>NC_045558.1:75828049-76145132 GCF_009769535.1 Thamnophis elegans
TCTGGCCTGGATTTCCTATTGTGCAATTTGTGTCATGGACTTAATCATTTTAAATTCCATAAAATGCCAGTACACATCCTTTCTGCCAAGAGATCAGAAAAAATGCTCGAATCTTCTGATATTTAAATGATTTATAATGTTGTTTAGATATATAATTTGGATTACATTTGAAAGCTATGCATTGATTAAATACTACAGAATACAAGCAGTTCTTTCTTTTTTGGTTTTAGAAAAGGATAATTCCCCTTTTAGCCAGGCTTTTTGAATTAGATTATGGTGATGTTAACACCAGTTTTTAAGTAGATTTCAATTTTTTTTAAAAAAAACCTTTTAGCTGCTTTGAATACCTTGGAGATGAAAAGATGGGGTACAAACTTAAATAACAAAAAAATAGTACATTCATTTTGAAAAATAAATGCAAGACTTGATTAATTTCATATCTTTATTTAAAATAGTTTTGGCATGGCATATGGTTTTATCGATTCAGTTGGAAATGATGTGGATGTTGTATCTGATTCTGAGGTATATATATTCTTAAGTAACATAACATATAGCATATAGTCCAAACTTGCTAGACTATTTAATTGATCTTACTACTTTAAAGGGGGAGAGTTTCATGATAAATTATTTTATTACATTTATGTTGCATTATATATTATATTTATTACATTTATATTTCACATTATATATTTGTATTGTTATTTTAGTGTTTATTGTCAATTTTGATAGATATTATATTGATATATCAATACTGATTTTACTCATACTAAATAACAATTACTGCTATTATTTATCAGCATTAAATATTTACAGTTTTTAATATTGAGTTAGTCGTATTTTAGAATAATAGGATTATCTTTTAATAGGATAATTGGCAAAATCTAATTCAAATGTGATGGGTTGCATTCCAAAGGAATGTGAGAGGACAGGTTGCTTGCAAAATGCCAGGACCCAGGACCCTGTTGGTGCCATGTCTCTCTCTAGCCAGTCTAACAATGTAAAAGCTGAGCAGAAGTCTTTTTTTTTTTCAGGGTGAGCGGAAAAGTATAGTGTTTGAGTGGCACTTTTCATGCCTGGCATTCATCAGGCTGAAACCTCGCTCGCAATCGGCGCTTGACTCTTGGAATGTTGCGCAAATGTCCAGCAGACGTGACAGCAGTTCAAACTGTTGCTCTCTTAGGTGCTCAGGCATGAAACTGTGCCGCTCAAACACTATACTTTCCCGCTCACACTGAAAAAAAATTAGAGGGAACATTGCCTACAACATCCTGCTGGCCAAAACTCTGCCTGTTTTCAGCCTGAACAGCCTCCTGAAGTATTTTACCAGCTAAAACAGGATGTGGCTCGTGCCTCACTTTCACCCTCCATGGCCTCCTGTAAACTCTGCTGGCCAAAAGCAGGCACCGCGGGCTGGTCCTTTGATATTTCCAGGTCAGCCTGGTAAACCGGATTTAAACACACCAAGGGCCAAATCTGGCCTGTGGGCCTTGAGTTTGACACCCCTGCCCTAGAGAAATACATGTAGTAGTCTCTAGGTTTTTGCAGTCAAAAACTGGAAGACTCCCTAAGTTCTCAATACAAGTATTGAATAAAGCCAAGGGGACACAGATTTTAGTCTTTCTTCATCCATAGAAGCTCCTTGGGCCACTTTCTCTCTCTGAGACCAGACTGCCTAAGTGGAGGTTGCTGTGAGGAGAGAACAGATGCAGGAGGAAAACGTTGACTCCCCACCCCAAAAAAATTAAAATAAGACCCCATTTGTTTATTTTGGCAATGGCTGTAAAGGAAATATTTACACTTTTCTCTAAAATATTATTCTTATCCAAATTATACATTCTAAGCAGATTATTTTTAAAACAAAGGTGCTATCCCTTTCTTCAAGTAGGCAACCTAGTCCTTTTATCTTCTTGAAAACTGTGGGAGGCGGGTTAGACTGATAAGACAGTTAATCAAGGTTACCAATATTGTCTTGGGTTTAATTTTAATCTGCCCTATTCTAGTTTCATGTTGTACTGATATGTTCAACTAACTAGAGTTAAAAAGAATACATGTGTAAAAATGTTATAGTGCTCTTTTTATGTATAAAATAAAACCATGATACATAATAAATCAGTTAAGATACAGGACAAATGTGTTCTGATTAGTCTGCCTTTCTTTGCATCTGGGATTTGTTGTTTTCATTTGGGATTTTTGAGTCATTTGCTACCCCTCCATTTCTACTTTTAGGAGTCTAATAAAAGCAAGGATACAATTATGATAGGGGAAAAATAGCATAAGGAGCTTAAAACACAGTCCCCCTCATCAAGTGCTAATGCAAACATTTAACATTCTTTGGTTTCTTTTTTTGATATTGACATCCAAAAATTTAATTGATGTTTCTTTTAATCATCCTGCTTGTGAGATAATTCATTCATGGTATTTCCAGGATTTTTTTCCCCATAGTGCCCCAAAATTTCTCTGACAAGTTACAAACTTGTTTGTTTAAATCCTCCTCGGATGCATTTGGGGAGATCTGAATTATTATTTATAAAACAGATCTCTTCCTTAACGCCACAACACCCCTCACTGGCAACCAGAGCGTTCTTTATCAAAGGATGTGTTGGAAGGTATACAGCGGTATGAGTTGTGGTATATTTGGAAAAGGTGGGCAGAGGGATTAAATTCTTGTTAAAAACCTGTTTCTAATGAGATCAGGATTGAGAAAGTTAACATGCAATCTCGCGGCAGGTCTGAAACTTAGGACCTCGCTGTAGAAATTAAGATCCGTCAAGATCTCTGGAGGCCTCTCTTAATTAAGGACAGGAAGAGCCTCTACGCTCTCACTTTATCCCTCGACAGGTTGTGAAAGAGATGCAGAAATCAAAAGAAACGTTAAGAAGCTACAAAAAAAAAAACACTACCTAGGGTCAAGATCCACGTTCCTACACGCTCTTCTTAGAGATAGGTCGCAGGAATTCCAGAGGGATTTACTGCCAAGTAATTGTAGAGTTTGAAAAAATCATTGTCGTCGTCGCCGCCGCTACAGCCGTCTCTTGAAACTATAGCTTGTCTCTCGCCCCTTACAGAAAACACGAAGGAATTAATAAGCAAAGATGGGGGGGGGGAGTATTTAGCTCTGCAGAGAACCTGATGTCGCCGGCTCACCTTCCCAGTCATGCATTTCTCCAAATGTTCCTTTTACACTGGCGCGCCGCAAACGCAGCGTGTAGGAGAAGTGAGAGAGCGATCACATCGATTGCCACGGTAATCACCGACTCGGCATTTGATTTGTAACAGTGCCGGAGAGGAAGCGGAAGGAAGGCTGTCCCTATTGCCGAGAAACCGAAGCAAAAATAGATAAATAGGTGGTATGAGAAAAGCACCACCTATAGAATGGAGGATGTCTCGTAGAAAAAGTTGCTACTGCCAACTGCGTGGCTTCCCGTTCGTGGGCCTTTCATTATTCCAAATCAGGAAAACACTGAGACGTTTGAAACGAGCGTTAACACTTACTTTAACCTCCGCAGTGCTTGGTAGCATTGCGACAAGCCATGCGACATATCAAAGGTACAACCGTATCTTTGCAATTGGAAGAATAAATTACAAGCTTTCTTCTAAAATCAGATTTATGAGCACAAAATTTCAGGCCACGGTCATAACTTTTTCAGCTCTAGATGTATTCCTAAGAACTACTTTAAAATTAAGGATCATTTCTCCCTTGTTTCCCTAAAAAGCTTATGTGGGCTCTCTTCTGCTACAGATTTTAAAAGTAGGTTTAGTGTCTGTACTTTGCAAATAAATTCTGAGAGGCTTTTATTGTTTTGAATATCTTGGTATAATCTGCAATTATTTGCAGATCTATATTTTGCTACAATGATTTTAAGCAAATCATACTCAATTCTCCATTTTCTGTGGAAACTAATGTTAAATGATTGAATTGGTTGTCCAAGGTCATGAACACAATTTAGGTGTCTGAATACATATCTGAAACAGTTGTAAAGATGGAAAATGGGTACATAGAGAATTTCACGTGTATATCTTCTGAGCTGCCCAAAATCACTTAGGTGGGATTGGAGGGGGGGGGGTGTTTGTAGAAATTAAATAAATAAATAAAAATACCTTCGACTAGATAGGCAGTGGTCAGAAATGCCAAATATGTCCTCACATCCTCTACCAGAACCATGGCCTATGTATAGGTACAAAAGTTTCAAATCGTGCAGCCATATAGTTCATATATAGCCTGTTCACCTTTGCAAAATTACAGACCCTCCAGTAACCAACTAGTTACTCTAGATGATTATTTAATTTATAATTCCATCCACAGAAAACTCAAGAATTTAGGAAATGCAGTTACGAACCATATGGGAGGGGGAACCAGCTGCAGTAAGAATAATGGAAAGTTCCTGCTTAGTGTCTGCTGCAAAGAAGCATCAAAGTCAGAATGACATCAATTGCAACATTTTCATAATTATGACACACATATTATTATCCTGGAAACCAATGCTCCCCTATATCTAATGAAGGAATTGGACAAATTTATCCAGAAGGGGCCATTACGCAAGATGAGATCAGCAAATCATGTAGAGAGCAAGAATCTCAATGGATCAATGCTTTGAGCTTGCAGAGGCTTCTAATTGTATATTGATTTTTCATGCCTTGCTAATCATTTTTACTGGTAAAACAATATTTCTACGCACAATCTGAGAACTGTTCAGAGATTATTATACTCTTTGCGGAGAATTCTGTTCATATGCCTAACTTGCAACTCTATTTTCATGTAGCTTGTTATTATTTACATACCTTTCATTTTATTCATTCTTACCCACTTAAAATTTTGTATCTTGTTGTTGTTTTTTATCTTTTGTAGCGGCTATTGCCTCCAAATCTGGAGCATCTAATCTGCCAGCTTCATCATTTTGTCTTCAGTTATTCATTCTGTAACACAAAGTCTCCAAACCCACATTACAAATTAATCAAAAATAACGTTTCAGCTTATAAAAAGAGTAAGGATGATATATGCAGGTAACAATACTTATTTTTCAATATTCCTATTCTTTTTAATTGTCCTGTTTGTTAAAAGAACGAACTGTGACTCTAATCTCTTTTTCCCAATAAACTGATAGTGGAAGCCATTGCCAATCTTACCAACCCAGTGGTGGGATTCAAATAATTTAACAACTGATTCTCTGCTCTAATGACTGGCTGGGTAGGTGCGGCTGGGTGGTCCTGTGACGGGTGGTGTAGTCAACTTGACATCACTCTTGTTGAGGGCCGCTTCACCTCATCTGGCCCCTTCTTGCCACGCCCAGCCATGCCTCACCCCTCCCCTCCTCTCCTAGCCACTCCTTGTCATGCCCAGCCTTGCCTCGCCCGGCCTCTCCTCACCATGACCACAATTGAGCCCAAAACTTATGTTGCTAAGTGAGAAATTTATTAAATGAGTTTTGCCCCATTTTATAACTTTTCTTGCCAAACATTTGTTAAGTGAATAACTGCAGTTGTTAAAGTTAGTAACACATCTGTTAAGTGAATCTGGCCTCCCCATTCACTTTGCTTGTCAGAAGGTTACAAAAGGGAATCACATGACCCTGGGAGACTACAACCGTTATAAATGTGAGACAGTTTAACCACCTGAATTTTGATACATGACTCTGGGGATGCTGCAATGGTCGTAAATGTGAAAAACGGTCATAAGTCATCTTTTTCAGTGCCATTGTAACTTTGGTCATTAAATGAACTATTGTGTCAAGGATAACCTGTACAAAAATACAAATAGAGCATTATGTTGTAGATGCCATTCCTACAAAGGCTTTGATGGATGGCAGCAGACTTGTATGTGTGTTCAACCATTAATTCAGATGTTTTTATCATGAATCCTTATTGGTTGTTATATACGCCTGGAAAAAAAAATTGTATTTTAGTCCTTCAAATGTAGCATATTTTTATGCTCTTCAAGTATCTGAAACTTTAAAGCTAAAGGCACAGTTCTTTAAGCTTAATCCTTTACCCCCTCCCACCTTAATTAAACAAGCAGTGCAGTGATGGGCTTCAGCCAGTTCACTGAACTGCTCAGAAAGTTAGCTTTTGGTTTCTTGAACTGGCGCAAACCAGGTGATCCCACTACTGGTCATACTTCCTGTTTGTAGATAGTATTGCTACCTGACTAGATATGTGCCAACTAAATCTTTTTATTTTTTAGATGTATCAATTGGGGAATATTTTGATTACACTAATATTAAAAAGCCTTCAGCAATTAGAAAATAATAAATAGTATTCACTGATTTCTACTAGTATATTAAACTTACTGGGATGATTGATATGAAGAAATTAGCATTAGTATATAACTTTGGGTAGGCCTTAGTATGAAAGTTACAGTCTATGATTTCATTCCACTTATTTGTCAGAATGAGAGGTCCTTTGGAAAATGTTGCTATGCTCTGCAGTAGGGGGCAGCAAAGGAACATCACTGCATAAGTGAAAAGACACCAATAATATATTGGACACCAAAAATTGTAGGTATCTCTCTTGATGCAAAGTAAATTGCATAATATTCTATTGCTGTTTTATGTATGAATGAAATTATTCAAGACAATTGTTATATAATGTTATATGTTAAATATTTCACTTCATTTCTTTTTGTTTTCTATGTACAGTATATGTGTATGTATACAAAATATATAATAAAGGAAATGTGAATATTGAAAGCTAGGTAAATTGTGCATGCTAGAAAAAGTTTGCATTCTAGTTTAAAATAAAATGTACCATTTATTTAATTAAATTAGGGTATGTTTGGACCTTGAAAATTCCACATTTGCACAATTATTATTTTCTAAGGATCAATTATCATGTTTCTTTTATTCTTTTATTCCAAGCACACACTACCCGAGAGTATGTTATAATTCTGTTATAATGGCTCATATGGTTAGGTTGCTGGGTTGGAGGTTAGCAAGCTCGTATTTGAGACTCTTGTGCTGCCATGGGATGGGATGAGTTCACCTCCTTTACTCCAGCTCCTGCTGGCTACATGAAAAGAGTCCCCAACTGGGCATCCTCAGGCAACAGTGATATCACTGGCCAATCATTTCAATCTGGAAGCCCCTCGGGGCTTCTGACGTGTATGATGTGAGTACATATAAGGGCCAAATATGTTGCTAAATAAGATAGGATTGGTGTTGAGGGACTATTGAGCTTTAGAAGCAACAATCTAATGCCATATTTATACCTGCCTTCCATGTCCTTCCTCCCTAAAACTGAGAGCAGTTCAGCATCCATATTTATGTAGAATCCAACTTCTATTTTCCTTTCTTTTTAAGACTTCATTAACTTGGGCAAATAGCTCTGAAAAATGCAGTAAAAATCTTATTATAAGATCTCACTAGATACTACAGTTATCATAAGAGAGTCATGTTTGACTTAAATAACACTGTATTTTTCTATCAAAATTTAGGGTCAGATGTAGGAGGAAAAATTCATTTCTGATGTGAAATCAAATTATTTGTCAGGGGAGAGCAGAAACAAGTATCCAATGAACTACTGTATGAATTATATCCTTTGCTGTGATTGTTTTTATTATTGAAAAAGCAAGAAATAAATTTGATGAAAGCAAACTATCCTTCATTTTCTTGTACAACTTGCATACTTTCCACTTTCAGTAATAAAGCCTTAGTGCAATATTTGATTAATTGCAATCTACTTTTTTGAGTGCTTTATCTCTTTAAATACCATTCTAAAGGAATATAAGATCCATTATACTAGAAATAACACAGAAATGGTAAACTGCCAAGCTCTGTTAATGATTTATGGTGCAAATAAAAATTTCCTTATTAATAAATTCACTAAATTGAAATCTCTTTTACCCATATTCCCATTTTTTATAGAATATCAGTAAAGTTTTCTGTATGTTTCTTTTAGAGTTTAGTAGTCTCTAATTTCTAATAACTGAAGAACTCTTCTTAGAAATTACTAGGGAATTGCTAAAACTTTTACTAAAAGTTTATTCACTTTTCAGGAAAAGAAACTTTACAAGTGTGTAATACAAATAATTGCATACCTTCTTAGAAGCCTATTTTACATGCTTTATCAAGTTAGGAATTGGCTTAAGAAAAGAAGTCTTCCAAAATTTAAAATATTGTTTATTTTAGGCCTGTCCCCAAATTATGGTAAACTCTGTATTAGTGACCCAGCAACAAAGTGAATCATCCCAATAAGCCTCCAACATTGCCTTCCTTTCTAACAATTTACTTGTTTGTGGATGTGTGACTAGTTTTAGAATAGCCGTCTTTTTAAAAGACAAGGTCATAGAATAATGCTAAATTTTACTCTTGGACCTCAAATACTTTTCTAGAATTAAAACTTCACCATCATCCTGTCTGTTGGTGCTGTAAATGGTGCTTTGGCTTGATTGAAATCCATAATCTTGCAAGAAGGAATGCCATTTATTCTTTCATGACTAAAGTTGTGTTCCTATGGAAATTGTCCAGTGGAAAAGAAATGAACTATCCTTCTTAATGTTTCTTGATTTTTTTTCCTCATAGGCCCCTTCTCATTTTGAAAAATTATGGAGGACCTCAAAATAACTTTTCTTTCTATGTGTAGTATCAATATTTATTATATTAAAAATTAAAACTGACTCATTTGCTGCCCCTACCACTTCTCACTCTGATGAGTATTATTTTTCAACATAATTTGGCAAATAATTTTGATGGGTCTTGTGAGAATCTTGGGAGACCCTTGGGGTCCTAACACCATGCTTTTAAGAAATATTGCTTTCATTTGCTGGCAGAAGTGATTTCAGAACCACTTTAAAGGTCCATATCTTTAAAGGTCCTGGTGCACCAGGAACTACCAGAGAGCTGAAAAATAACTTACATAGTTCCCACCTTAAAAGGGGGGGGATGAATCAAATAAGCATGGGATTTAACAGCCATTTATCTGAAATGGGTCTCTTACTTGAGTAGGGGTTTGGACTAGAAGACCTCCAAAGTCCCTTTCAACTCTTATCTGTTCTGTTTGTAGAGGGAAGAGCCCTGTTTTTATATCTGCAATGTGCAGAATTAACCAGACATATAGTAATACAGTCTTGAAAGAGTCAAGATGAAAGCAAGAGCTATGTAATAAAACCTCACTTCTTTTTAAAAAAATGAAAAGTAAGGAAATTATTATTATACCTAAATCCATTCCGAGATTAACATTATTTTAATTGGTACATGACTAATAATAATACTAATTATAGTGGCAATGACTTTCTAGTAGTGTTAAGTAATTATTGTACCCTGCTTTTTCTCAGGAAACAAAAAAAAAAGTAACTATTTATTCTCTGAGCTTTAAAATTAAGAAGATTAGTTAGTACTTGGCAGGAAAACCATTAGGGCTGTGATGGTGAACCTATGGCATATGTGCCAGATGTGTCACGCAGAGCCCTCTCTGCGGGCATGTACGCTGTCGCCACCTGGGTTCCATCACGTGCATGCATTCTGGCTAGTTGGTCCAGTGCGCATGCCAGCTGCTCTCTTGTACTTGCACATGTGCATGCAGCCAGCTGCTTTCTTCTGGGTTCTGGCATGTGCATGCGCAAAGATCAGCTTCCCGGTGCATATGCGTGTGATGGAACCCAGAAGTGCAACTGGCCATCGCGTGCATTGGCACCAGCTAGCTACTCTCTTCTGGGTTCTGGTGCTCTGGCACGCTTGCAGTATGTAAGCGCATACGCTTTTGGCACTTAGTGCCGAAAAGGTTAACCATCACTGTACTAGGTCATTTCCAATTTAGAATTCTCTCTCTCTCTCCCTCTCTCTCTCTCCCTCTCTCTCTCTCTCTCTCTCTCTCTCTCTCTCTCTCCCTCCCTCTCCCTCTCCCCCTCCCTCCCTCCCTCCCTCCCCCTCTACCTCTCCTCCTCTCTCTCTCTTAGAACAAGGCAGCAGCAAGAAAACTGATCCTTCATTGATACCAAATCTGAAAGAGGGAGATACACAGGAAAAGATTCCCACATATCATATATTATTAGGCAAAATTGCCTCTTGATTATATATGTGATTAATGAGGATACATCACATTTGACATTTGTAACTACTTTTTAAATAAATAATTCTATTAATAACTACTTTTACTGGAATTATATGGTAATTTGTACAGAATGCGTGGATATCACTAGCAATCTCTTTTAAGCATTGCCAAAACAAATTAGGCAGGAGGAATTACAGAATTATTATTAAGAAATAATTATGTACATTGACATATGCAATGCAAGGCTAACATAATGAATTTGTTTTGAATTAGATTTAGGGCATTGTAAAATGTGGTAGCATAGATTATGGATTTATTACCAGAATCATATATAGATAACAACTCTTGCCTAATCTCATATGTGGATCTAAGAAAGTTCTATTTCTTTTTTAAACTTAATCCAAAATTAATAGTGTCACTCTGAACTTCTTGTTCAAAGGTTGTGTTTATTATAATATCTGATATTCTAAAAAACTAAATAATTAGCAATAGATGTCTGGCTATTCCCTACAGACGACCAGGAAAAAAGTATGCTTTTATTCCACAAACTTTAATTTCAATATTACAGATACTGGAAGGATGAAGAGAGGGAAATAATGAAAATGATGTTATCAGAGATTAATTTAATTCCATTTAGCCATAAAGGTTCAATAGAACTATTGATAAGGAAAAGAAAATGATACCAAGACAATTCAAATGTGAGATCTGCCATCAAATATATTGAGATTATAAATTAAATCCATTCTTGGACCTTCCCTACAGTTTCTGCATGATGCAAACTTCAAAGCACTGTCATTGTTTATAAATAAATAGCAAATACAAATACCCTTGCAAAATCTTAAAGCTCTCATAAAAAAAGATCTTTCTCCCCACTCAGATAAAGCTCATATGCAATGAAGGTGTTCTGTCATGAATTAAGGCAAATATATCGTGTTTCCCCAAAAATAAGACAGGGTCTTATTTTAACCCACAAAATATGGTCTTGGTCTTATTATGGGGGGGTGTTATTTGCCCCAGCCAAGCGGCTGGCCAGCACTGCTCTGACGTGTCCTGTCACCGCCCTGCATCGGGTTGGGCTTTCTTTGCGAGGGGAACAATCTGGGGAGTGAGAGATTTAGGAAGCCGGGGCTGGTGTGGGGCAGTTTCTCCAGTGAAGCGTCTGATTCATCCCCAGGGATGAGCATTTTGCCTCCTCTCTGCCCTGGCTTGGAAGCTGCAAAGGAAGCCTGCCATGCCCGGCAAGGGGGGGGAGAAGAGACAACCAGAGAAACCATGTCTCGCTCCACACCTCTCACTTTTCCTCCATCCCACCTGCCACCTGTCTCGCTAAAGAGACAGAGGGGAAGGGAAGCAGCCTGGATTCTGTTAGCATTGTGGTGGGGAGAGAAATGTTGGGCTGCCTACCCAAGACTTGCAGCTCTGTCATGTTTCTCGCTGTTTTGTCCAGGGAAGCACCCTGTAAAAAAAAAAAAAAAATCTCACAAGTTCAATTTCCATGGGGAGGGCAAAAATGAGCAAAAAACGGGCAGAATTTTGCTCATTTTGGCACACACACCCAGCTCCCAGGAGCACTCTACAAGCTTCCTAAAGGCTATGCATGTCCTTTTTTTTTCTTTTTTTTTTACAAAAAAACAGGCCATTTTTGGGAGGTCTGCAGAGTGCAAAAACTTTTTTTTAATTTGCCGCTTCCAAATCTTGGTGCGTCTTATACTCCGAAGTGTCTTATACTCAAAAAATACAGTACCCTTTCTTTCTTTAAAGTACATATCACACCCTATAAGTCCTGTGCTGCCTCATTTAAACAGTGGCATACCTCTGGAAGAAATGAGCAAAGAACATTGGAAGTATATACACACAGCTGGATCACCCAAGATCATCCCAACTGCCAGTTAAAGCACCTTTATTAGGAATGATTGATAGGAGAATGCTGAACATGGATGACTATGGTGAAGACATCATTTCATAATGCATTGGAGAAAGCAACAGTAAATCATTCCTGGATTTTGTCAAGAAAACTATATGGATAGATAAAATAGTGACTGATGATTTGTTGCCAGATGACATACTCTCAGGTATAAATTAAATTAGTAAATTAGCTTTGTGAACAATCTTTACATTTAATTACGCAAGTTTATATTCCAAATACACTGCAGAAGAAGAAGAGATTGGTGAGTTTTATGGTTAAATTCAAGGAAAAAATGATAAAACATGCAAGAAAGATGAGGAATGCAAAATTGGAAATATTAAGAAGGAAAACATAGTTGGACTGCATAGTCTAGGAAAGAAAAATGAAGCAGGAGAATTACTTATTTCTGCCAATTCAAAGACTTTTAATTGTTTCCAGAACTGGAAGATAAATGTATAGCAGCATTTCAGGTCATTATCAAGTTGGAAGTCAATAGAAAATAATGGGATGTATACAGAAATATGGCAAGCAATTGAGGAATAATTGGTAAAGGTTCTCACTAAACTATACCAACCATATACCAAACAAGAGCCGAGGTGGCGCAGTGGTTAGGGTGCAGGCCACTTCAGCTGACTGTTATCTGCAGTTCAGCGGTTCTAATCTCACTGGCTCAAGGTTGACTCAGCCTTCCATCCTTCTGAGGTGGGTGAAATGAGGACCCAGACTGTGGGGGCGATATGCTGACTCTGTAAACCGCTTAGAGAGGGCTGAAAGCCCTATGAAGCGGTATATAAGTCTAACTGCTATTGCTATTGCTATTTGAAGAACACAGTAGTCAACAGGTTGGAAGAAGTAACTCTACATTGATATGCCAATAAAGAATACTATACAGAGTGCACAAAAATTTGTATAGTATTGACTTCCGTTTGACGATGTGACAAGAACGGCTGGAAAATAGTGGGCTCTGCCAAGCCCTGAGAAATCCAGCCGGTAACTAGTGCCAGGAGACCCTAAGGGGTCATGGCTGCCTTGTAGGGGCAGTGAAGGAAGGAGAGGCACGTTGCTGACCATGAGGAACTCACAATTTCCTCATTAAGTCTGAAGCAAGCTCTCCCGAATAGCAGGGACAATGGCTATTTTAGGCAGTCACAAAGCTGAGACAACCAGGGCCACAAGATTTGTGCTGGAGCGCTTCATGGACAGAACACTGAAATTGGGTGAGATAATTACTAACTTTTACTCTAAAGAACTGATGTCAATACAAGAATATTAAAAGATAACTCCTAAGCCTAAGAAAGTGGCGACTTAACACACACACAGAAAAAGACCCTGAAAATTAAGAATTGAAAGCTCTACAACACAGAAAGCTTGAAAAAAGCTCAAACAATTTGAACAGTGATTTTGGGGAGAAACTGTTCTGTTTATTTTTATTTAAAAAAAACCTGGATTTATTGATAATCAGCTGTTTTTGACAGACTGTTTAACATTGGATTTGGGAATGAGAGTGCCATCTAATGGAAGAAGTACTACAGCACTATTGCCATAGCCTACTTCGTTAAAGTGAACTGAATACATACAAAGTCTAATACACAGAAGAGAAGTAATAACACCTGGAAGACGACCTGACATTGATTTTATGCTAGAAGACAACTTGGATAATTTGAGAACATTTAATGAGGTTTTTTCCCTTCTGAAGACTTTTAAAAGAAACTAATAACTAAACTTTATTAAAATTGGCTATTGGGTTATGGATTTGAAAGATTGAAGAAATCTAGTGGATTAACTTGGATTTGGACTATTAATGTTATCCAACACAACACTCTACGAGTCAAAGAAAAGAAAGGTGATAGTAGAAAAGAGAAAAGGAAAACTAAATAAGATTTTAAATTTTGGACAAATATATAACTATATAAAATGACAAAATAAATAAATAGAAAATTATGCGTATATCTACATATATCATATGAGACAGAGAAACAACACAGTCTAGTTTGAATGTATAAATGTACATGGCAAGAAAAATGAATCTTGTGAATTTACCAGATGGATGGCATAGGGAACAAAACATGTTACAGAATCTGGTACTCCTGCTAGAAATACTTAGAAACGTCCTCCCAGAAAGGAACAACAGAAACAGACCGTAAAGTGGATGTGTGGGGGTCTCTAACAATGCTTAGAACTCTAAGCACATAGTACATATAAGCAATATCCTGAATAACAGGAAGCAAGCTTCCTTTAATCTTCTTGGCTGTCCTTACCAGTCTCTGTATGGACTTTTTATCTGAGGCACTGCTGCCATCAAACCAAACAGTGATGCAGTTTGTTAAAATGCTCTCAATTGTGCCTCTGTAAAAAGTGGCCAGGACAGAAGGAGAAAGATGTGCTTTCCTCATCTGACGCAGGAAATGCAGACGTGGTTTGTATGCTTCACTAAGGATGGACATGTGAAGAGACCAATTCAGCTTGATAAATCAATACTGACTTGATGGCATATGATAAATCAATGCAGGGAAAAGAAATGATAACTGCTCTGGTGACAAATTTTGGAGATATTTATTTTCTTGTTTACTTCAGACTTGAAGGAGATGAGTATACAATAGAACTGTGCAACACTTTGGATTTGAGTAAGAAAAGTGCTTTAGAGCACCTGGGGTATAAATATATTTTAAAGTATTACAGAATAGTGGTACAAGCAGTATACTTTGCATGTGAGCTGAATCATCTGTTTTGAACTCCAGTCAGAAGTATTGCATTGCATTACTATTAAAACTGCAGAACCAGCAGAAAAAAGGACATGACAAAATCGGTAACAGCCAAGAGCAAAAAAAATACCCACCTTGAACTTGTTTCCTAAGCAGTGCATCACTGATACACAGTTATCTCCCAAAAATATTATCAGAAAACAGTGCAACACACAAGTGTAATATGTCAGATATTATGAAAACCATCATGAGCAGGAAATTGAAGCTTTGCAGCAATTTTACTCAGAAACTGCAATTGCCAGATTATGATGGGGTGACTAGATGGCAGGGAAAAGGAAAAATTGCAAAAATTTATTGGCCACGCCTTTTCATAGCTGACAGTGATGGAATTAAAAGTATAAAGGAAAAGAAGCAGGAGCAAGAATTCAGAAACTTTGGTAAAAGTATAAAGCTGCTACAAAGAAAAGAAAAAGCGTTGTACAACACATCCATGTTATTTTTCTTCTAGAATTAAATTATATGGAATTAATTTATGTCTCTCATGATACTCCACTAATATAGGTTGTATGTATGTATCATTCACAGTTATCACTTACTGATACATTAGAAATACATTGGGACCCTTCAGAAATATGCAGGGAGAAACAGTATATGAATAAGTTGCATAAAACAAAAAAACTGGTCACAACCATAATACCAATATTTATGATTTGTTATTATAAATTATGAACTTTGAGAAAAGGCTACTTGCAAATATAGTTAATAGATAAACAAGGGATGATTGGGCAGGAAAGAGATGGATGGTTAAGAAATATAAAAGAAAGAAAAGGAAAAGAAAGAAAAAAAGAAAGAAAAAGAAAGAAAGAAAACAAACAAACACACTGGAATGTCTTCTGCACAAGTCTGGTTGACACATTGAGCTAAGTCATAATACAACTTGGTTTGTTTATCTTAGTTAATCCAGGCATTGAATTTTCTCTCAAATTGTAGAACATTTTGAAGCAGATCAGTTCTTAGAGTCTACCTAGCAGTTTGAAAGCATGCAAATGCGAGTAGATAAATAGGTACCACTTCAGTGAGAAGTTAATGCTGATCATTTGGCTTCCTTGGCTAGGAGATGGAGATGAGCACAGTCCCCTAGAGTCAGAAACAACTGGATAGGGGGAAAAGCGTTACTTTTTCTCAGAACACTGGTTTGATCTTCTGAATCTTCTTATTGTTCTACACAAATTCTCGAATCCCCACCATTGTCTCTGATCATTGTGCACTGCACAGGAAATCAATGCTGATGACATCAAATATTTAAGCATAGTTTTATTATATGTTACAATGTTGAAGAATTCTAGACAGTTTTTCTAGACACCACTATTGCTCTTATTAATTTTTAAAAAGCCTTTCAGAATGGCAGAATAAACAATGCTCTGAATCTTCTTTGCATAGGACTTTTCACCTTGTCCCACTGATTTCTGTGAAAAGGGAACATAAAAGTATTCAAAAACATAAACAGGAGAATAAGGATTTCATTGGGTAGTAATCGCAATATTTATGAACTATCTCCAATATATTAAGGAAACACAATTAGAGTTTCTACTTCATTTACGTCCCTTTAATGGGTTTGCCATAGATATCATACTGGCCTATTGGAAAACATAATACTGGATTAAATATCAAGCCTATTTTAAATCTTCTGAAATATTAAGTATCATGTATTGTCATTGTATTGTTGCATAATCAGAAAAATAGAAAGTTTGCTTCATCATGCAGAGGCTGTCAATAACCTTCATGTACAAAATTTGATGAATACACTGGATTTACTTTCTGTTTACCGTTTTGGTTTCCCTCTAAGCTGACATATTACAATGTTTATATTTTAATCTTCCAAGTAAAACACTTTGAAAGCCAACCTATTAAGGTTAATAGAATGAGCTTGCAATGCCCATGGTTAAGAGAGGAGACACTCTGTAAATTGTTTACCAAACAACTTGTCGCCTGTAGCCATAAGTCCTATCCACATATCATTCTTATTATTTTTCATGAAATTAATTTTTAAAGTGCAGTGTTATTCAAATTTAAGCCACAAATGCCTGCTTTGTTATCTATTGTTATTACAGTCACCTTAAATGCATTAATAGGGAGAAATGTATGTATGTATAACATTAAAAAGCTCTTCATGTGAAAGCATTCTGTTTTTTCCGTACAATGTCTATATGATGCCTACTTAATATAATAAATTGCTGGAGTTACATATTTTAAAACAAGCAAGTTGAAGACAGCAGATAGGTGTTCATCTTTCAGTCTATTTCAAATAAATTATTGAATTCCCAGTAAAACAAAATCAACATTAGAATTAAATGTTAGTGTGAAATTCAACATTTTCCTCACATATAAAACTTACTTTTATTTTAAAAATTAATGCTTTCATATTTAGAAGATAATATGGGTGATGTTATAATGGCCACAGGAAGGGGCTGCACCAAACTTTAAATCACAAAGCCAAAATTAAACAATACATAATATTACAGTGTGTAAACTCAGTCAGTGAGTGAATAGCTTTGTGTATATTTTATCCGATGGTGGAGAATAATTGAAATATTTCAATTTATGAAAGTTCTACAATACAATAGCAGAGTTGTAAGGGACCTTGGAGGTCTTCTAGTCCAACCCCCTGTCTAGGCAGGAAACCCTATATCGTTTCAGACAAATGGATATCCAACATCTTCTTAAAGTCTTCCAGTGTTGGGGCATTCACAACTTCTGGAGGCAAGCTGTTCCGCTGATTAATTGTTCTAACCATCAGGAAATTTCTCCTCAGTTCTAAGTTGCTTCTCTCCTTGATTAGTTTCCACCCATTGCTTCTTGTTCTACCCTCAGGTGCCTTGGAGAATAGTTTGACCCCCTCTTTTTTGTTCTGATCCTTACTTCTACTCCATCTTCCTGTGACTTTTAAAATACCTTCAATATTTAAAGGTACTGAATATATTTAAAATCTGTTTGCAAATTTCAGTTGTTTACTTTAAAATACTTCATTCTTAGCTCCTAAAGCAACAAAATCACATGGAGTATGCTGTAAAAATAATTCTTAAAAAAATCTCTGTTTGCTGAAGGGTGTACTAATATTTCCTTATTTATACATTACCAAGACAACTAAAATAAAAAAGAGATATTTATTTAAGGACATAAAAACAAAGTCATGGAAGTTATTTAAAAAGTCATAAATATAATCCTGATATGCTTTTTGATATGTATATGCCAGTGAGTTACCAGCTGCAGGCTAAGGCAACCAAGTTTTTAAACTGCTATATTCTGTATTCAAATTTTTGTTTATGTTATGCTTATTTAAGAACAACAAAGATATCCATGTTTTGAAACGAGAAATTACTTGCAAAAGGAAAGAAGCAACTTTGAAAAGGAGACTGAGGGGGGCTCTTTTAATTAGTGATACAGTTTACATAAATATATTAGTTGTACTGTAAGCTAAAAAGTTAGAGAAGAAGAGAACCACCAATTTGTAAAACTTTAGAAATGAATGGTAAGTGAGCATTGCTTTAGCAGATTTCAGAATTTTTTTGACAGCTTTTCAGAATGAATATCAATTTAACTTTCTTGTAGGAAAAACATATATACACACATACATTTGCTGCCTCTGTCTATCTCTATCTACCTCCACCCCTCATTCTCATACACACACACACACACACAGAGAGAGAGAGAGAGAGAGAGAGACAGAGACAGAGACAGAGACAATGTTCTTTGATGTTAATACTGTCAAGCCTTTTTTATGAAAGCAGAGATTCCCAGTCTATATTTTGGAGCCACTGTTGGTCCACAAGAGTCCTAAAGCTGATCATTCGTACAGGTTCCGAAGCAAGATAAACATTGTCTTTACAGACCTAAATTAACAGAAATTTCCAATTCCCGTACAGTATTATCTGAAATTGCATAGGATTTGTTGCCTTTAGCCAGTCTTGCAATATGTCATGAAAAACATATTGAGATTTGGCAATTTTACAAGCGCTGGCTATTTCACTGAGCTTACATTGTTTTATTTACTATTATTTATTTACTATTTTTTATTTATTTATTCATTTTTGGAGATTAGGGATCATTTGTATTTCACATCAGGAACAATCTTCAATCACAGTTCGCTAAATAGTTAATGCCTTATTCAAAACTATTTTATTCAGAAGATACAGATACAACTGGATAAGATCAGTATCTTTATTGCAAAATGAATGAAGCTACCCTCACATAGATATGTAGTACGTCAAAATCAAAGCTTATATAAAGTTTTATATCCTGGGGTTTAAATTCTAGACTGTTGCCTCCTATCTTTCCTAGTTAATGGATAGTGGATTTTCCAGTATGAAGGCTGAATGGACAGAACATATTTGTATGTCAGTCAGAATTCAGTAAAGTTCTGTGATACTAGAGGCTAGTAGCAATATTTCAGGAATAACAGAAAGTCTAAGTAAAACTGTGCATGTCTGCACTTATTACTCATTGCTTCTCTTCTGGTTTTCCTAACCTTTGAGATTTAGGGTGCTATGAATTCCTTATTTCCCACAGTGATGAGGGTAAAGTCAGCAGATCTAGCTACAATATTTCATATAGATGTACAGTAAATCTCACCCTTCCAAACATTCAAACTTTTATTCAAAATAGAACTAAGCAAGATTTGTATAGTTACTGCAGGTAAAAAAAAAACCCCATACAATACTTTCACTTGTTGCAGAATAAATAGCAATAGCAATAGCAGTTAGACTTATATACTGCTTCATAGGGCTTACAGCCCTCTCTAAGCGGTTTACAGAGTCAGCATATCGCCCCCACAGTCTGGGTCCTCATTTCGCCCATCTCGGAAGGATGGAAGGCTGAGTCAACCTTGAGCCGGTGAGATTAGAACTGCTGAACTGCAGATAACAGTCAGCTGAAGTGGCCTGCAGTACTGCACCCTAACCACTGTGCCACCTTGGCTGACATTCAGTAGAGATTGAGATTTGTTTTATTTATATGCCGCCCTATTCCCAGCGGGACTCAGGGCGGCGAACAACTCAAGGGGGAAAGGGAACACAAAAGTACAAGACAAGCATTTAAAATAGCCAACAGCCACACAGGTCGAGAGGGGAAGGGAGCTCATCAACCCCAGGCCTGCCAACACAGCCAGGTTTTAACTGCTTTTCGGAAGGCCTGGAGAGAGGTGAGGGTCCGAATCTCTGCGGGGAGTTCGTTCCAAAGGGCCGGAGCTGCCACAGAGAAGGCCCTCCCCAGGGTCGTAGCCAGATGGCATTGGCTAGTAGACGGAACCCGGAGGAGGCCAACCCTGTGCGATCTAATGGGTCTTTGGGAGGTAATTGGCAGCAGGCGGTCTCTCAAGTACCCAGGTCCAATACCATGAAGGGCTTTATAAGTGACGACTAGCACCTTGAAGCGTATCCGGAGACCGATCGGTAGCCAGTGCAGCTCACGGAGGATAGGTGTAACGTGGGTGCACTGAGGTGCACCTACAACCGCTCGCGCGGCTGCGTTCTGGACGAGTTGAAGTCTCCGAATGCTCTTCAAGGACTGCCCCATGTAGAGCGCATTGCAGTAGTCCAGTCTTGAGGTCAAAAGGGCATGAGTGACTGTTGCGAGTGCCTCCCGGTTCAGGTAGGGACGCAACTGGTGCACCAGGCGAACCTGGGCAAATGCCCCCCTGGTCACAGCCGACAAATGATGTTCTAAGGTCAGCTGTGGATCCAGGAGGACTCCCAAGTTGCGAGCCCTGTCTGAGGGGTGTAAAATTTCACCCCCCAGCCTGAGTGATGGAATACTAACCAAATTTTGGGAGGGAAACACAACAGCCACTCGGTCTTGTCTGGATTGAGCACAAGCTTGTTACCCCCCATCCAGACCCTGACAGCCTCCAGGCACTGGCACATCACGTCAACCGCTTCACTGAGTTGGCACGGGGCGGACAGATACAACTGGGTATCATCCGCGTATTGATGGTATTTTATCCCGTGCTGTCGAATGATCTCACCCAGTGGCTTCATGTAGATATTAAACAGGAGGGGGGATAGGACCGAACCCTGAGGAACCCCATATTTCAGGGGCCTAGGGGTCGACCTCTGCCCCCTGACCAACACCGACTGCGACCTGTCTGAGAGGTAGGAGGAGAACCACCGAAAAACGGTGCCTCCCACCCCCACCTCTCGTAACCGTCGCAGAAGGATACCATGGTCGATGGTATCGAAGGCCACTGAGAAGTCGAGAAGCACTAGGATGGAGGGATGGCCTCCATCCCTGGCTCTCCAGAGATCATCGGTCAGTGCGACCAAAGCGGTTTCCGTGCTGTAGCCAGGCCTGAATCCAGACTGAAAGGAGTCCAGATAATCGGTTTCATCCAAGGACCATCAGAGTTGAGAGGCTACCACTTTCTCAACAACCTTCCCAATAAAGGGGAGGTTGGAGACTGGATGGTAGTTATTCAAAATGGCTGGATCCAGCGATGGCTTCTTCAGGAGGGGTCTCACCACCGCTATCTTCAATGCCGGTGGGAAGAAGCCCTCCCGAAGAGAGGCATTGACCATCGCCTGGATCCAGCTCCGCGTCACCTCCTTGCTGTTCGTGACCAGCCAGGAGGGGCACGGGTCCAGTATATACGTGGCAGCACTCACCGCTCCCATGGCCTTGACCACTTCATCAGGAGCAACAGGTTGAAAGTCAGTCCAGAGATGTCATTCAAGACCTTCCCCCGGTACCCCGGCTGGCTCTGTGCAATTGGAGTCCAGGTCCATCCGAAGCCCAGCAACTTTGTCCGCGAGGAACTGGACATATTCCTCTGCTCTACCTTGTAAGGGGTTATCTGCAACCCTCGCATTTAGGAGGGAGTGGGTCACCCCAAACAAGGCGGCAGGGCGTGACTCAGCGGACGCTATCAGAGCGGCAATATAGTTGTTCTTGGCTGTCCGTATTGCCGAGAGGTATACTCTGATGCAAGCTTTTAATAGTGCTCGGTAAAGGCTGAATGTAAGCATGCTCCATGGTTTAAACTCTTAATTTTTTCCTCCTTGCTTTCTGAGTCAAGATATACTTCACTATTCTCTCAATGGCTTTAAAGTGTCCACTGTGTTAAAATAACAATTCTTCCTTTAAAAATTTTTAGATTCTTTTCTTAGAGTGTTATTCCTTTGATATGTCATAGTTCCCAGGCATTGCAATGACAGTCTGAGTTTTAATGTTAAAGTGTCACATTACTGATTCTCAGAAGTTTCTGATGATAACGTAGTAGTCTGCACAAAGGAAATTTGTGGATATCTATGTTCTCTGCTTACCAGTTGGTTAATTAGGCTGCATAAACAGGCTGCATAAACAGAGGGATAGAATCAAAATAAGGTGAAGTGTTCATACCACTTTATAATGCCTTGATAAGGCCACGCTTGGAATACTGTATCCACACTCTACTGGTCACCACAATGTAAAAAAGATGTTAAGACTCTAGAAAGAGTGCAGAGAAGAGCAACAAAGATGATTAGGGGACATGAAGAATGATTGCATGAACTGGGTATGTCTGGTTTAATGAAAAGAAGGACGAGGGGTGAGCAGTGTTCCAATTTCTCAGGGGCTGCCACAAAGAAGAGGGAGTGAAACTATTCTCCAAAGCACCTGAGGGTAGGACAAGAAGCAATGGATGAAAACTAATCAAGGAGAGAAGCAACTTAGAACAAAGGAGAAATTTTATGACAGTTAGAACAATCAATCAGTGGAACAACTTGCCTCCAGAAGTTGTGAATGCCCCAACACTGGAAGTTTTTAAGAAGATGTTGGATAACCATTTGTCTGAAGTGATGTAGGGTTTCCTGCCTAAGCAGGGGGTTGGACAAAAAGACCTCCAAGGTCCCTTCCAATGCTGTTATTGTAAATTAGTTAACAGATTGATAGTAGAAATGGAAATGTAATTTATGGTTTTCATTATATTGAGGTTTTATTGAGGTTTTTATGCTAATGCTGAAAGCATGAATGCTCATGTGAGGATGAGAGGAATGCTTGCTTTTAAAGTAAATACAGATTGGCATATGAGACATTTGGTGGGAATGGAGAGAAGCAGCAAAATATTCAACTTCAGTATGAAAGTCAGGGATGGATATACCAAGACTGAAATGCACTCCAAATTCAAAAGGTAGATGCATTGTTTAATTTTTTTTATTGTCTTTATCACTGTGGCCATAGGAGACAGCTGCATTTTGTGTCTACAGAAAGTACTGAGTATACATTTCTCACCAGGGATAATCATTATCTGGGCATATGTGTTGTTTGTAGAAACATGTTTGTAAGGTTCTAATTATGAAAGTACAAATGTATTGTCTTTGTATAAATGTTTCTACTTTCCCCTTACGTTGCATCCCTGTATTTTTGAGTGTATGTGTGATCTGGAGTGTAAGGTCCTTGACTTGTGACCGGTCTAAAGTCCTTGACTTACGATTGACAGTCCGGCAACCAAAAGCTAGTGTCTATTGACTAGGATGCGCCAGGCTGGAAGTGGGCTTTTTGCTGTGTTGCTATTGGTTGCGCTGTTTGACAGCTCCCGTATAAATAGCTGTTAAGCAGAGCAGGGTACTGAAGTGTTCCGTAGTTACTTCATTGGTTGTTCTTTGCAATAAAGCTCTTCCATTTTACCTCAGCCAGTCTGTCGCCTTTTCTGTCGGTCCAGACGTCTACATGGAGCAGTTGCATATGCTCTGATTTGGGTCACTTGATGGGAAAGAAAGAAGGAGGGGGACCAAAATCAGCAATGCCTAGAAACTTCAGTTGGTCTAGAAAACATCTATTCTTTTGATAAAAGGCTAGACCCAGTATTATCACATAACAAAGCTATCACTATGTTTCAAGGTCTAATGTTGTTTATTGCCTATAAAGCTATATATGGCTTGATATAGCTCACAATCACAGTCCTACCTTCAAGAATATTGTTTCAAATAAAATGTGCCCAACAGTTGCATGCAGGTAGAGTATGCCTGCTAAAGATCTCCTTCTATCTATTTGAAGATTATATTGGATAATATGTTTAGCTTGCACCCAACATACTCCCAGCCAATCCTTTTATCTAGGTCATGGTACAGTTCAGCTAACTAGATGTTTATTAAGCATCAGCAAAGATCAAAAATAGTTAGTGGGAAAATGGGACAAAAGCAGGCCACAGCAGAGAGAGGTAGAAAATGAATGATGAACCACAGGCAGAGGCTTTAACATCAATTTTCTACATTATTTATAGCAATAGTTATGTATATATCAAAAGCCACAGACTTTTGTGGAGCATCTAGAAAAATACTGAAGATATTTAGCATGGAGAGTCCCAAAGAAGTAGTCTTTGGTTAGTCTAATCGTAACTGTTTTTTTTTTAAACAGGTAACCATAAAATTACAATAGCATTTTGGACCAGTATTCCCCTCTCTAAGTGATTTTTCCATGAAGTAGAATGACCCCATTGCTGAATAATAACAATGCTACTAGGCCCTGTTGTTGTTATATCCCCCTGGTCATTAAATGAGAAGTAGTGGAAGTCTTATGTAAGGGGGTGGGAGACACCAGGGGAATCCCTGAAAGAGTCAGAGCAGTCTATGTGTGTGTTGAGGGAAACTGGGAAGGGTTGGGGACAAGTACAGGAAAACCAGGGGTTGGACTGTGTGGCAGGGTATAAACACAGTGAGATCGGGGGTGGACTGGAAGCACAGGAAAGCCAGGGGGACTTACCAGAGAGGCTTGCAACCTTCTCTGTAGCTTCTCCATTGACTTGGCATGTGGGAAATTGGCAGGAAAGGTTGAAAATGATGATAATGTGACCACGAGGAGTTGCAACCATCTGTAAGGACCTGACCCAGCTGGCCCCTCAAAAAAGCAAAACTCTTGGCTCCATCAAAAGAATCAAAAGAACTTTTACTGAGAGAAAGTAAAGTCAGGCAGAAACTGAAGGTCCCAAGCAAAGCAAGAAGCAATTCTTCCATTTTCCCAAACCCAACTCCACTGACCAGTCTATTAGGAGTCAATGTGATGCCACAAGGCTGTTTTAAGAATGCTGAGGTGCTAGACACTCTCAAGTCACTCTCAGGGCACAACCACCTTGGATCCAGACTGAAACTAGCTGGGAGAAAGTCTGCTCTGCCTCCAAAGACAATCCCCCTCCCTTATTCCCAAATGTACAGCAAAAGCAAAAGCATATGAAAAATACCAGCCTTCCTTCCTCCCTCCCCTCCAACAGAATGACAGGACATGATAGTGGCCCTAATACCATCAGAAATACAAGCTAGTTACTAAGAGCCTAAATTGCAACCATCTGGCTGCAGGAGTATAGCTGCAACTTCAACAACTGGTTGTAAGTACCACTCACTAAGCATCATTGAATAGTCTTTAATGAATTATCAATAAGCAAGATTACCTGTAACAGCAAAACAGAGATGAAAAGTAGGCAATAGGTTACCTTTATTCAGTACCATGAAAGAAAATTTGGTGAACAGGGACAATAAATCCAAGATGTTTAATGGAAAAGGTCATTAGAGCAGGCATTCTCTGTCAGTGCTCCCTTCCTCTGAAAAAAACATTGCTTCCTTCATATTTTTCTAGAAGATTTTAAAATCTGATTGTTTCAAAAGGCCTTTTGAGAACAGGATGAAATAATATATCTGTTTAATTATGGCCCCATCTAGTATAGCAATTACTAGTTGTTTATTGTTTGAGTAGCTATTTTTATTATAGTAGGGTATTTATTTATTGTACATATTGTATTAGTATAATTTAATAGTAGGCAGATTTCTGGGGAAATAACTACATTCACTAATTAAAAATGCACATTTGCTATTGCAGATCATTCCTCTTGTAATGAAAAGGAAAATATGAATTATTTTCTTTAGGTTAAGGTTTACTTTGCTTTAAAACTACAGCCATTCTGTATATACAGAAAAAGAATCATCTCTATACTAGTATACAAATACCCCAGGAACACATCCATATCTGTTGCAAAAGGAATATAGTATTACTCTCTCAAAGCTTCTTTCCAAAGCATAATATAAGAATAAAAAGCCATTTCTCCTCCAAATTGCTACAGAATTTCACTATATGTGTTTGATAATATTTAGAAAAAGTGACATGGAAAGAGTGTAATTATATGTTTTACTTTTTAATAAACATCTGAATCTGCAAAAGAGCTGCCACAATTCTTCCTATCTATAGTTTTATGTAATTTGTTTCAGTCTTTTTTCTCTCTTAGAACCTTTTTTAACAGGATGCATCCCCTCAGAAAGGACTAATTTACTAATTAACAGCCACATCTTAAAAGAAATCCATTGAACCTAACATTTCAAATAGCAGCTTAAGCTGCTAATTGTGGTCATCATTATCTCCCATAACATTGTTTTGTTCCAATAGCTTGGTTCCATATGTTTTCAAGGCATTACAAATGCTTTTAACTAAGCAAAGTTAAGGTAAATAAATATATATATATATATATAGCATATGCCAAAAAATGTCTTCATTTATTCCTTTAATTTAGCTTTTCATTATTTTCCTCTTTTCTTATATTTTCCTCTTATAAAATATATTAAAAGACAACTAAGAATACCGGTAATGCCATCTGTAATTTCAAAAGTTACAGAGTAAGATATTAGTTTCTGTAAAAATAATGAAAGTCAGATAAAAGTCAGGTAGGAGCACATCAATTTATAAAAACAGCATTCAAATAAAACCATCATTAATTTTAAAAAGACTAGCAGAAAGGATAAATTTAAGCTTTAATAAGAATGTTATTCCATATTAGCATAAGACTTCCATTCACAAACAACTTTTATATATTGCTACAAAACAAACAAGAATTTCTTCAGATTTCATCTGAGCAAGGTAATAGAAGAGAAAGTTATAACCTAAGCAGCATGATCTTTAACCATTTAGATCTTTCTAAGTCCACTGAATTGAATTGAATTTGTTTCAGATTGGTAGTTAGTGTAACTAGCAATCAAATACTCCCACTATTGTCAATACCCTGGACACATCTTTCATAACATTTGAAATTCGGGATGATTTTTAAGGATAGTCTCACCTCATTATCCAAAGAATATATGACAAAATATGGTTAGATATAGCCAAATAAGTTAGTTTAATATAGTTGGCATGCTATGTCTCTGTGATACTAAGTTGATAGAATAATGACTTAAAAATCAAGTTGTATATATTTATTTTATTGTATTGTTGTTGTTAGTTGTGAAGTCGTGTCTGACCTATCGTGGCCCCATGGACAACGTTTCTTCTTCCTGTCCTCTACCATCCTCTGGAGTCCATTTAAGCTCATGCCTACTGCTTCGTGACTCCATCCAGCCACCTCATTCTCTGTTCCCAGCATTAGGCTCTTCTCCAGCGAGTCCTTTGTTCTCATTAGGTGGCTAAAGTATTTAATCCTTGCACTGAATACATATAAAATGCAAATTAAAAAAGAGGGCAAATTAAAAAAGAAGGCAAATTGCACGATGAAAGAAATTATTTCTGAGTGTATGTTAATCCTTAAAAATGTGCATTGTATAATACAGAATTGATGTTGCACACAAATCTTTTCTCTCACACACAACCAGTTTTTCCCTTGTTTTGTTTTGTTTTTTAATTCTGCAATCCAATTTGGGAGGGGGGGGAACTGTAATTTTTCTTAAAAGAATTGGAAGTTCTTATGATGTACTCCAAACCTACCTTCTGCCTTCCCCTTTGCAATAGTACCATAAACATAGATATTAAACAGCTGGCAAGCAATTTATAACTTTAGTAACAAATTCAGAGAGATGGTGCTGGCAGAAGCAGTGTAAAGAAATGTGGTTTTTCAATGTTGCAAATAAGAGGGTTCTCCTTCCCGTTCCCTAGTTTAATAATAGTCATAGGATTGACTAGCAGTGCTGCATATCAAGTACATCTTAAAAAGTGGTAAAGTTAGTAATGATAATCATGGAATAATAAGCATACTTATAAATAATGAATAATTCCTATATAAATTATATAAACTAAACTATAAATAAAATTCATAATGAGCAAGTCTGCATTTAATTTTCAAATGCAAGTTTAGTATGTATTATGAAAAGCTCATACTATAGTATTTTTTCATGCCTAAATTAACAGATTAACAGAGTTGAAAGGAACCTTGGAGGTCTTCTAGTCCAACCCTCTGCTTAGGAGGAAACTTTACACCACTTCAGACAAATGGTTATCCAATCTCTTCTTTAAAACTTTCAGTGTTGAAACATTCACAACCTCTGGAGGCAAGTGGTTCCATTGATTAATTGTTCTAACTGTCAGGAAATTTATCTTAAGCCTATCTTCTGGAGTGTTGACTATTCCTGCTAGCTTGGTGTCATCTGCAAATTTGATGAGTTCCCAATCTATACCCTTGTCTAAATCATTGATGATGTTGAAGAGTACTGAGCCTAAAACAGAGCCTTGAGGTACCCCACTGCATACTTCGAGTTTCGAGTTTCGAGTTTTATTTCATTTGTATGCCTCCCTTTTCCCTAAGGGGACTCAGGGCAGCTCACAACTCAAAAAGGGAAGGGGGGATACAAACAGTTTAACAAGAACACAAAACTATACATAGTTAAAAAGCACAACAATCATACCATTCGAGATAGGGGCAGCGAATCTTTAGCCCCAGGCCTGTCGGAACAGCCAGGTTTTAAGGGCTATGCGGAAGGCCTGGAGGGTGGTGAGGGTACGAATCTCCACGCGGAGTTCGTTCCAGAGGGTCGGAGCAGCCACAGAGAAGGCTCTCCTCCGGGTAGTCGCCAGTCCACACTGGCCGGCGGATGGAATTCGGAGGAGGCCTAGTCTGTGGGATCTAATTGGTCTAGTGGAGGTAATTGGCAGTAGGCGGTCTCTCAAGTACCCAGGTCCAATACCATGAAGGGCTTTATAAGTGACGACTAGCGCCTTGAAGCATATCCGGAGACCAATAGGCAGCCAGTGCAGCTCGCGGAGGATAGGTGTTACGTGGGTGAACCGAGGTGCACCCACAATCGCTCATGCGGCTGCATTCTGGACAAGCTGAAGTCGCTGAATACTCTTCAAGGGCTGCCCCATGTAGAGCACATTGCAGTAGTCCAGTCTGGAGGTCACAAGGGCGCGAGTGACTGTTGTGAGAGCCTCCCGGTTCAGGTAGGGACGCAACTGGTGCACCAGGCGAACCTGGGCAAATGCCCCCCTGGTCACAGCTGACAAGTGGTGTTCAAAAGTCAGCTGTGGGTCCAGGAAGACTCCCAAGTTGCGGACCCTGTCTGAGGGGCGTACTGTTTGACCCCCCAGCCTGAGAGATGGAACACTTGGTCAATTAGTAGGAGGGAAGCACAGCAGCCACTCGGTCTTATCTGTATTGAGTACAAGCTTGTTAACCCCCATCCAGTCCCTAACAGCCTCGAGGCCCTGGCACATCACGTCAATCGCTTCATTGAGTTGGCACGGGGCGGACAGATACAGCTGCGTATCGTCCGCATACTGGTGGTATTTTATCCCGTGCCGTCGAATGATCTCACCCAGCAATTTCATGTAGATATTAAATAGGAGGGGGGACAGGACCGAACCCTGCGGCACCCCACACGTTAGGGGCCTAGGGGTCGATCTCTGCCCTCCGACCAACACCGACTGCGACCTGTCCGAGAGGTAAGAGGAGAACCACCGTAGAACAGTGCCTCCCACCCCCACCTCCCGCAGTTGTCGCAGAAGGATACCATGGTCGATGGTATCGAAAGCCGCAGAGAGGTCAAGGAGCACTAGGATGGAGGCATGACCTCCATCCCTGGCTCTCCAGAGATCATCGATCAATGCGACCAAAGCGGTTTCCATGCTGTAGCCAGTCCTAAAACCCGACTGGAAGGGATCTAGATAATCGGTTTCCTCCAAGGACCGCTGGAGCTGAAAGGCTACCACCTTCTCAACAACCTTCCCCACAAAGGGGAGGTTGGAGACTGGACGATAGTTGTTTAGGACGGCTGGATCCAAAGATGGCTTCTTCAGGAGGGGTCTCACCACCGCCGCCTTTAGTGCGGGGGGAAAGACCCCCTCCCGAAGGGAGGCGGCAATGACCGCCTGGATCCAGCCCTGTGTCACCTCCCTGCTGTTAGCAACCAGCCAGGAGGGGCACGGGTCCAGTACACATGTGGAGGCACTTACAGCTCCCATGGCCTTGTCCACGTCCTCAGGGGTAACAGCTTGAAAATCAATCCAGTGATGTCCTACCAGATTATCCCCTGGTGCCTCAGCTGGTTCTGCGGAATTGGAGTCCAGGTCCATCCGAAGCCGAGCAACTTTATCCGCGAGGAATTGGACGTAGTCCTCAGCTCTGCCTTGCAAAGGATCACTCGTATCCCTCCTATTTAGGAGGGAACGGGTTATCCTGAACAAGGCGGCTGGGCGCGACTCAGCGGAAGCAATCAGAGAGGCAATGTATGTTCTTTTTGTCGTCCTAATTGCCCAGATGTAAGCTCTGATGCTGGATGTTAGAAGTGCTCAGTCTGACTCGGACTTACTGGATCTCCATCGTTGCTCTAGGCATCTCTTTCGGCGCTTCATCTCCCGGAGTTCCTCAGTAAACCAAGGGGCCCTCCTGGATCTACTGCCTCGGATCGGCCGTAAAGGCGCAATCCGGTTAAGAGCATCTGTCGCTGCTGAGTTCCAGGCAGAAACCAGAGTCTCCGCTGGACTGCGGACGAGGGTATCAGGAATAACTCCAAGCTCCGTCTGAAAGCCCAACGAGTCCATAAGTCGCCTGGGGTGGAACCTAATCGGTTCCTCCTCCCTACAGTGGGGGTTTGGTCTCCGAAAGTCAAGCCTCAGTAGGTAGTGGTCCGACCATGACACTTCCCTCCATGTAGATGCAGTTCAATTGAGGACTACACCAATGGTGAAATCATCTGAAGTCTATTACAGGTTAGCTGACAAGTGTGCACTTTATGCGTGCATGCATGTCTCAGGCATGCTTGAGGTATGCTAAAAAAGGAACATTTTGAAGCCTTCCCAGTCTGCAAACGTAAGTAGAATAGCAAGGGGTGGGGAATCCACTGTGCCATACAATTTAGATTAGCTAGAAAGCAGAAAATCCCGTCGATTCTAGCTAATATAAATCATGTGTCACAGCTGATCGTTGGAAATATCTGTTCTGTTTTTGACAAAAGCCATGTTGGCTTTTGCTTATTATTTTGCTTGCTTCTAGGTTTTCGCTGATTCGTTGCTTGATTATGTTTTCCAGAATCTTTCCTGGTATTGAAGTCAGGCTGATAGGTCTGTAGTTTCTGGATCTATTTTTTCCCTTTTTTTGAAGATGGAACTACATCAGCTCTTTTTCATTCCTCTGGCAGTTCCTCGGTGCGCCAGGATCTTTAAAAGACATCGTTCATTGGCTCTGAGATCTCATCTGACAGTTCCTTCAGAACCTTGCGGCGTATTCCATCGGGTCCCGGTGATATGAACTTGTCTAGTGTAGACAGGTGCTCACTTACCATTTTCTTCCTATTTAAATAAGTTCCTAATTGTTTTTTGGGGTGCTATTTTTTGATAGGTTTGACTATTTTTTTCCTTTGTGTAAAGACAGATGCAAAAAATTACTTAAGTAATTCTGCTTTCTCCCTGTTGCTTGTCACCTTCTTAATCACTTTCTCCCAGCAATGGACCAATTGTTTCATTGACTTTTTTCTTTCTTTTTTTTAATATGTTGGAAGAAGCTTTTTTTGTTATTTTTTTACTTTTGTTGCAAGCCTTTGTTCATTGTGAGTCTTATATAGTATTTTAATCATATATATATATATAGGAGTATAACTTAGCTTCCTTAATATATAGGAGTATAAATAATATAGTCATTTAGACTATGCTTTTCACATTATTATTATTTTACAGAAGGTCAATAGATAGCAAGATGGATAAATCCTACAAGAACAAATGTTACAACATAGAATTTTTTTTATTATAAATGGTGCACAGATAAACAAACACAAAATTACTGGAAATAAATATATCAAAATAATCAGAAAATTCAAAAACTGTTTGAACTGTATTTTATTAAGTAAAATGCCTAAATTAAAAAATGAAAAAAAAATTATTAAAATTGTTGACAGATGCAAAACATATTTGGCATAATATTGCTAATAGAATCAGATTGGGAGATCAAAATGAGAATATGCAACAATAGTACAAATGAAAGTTATGAGACCAATCAAAATAACAGATGAAATGACTTAAACAGATTCAAGCAATAACTCCAGCAATAACAGATTTAAGAGTATAAATATTTAATAGTGCTGTTTAGCATTGGGTATATCCCTAATTAAACCCAATTGCTAAATCCAATGCATCTCTAAGAAGTTTTTCCATAATATTTTCCCATGTTCTTTATTATTAGTTATTTGTTTTCCTCTGTTGTAATATTCTTGTATATTTCTAAATAGATTAAAATAGAATTTTAAATAGATTTTAAAAAGAAGATCCTTATGAATTACAGGAGAAAAATCAAATGTAAACTTCACTCTGTAAGTCTGCTTACTTACAGAGTATATAGTCTTAGGAAGTATTCACTTCATTTTCAAATCACTGTCATTCAGGGTTCTACAAGCATGTAAGTTAGCCTTCCAGCACATGGAAGCTTACAATAATATTACTAATCTGGTTATAATTCTCAGCTAGATACAGCAGGTTGGTAAACTATGATAGATCAAAAGCTATTCATAACAAACGCAGAAGTCAAGAGCTAGTTATATAGTCCTAATTAAAAGCCAACATTTCCCAGGGTTTTTCATCTGAGCTTCAAACAAATGTAGTTGATGAATATAAAGTGAACATTTGGTCTTCCTTTCAGGCATTTGAAATTGAAAGGCTGGCTATTATTTTTTAAATGTTGCAATAATAGTTGCACACCTGCTAGAGGCTTCATGCCTTGCTATGCAAAGAAAAATATTTAATTGTGCTTTTTACCTCTTAAAACAAAGGCACTTTTTGATCTAGTATTCCTTTCAATTAATTATTTGCTCAACTCATCATAAATTATTATCCACCTTTATAAACAGAAATAATAATTTATATTGAATTTATATATCACCAACTCTATGCAAAATCATGGCAGCCTTCAATAAAATTAAAAACAAATATCAAGGTATAGGAGAATTATGTTGAAATAGCACAATAAAGATTACTTCATTGTTACTGTTAAAGTCCAAAAAAGACCTGGAAGTATAAAAGAGAGGAGTGGGAGGAGAGAGAGATTGAGAGTCTATAGTTGAATTTATACAACATGCTAAACTAAAGTGAATTGGGATGGCATTTTTGGGTTCAACATACTGAATCAACCCAGTTAATGTCTTAATATGCAATATGTTGACCTGACCCTCACATTAAGACATACTATTATATATTGGGACATAACACATTATATAAATATAGCAATTGAATTTTGCTGCTCTTTGTTCATGGATGAATGCAGTTTATATTAACTAAGCCAAGTCCGTGTTTAGGATCAGGACCAGGTAGTTGCCACTGCCTTGCTCTTGCTTTTGCCCAAAGTGATCATATGCAATGCATATGTCATATATTGTAATCTCCATCAATTCCTGCATTTGCTTGTTGATCTCCCAAGAGTCCATTTCCAAAGAGAACCCTACTTAAAATGAAAGAATAAAATTAAAATTCTGTAAGCAGTCAAGACAAACAATGAGCTAGAATATTAAAAAGATACTAAATCTGATGGATGTCCATAAATAATAGGAATGAAGGAATGAACACACACACACACACAACACACACACACAATTCTACAGAACATTAAATTTTGTTTGTCACACATTCAGTCAGATATTTAGAATGGATTTGGCATTTCTATCTATTGAGTCCTTCTCAAGGACCTGCGATAGCAAAAGTTTTTGTTTAATAGTATTAAAGATGACATTACTTATAAGTTCTTACAAATACAGCTGCATTTTGCAATTGACTAATGATTTTGTCAATGCTGATGGTGTCTAAGTGATGCTTCAGTTATTTTGGGATTTCACCCAAGACATCTATTGCTACTGGTACTTTGTCTTATTTTAATCAGTCATTCTACTTTTGTTTGCAGGTTTTTGTGTTATGTTATTCTTTTTTCCTCTTCTGTTTTTCCTTTTCTTTTCTACTCCAGGTACTGTAACATCCACTAACTAAAGCTTTTTGGTTTTTTTAAAAAATAAGATTGGATATTGTACACAAGATGCTTGTCTGTTTGAATTCTAAAGTACTTTACTTTCTTCATTCTCTATTTATTTATCTATAGTATTTTGTGGTCTCAACAGCTTTTGCTTCCAGGCAAATGGTATTTCTTGCATATTTTCCAATGTACCTTTTTACCACTTTGTCATGCCTTTGTTTGAAATCAGACAGTGCAATCTTTTTGCAGCAGTTAACTGAATGGTCTATTATTTCTTCAGCTTCTTTGCAGAGATAACATTGCTGTCTGTTACTGTTTTTTTCAATTCCATGCATTTGTTTTAAGGCTTGATTTTATGCAGGCAGAATCTGCCTCTTTCTTCAATTTTTCTGCTCTAAGCCATTGCCAGGTCTTTTGGTTATCTACTATCTAGTTTTTAATGTACTGGTCATGTAATACTTTTCCTTACCATGTCCCTTCTATTCTTCATTTGCTCTTCCTTGTAGGCCTGTTTGGTCTCTTTAGTATTCAGTAAGCATTCATCATTGTCAACATTGCTGCATGGATGAAGAGTATATTTCATTATTATTATTTTTCTATGCTTCCAGGGATTCTATTTCAGGTTGGGTCCAGTTCACTAATTCAGTTGTATATTTAATGACTGGAATTGCTTTGATGGTATTTCTGCCATTTAATTGACTTTAAGATCTTCTTCACTACCAATCTTAACATTAATGTGCTTGATGTTGTCAAGCTGAAGAATACCTAGATATTTATAGTGAACTTTTTTCATTAAGTTGCATGAGCTGCATGAACTATCTCTCACTTTTTTCCTTTAATGAGATCTGACTAGTATGGTTAGATTTCTGAATTTTCCATAACATTTCTCACATTCCAGGCTAGTAGTAACTTGAATTTGTAACTGATTCTTTATAACAGCAGAAACTTCTGCATCAAGTAATAAAAACCTCAGCAAATAATAATGAGCCTGGTCTTCTGAATGCTATGTGAATGTCAACTGTCCAACTAGGGACTCAAAAGAAGTAAACACTCCTGGAAGCTTTGAATTCCCAAAATTCAAATCATTGGATGCACCATTTCAGCACTGAAGAAAGAAAACCAGCTCTGGTTTTCCCGTGCAAAGGCTTGCTTAGTTAAGCAATAGCTTCCCCTTTTCCCATCCCTGGGTGTTCACATTGTCCAATTATGAGACATCCTTTTGTTAGGGAAATAATCCACCTCCTTCTCAAGCACCTGCAGTAATGACCTTGATGGTTTCCAGGCTCTCACGATTTATGCATAAAATCTCAGCATTCCAATCCTTCCGTTCCCCTAGTTCAATGGCAAGTTGAATAATGATAAGATTCTAAAGAAACAAAGGAGTTCAAATCTTGACATGAACCAACAAAAAGATGAAACTGCCCAAGGATACAGAGGAATTATTGAGTCTGTCATCTGCACCTCTATAACTGTCTCGTTTGGTTCTGCAACCGAACAAGATAGACTTCACAGGATAATCAGAACTGCAGAAAAAACTATTACTGCCAACCTGTCTTCCATTGAGGCCTTGTACACTGTATGAGTCAAAAAGAGGTCTGTGAAAATATTTACAGACACCCTCACATCCTGGACATAAATTGTTTCAACTCCTACCTTCAAAACAATGCTATAGAGCACTGCACACCAAGACAACTAGACACAAGAACAGTTTTTCCCAATCGCCATCACTCTGCTAAACAAATAATTCCCTCATCACAGTCAAACTATTCATTAGTCTTCTCATTGTTTCTATCACCCATTTCCCCCCCAATTATGACTTATGGTTTGAACAATTAGATTGTATGTTTCTCTGTATTTATTTATTTACTGTGTTTGAATGCTCCATAAGTGTGTGTGTGTGTGTGTGTGTGTGTGTGTGTGTGTGTGTGTGGTTAAAAATCACATTTGTATTCTCACTTTGGAATACTTCATGGACTTTTAATGAAGCTTTTGATATTTTCTTCTCCTAAGTTAAAAGTAATAAAAGACTCTCTCTCATCCTTCCTTTCTGCATATCTGTCAATCTGTCTGTCTATCTGTCTATTATTGATTACTACCTGATAAATGAAATCTGATAGGCAGAGGGGAAAGAAATAAAAAAGGGGAAGACATCACCTTTCTTTTACTTACCATCTCCTCTCTTTTTCTTATTCACTTTTGATCTTCTGTCTATTATTTTTGGTCAAATCACCCTCTTTCTTTTATCCATCCACTTATCTCCCTCGTTTTCCCAATTACTGCATCTTTCATCTGATTTTGCTTCTCCAGGAGATAGCTAGGAAAAAAGCATCATTGTTACTCACCTTCAAATGGACCATCTCTTGTTTTTTCAAGCTTGGAAATTGGGACATTAATTATACAATGTGAGCAAGCATGGGAGTGGAAACAGTATACTTTAGTGGAGTCAGGAGCTATAAAGTATCTCAAATTGCAGAGAAAGACTGACTTTTAAATGTAGTGTACATTTAAGAAAATGTAAGGTTTTTTTCTATCTATGAATGAATTGCAGTTTGGAGATTAATTGAATTTAATCAAGAGCATAATTCTCAGCTGCAGCTTGGTGGCCCGTACCCTCTTCTTTAAGTGCAGTTAAAATAGGATGTGTACCATCACCTAGAAAAACTTACAGTTCTCTAAATAATCCTCTTCCACCAATTTATTATTCCAGAATTCTTTACTCCTGGGCAGAATACAGTAAAAAAGCAAGGTTATCAGCAAGTTCATTGATTCCAAGCCCATTGGAAACTACAGATGCTGAAACAATTTACAGAATTAAGATATAAGTGAAGAAAAATTTATTTGTACCTGTCTGCATAAACAGACACACATCCACAACATGGATGCTATGTTGCTATGTTTAGACATAGAAACCATTCTAATCACTAGAAAAAAAGTGTAAGCAAAGCTAATTGAAAAATAGAAACATGCATGCATAAAGATATATAAAGATATATATTCTGGTATTTCTGATATGATTGAATATTGTTCATATCTACTTTTTATACTGCTAGGAGTAATAATTCAAATACAAGGGTTATAGAATACATGATAACAGAGTTGGAAATGACTTTAGAGATCTTCTGTTCCAACTCATCCCCTTCCCATCCAAACAGGAGACCCTATATTAAGGTGACCAGATTTTAACATTGGTAAAGCGGGACACCATTGACCGGGGGAGGGGGAGGGGGGTTCTTGATTAAAAATTTGGTCCAAAACCAAAAGCCTCTTTCTTGACAGCGCTTTCATGAAAGAGGCTTTTGGCCGCTTTGGCGGTCCGCCATACACACACACACACACACATGCACACACACACACACACACACACACACACACACACAGAAAGAATCCCAGACAGACAAACAAGCAGCTTCCCCATCATGGGCTTTGTTCTTAACTGACAGCGGGCAAAGGGAATAGAGAGAGGTGGCGACGAGGCTGCCTTTTGCGGGGAGAGCAGGAGCTTCGCCATCCGTGGAAAGGTGCCCTGGGGCTGGGATCCAAGGCGCGCTTAACTAGGCAAGGAACTTGTGTGGACCTGCCGGGGCGTGGGAACTGAGGAAAAGAATGGAGGGAGCGGGGTGTGCGGAGAAGAAGAAGCATGCCGAGCTGTCATCGGGGCTGCTGAAGCTTGTGAGGGAGATCTTGAAGCGGAGGATCCCAGGGCTGCAGATGCGGGGCTTTGATCTGGTGATTCAGTGATCATCAGCCACGAGGGATTGGCAAGGATGACCGGTGCTTTTTTCCTCAGCCCCGAACTGGGTTTGATTCCCAGCATGCCTTTTGATTGGCTGAAGAGAATGTGATCCAAAAAGGAAAGGAAAGTGTCTGAATTAGGACAGGCAAAGACGAGAATTCCCGCTTGAGGGAAACCCGGTGGGTTTAAATTGAAGTTCGTCTGTTCTTTGTGACAGCTGCCCTCAATTAGGGATCCCATCTAATTCAAGAGATCTTAATCAATTTAATTGGCAATTTTTCTGGGATAATTGATCCCTGGGCCCCAACAACGCTGTCAAGCGCTGTCAAGAAAGAGGCTTTTGGCCGTTCTGGCGGTATGTCCGCCATTAAAATGGCCAATTAATCAATTAAGATCTCTTGAATTAGATTGGCATGTCTTTACAAAAAAGTTAGCCATCACTGTCCTATATCATTCTGGACAAATGGTTGTCCAATCGCTTCTTAAAACCTCCTATTAAAACGTATCCACAACTTCTTTTTATTTTTTATTTTTTAACATATAAAAATTCCATTTTCAATTAAACAGTGAATTGTCTGGGTAGAAATAGTTTTAGAAAATAATAATCCAAATATTTACAACAGTATTCATTACATTAATATTGATTATAATAATAATATCAATAATGATGATGACTATGATATTTACTTAACCATTTTAACATAACTCTCTTCAATGGTGGGATTCAAATAATTTAACAACCGGTTCTCTGACCTAAAAACTGGCTGTGTAAGCGTGGCTGGATGGTCATGTGACTAGGTGGGCATGGCCAACTCGACATCACTCATCACACCAACCCCCACCTGCCAGCCACTCACCTCAAAGGCAGAGGTGAGATTCAGCAGGTTTGGACCCATTAGTGCTAATCCCACGATTGTCTGGCCCCTCCCCCTCCCCCATCCATTTTTGGCCCGTTTTGAAGTTCACAAGTCTTAAAGTTGCCAAGGTTGGACACCCCTGAGCTAGAAGTTCTGATAGATCAGTGTTTTTCAGATTTTCAACTTCCGGAATGCTGTCCAGGCAATTCTGGAAATCCACACATTTTAGGATTGCAAGTTTGAAAAACCCTGTCAAAAATGGGCAAATTAAGATCCTTTTTAGGGATCTGTGCGTTGGTCTCCTTTTTAAAAAAAATAAATATTACAGATTATCCTGAGCAGCATATCTATGAAAGAAGACTCTAATAGAAAAATGCTTTATGCATAAAAATATAGGAAGTCACTTAAGGATCACTAATCTCCCCACCTTCATAGACTATATGACCATATATTTCCCTGATTCTAACTTCTGTTTTTGTCAGATAACAATTGATAAAATAAGTTCCAAGTCAAAAAGTATTCAGTTTTTTTCTTTTTCTTGTAAATATTAGCCTAGCAATTTTTGCACATTCTAGTATTTAGCCACCTGGCCACAACAATCTATGTTGTACATGTAATTAGTGTCTTGATATTCTTTAGAATATATTTTTTATTTAATCAGATTAAAAGAGTTGGAAGGGACTTTGTAAGTCATCTAGTCCAACCCCACCCACCCAAACAGGAGTCTCTACATCATTTCTGACAAATGACAGTCTAATCTCTTCCTGAAAGCCTCCAGTAATGAAACTCCCACAACTTCCAAAGGCAAGCTCTTCCATTGGTTGATTGTTCTCATTGTCAGAAAATTTATCCTTATTTTTAGGAAGAATCTCTCCTTGGTCAGTTTCCATCCATTATTCCTTGTCTGGTCTTCAGGTGCTTTGGAAAATAGCTTGAGCCCTTCTTCTCTGTGACAGCCCCTCAAATATTGGAACACTGCTATCATGTCTCCCTTGATCCTTCTCTTCACTAGACTAGCCACACCCAGTTTTTGTCACTGTTCTTCATATGTTTTAGTCTCCAGTCTCCTAATCATCCTGGTTGCTCTTCTCTGCACTTTTTCTAGAGTCATATCATCTTTTTTATAGTGTGGTGACCAAAACTGGATGCAGTATTCTAGGTGTGGTCTTACAAAGCCTTTATAAAGTGGTATTAGTACTTCATGTGATCTTGATTGTATCCTTCTGTTAATGCAGCTTAGTATTGTTGCTGCACACTGCTGGCTGATATTTAGCTGGAGATCTGCCTCTCAGTTTCTGCTACCAAGCCTGGTTTCACCCAAGTGTACTTTTGGTTTTTCTTTCCTAAGTGTAAGACTTTATTTTTCTCTGCATTGAATTTCATTTTGTCAGATAGGGCCCAATGTTCAAGTCTGTCAAGATCCATCTGGATCTTGAGCCTATCTTCTAGGGTGTTAGCTATTCCTATCAGATTAGTATCATCTGCAAATTTGGTAAATTCCCCTTCTATTCCCTTATCTAAATCATTTATGAAGATATTGAAGAGTACTGAGCCTAAGACAGAACCTTGTGATACCCCACTGCTTACTTCCCACCATGTAGACATAGACCCATTAAGGACTACTCGTTGGGTACAGTTTGTCAGCCAATTATAAATCCATCTGGTGGTGATACTGTCTATCTCACTTTTTTCTAGCTTATGAAGAAGTAGGTTGTAATTTACTTTGTCGAATGCCTTTCTGCAATCTAAGTATATTATGTCCACAGTATTTTGCTGGTCTACTAATTTAGTCACTGTGTTGAAGAATGAAATAAGATTGGTCTGGGATGATCTGTTTTTAACAAACCTATGCTGACTGCTAATTATTACTTTATTCATTTCTAGATGTTGGCAGACCTGTTTTTTAAATTATCTTTTCCAGTATCTACCTGGGTATTGATGTTACGCTGATTGGTTTGTAGTTTCCTGGATCTGTTTTTTCCCCTTTTTTGAAGATGGGAACCACATCAGCCCTTTTCCAGTCATCTGATAGTTCCCCGGTGCTCCAGGATTTTTGAAACATGTGGTACAGTGGTTCTGGGATGACATCTGCTAGTTCCTTTACTTTGGGATATAATCCATCAGGTCCCAGTGATTTGTCAAGATCAGACAGGTGTTCGCTTACTTTTGTTCTGCTTATTTTAACTTTTATTTAGTCTGTTAACTTATTTAACTTTTATTTAGTCTGTCTTTTACAGTTATGTTTTTGGTAGGTGTGGCTATAGTTTTTTTTGCATAAAGACCGATGCAAAAAATGAGTTAAGCAGGTCTAGTTTCTCTCTGCTGCCTGTTCCTTCCTTGCCATCTTCTCTCTTTAGTGGACTGACTGTTTCCTTGATTTTTTTCTTGTTATTTATATGTTGAAAGAAACTTGTTTTATTATCCTTATCTTTGACTTGTCTCAAGTCTTTGTTCATTCTGAGCTTTCTAGATTTCATCTTTGCAGATTCTGGCTATTTGCTGATATTCTGCCTTAGTTGTGTTATCTAATACTGGGCTATTGTTAAAATTGTATGCAAGAATGGTGTTTATTTAGACATTTGAAAGATGACAGATAGTATTGGATACAGAATTAAAAAGCATTCTTAAAAAGAAGGAAGACAAAGAAGGAAGTAGTCATTTTCCCTGAATTGCAACATGGAAAAATATTGGTTAAACAGGTTGATAACGGGATCAAGATGGAGCTGGAGAACATCCAATCTGGCTGTTCTTGATCTCTTGGTGCTTTTGATATCATTCTGGGCAAGCTCAGGGTTTGGAAGTAGAAGATACTGTGGCAGTTCTCTTTTCTCTGAGGATAGTGGTCTTTGGAATGGTCTCTCCCTGTTCCTTTGGTAACAATTATCAAAGATCCCTGAGTAAAGTCATTTATCATTCAGAATTAGTTATTATCAATATGCTAATGATACTCTATTGCAGTGGTGGGTTCCTACCGGTTTGGATCAATTTGGATGAACTGGTAGTGGTTTGGCGGCCTGGGTCACTGGAATCAGCAGCGACCCAGACCTCCAAGCCCCTGAACTGGTCCCCCTGTCGCTGTCATCACCATCTTGTTTTTCAGTTCTGTGTATTGCACAGAACAATTTCTATTGCACTGTGCATGTGCACAAAGCGCACACGCAAGCAGCAGTAGTGCCAGCTGGAATTCACCCCTGCTCTATTATGTATATCAACCCTGGCCATGCAAGTAATGTCACTAAGATTCTGTCTTAGTGTATGAAGTCTATGCTGCTCTTCCAGGTTTTGGCGCTCCCGCATGCACGAAGGCAACGAGGTCACACATTCCTCACGCGATGGTTTTGTGTACCATTTCTGGCCTGTAGATCGGCATGCGGTGACAAAAGAGATTAGCCATCACTGTCCTAGACTAATGCTCAAGCAACTGGCAGCTGGGGCTTGGAGGTCCTTTGTACAGCTTCATCTTATATGCCTATTGGCTCACTTCTGAATTAGGAGGCCCATTCACAACCATTCATTCTTTGTCACTTTGCAATTAAATTACTGCAGTGGACACTATATTGGGCTACCCTTGTTGACTTCAGTTGCTATTGACTTCAGTTCAGTGGCTTCAGTTCATCCTATATGGAGTGGTGCAGGTAGTTATAGGCATACGTTAATATGAAAACACATTTACTTCACAAGCAGCACTGGTTACCAGATTATCTTTTCATATAGCTGTGTCACTTAGCAGTAGCAATTCTGATCTCAATTACTACATATTATTATTATTATTATTATTATTATTATTATTATTATTATTGTTGTTGTTGTTGTTGTACAATTGTATCACAGCGGCCAATTGTTTCGCCGGATTTGGCATTGGTTACTAGTCGGGCCCCACCCAGGGGCCTAGGACGTCGTAACGTATTTTCGTAATATGCGTGCAGATCCAAGCAGTGCGGCTTTTTGCATTTGACTGATGGTGATTTTGTCAATTTTTAACTGTTTTAAATGTAATTCCAGTGCTTTTGGAATAGCACCCAGTGTGCCAATTACCACTGGAATTACCACTGCTGGTTTGTGCCATAGTCGTTGAATTTCGATTTTTAAGTCCTGGTATCTTGTGATTTTTTCATGTTCCTTCTCGGCGACCCTGCTATCACCTGGTATTGCGATGTCTATGATTGTGACCTTATTTTTCTCAACCAGTGTGATGTCTGGTGTATTATGCGCCAGTATTTTGTCGGTTTGTATACGGAAATCCCACAAGATCTTGACCATCTGATTTTCGGTGACTTTTTCAGGCTGATGTTCCCACCAGTTTGTTGCTGTTTTAATATTATAATTTTTGCACAAATTCCAATGGATCATTTGTGCTACTGAATTGTGCCGCAATTTATAATCAGTCTGCGCGATTTTTTTACAGCAGCTGAGTATGTGATCAACAGTTTCATCAGCTTCTTTGCAAAGTCTGCATTTGGCATCATCAGAGGATTTTTCAATTTTGGCCTTAATGGCATTTGTGCGGATAGCTTGTTCTTGCGCAGCCAGGAGTAGTGACTCTGTTTCTTTCTTTAATGTACCTGTTGTTAATCATAACCAAGTTTGTTCACTGTCCACTTTATCTTTTATTTTTTCCAGAAATTGACCATGCAGTGCTTTGTTCTGCCAACTCTCCATTCTTGATTTTATCACATCTTTTCTGCATTCTTGTTTTGTCTGTTGGGCCTTCAGTAGATTTTTGTTCTTTACTTCGATTAATAGATGTTCTTGACTTTCTTTTAAATAATCAGCCAGTGCATGTTTTTCTTCTTCAACTGTTTGCTTCACTTGTAATAATCCTCTGCCACCTGATTTTCGGGGCAGATATAGTCTATCAGTATCACCACGTGGATGTAAACTGTAGTGCATTGTCATTAGTTTCCTGGTTTTTCGGTCCAAAAGGTCCAAATCAGCTTGTGTCCAGTTAACTATGCCAGCTGTGTATCTTATAACTGGTATTGCCCAGGTATTTATGGCCTTGATTGTATTTCCACCATTCAATTTAGATTTCAAAATTTTCCTAACTCTGTTGGTGTACTCTCGCCTGACAATAGTTTTTACTTCTCCATGCTTGATGTTATCCAACTGCAGAATGCCTAAGTATTTGTAGGCTTCATTTTCTTTGCATTTAATTAGTTGGCCATTGGGCATTTCAATTCCCTCAGATGCAGTGATTTTGCCCCTTTTTATGGATACAGTGGCGCATTTTTCCATGCCAAACTGCATTGAAATATCGGTGCTGAATACTCGGACTGTATTTGTCAATGATTGGATTATTATTATTATTATTATTATTATTATTATTATTATTATTATTATTATACAATTGTATCACAGTGGCCAGTTGTTTCGCCGGATTTGGCATTGGTTACTAGTCGGGCCCCACCCAGGGGCCTAGGACGTCGTAACGTATTTTCGTAATATGCGTGCAGATCCAAGCAGTGCGGCTTTTTGCATTTGACTGATGGTGATTTTGTCAATTTTTAACTGTTTTAAATGTAATTCCAGTGCTTTTGGAATAGCACCCAGTGTGCCAATTACCACTGGAATTATCACTGCTGGTTTGTGCCATAGTCATTGAATTTCGATTTTTAAGTCCTGGTATCTTGCGATTTTTTCATGTTCCTTCTTGGCAACCCTGCTATCACCTGGTATTGCGATGTCTATGATTGTGACCTTATTTTTCTCAACCAGTGTGATGTCTGGTGTATTATGCGCCAGTATTTTGTCAGTTTGTATACGGAAATCCCACAAGATCTTGACCATCTGATTTTCAGTGACTTTTTCAGGCTGATGTTCCCACCAGTTTGTTGCTGTTTTAATATTATAATTTTTGCACAAATTCCAATGGATCATTTGTGCTACTGAATTGTGCCGCAATTTAAAATCAGTCTGTGCGATTTTTTTACAGCAGCTGAGTATGTGATCAACAGTTTCATCAGCTTCTTTGCAAAGTCTGCATTTGGCATCATCAGAGGATTTTTCGATTTTGGCCTTAATGGCATTTGTGCGGATAGCTTGTTCTTGTGCAGCCAGGATTAGTGACTCTGTTTCTTTCTTTAATGTACCTGTTGTTAAACATAACCAAGTTTGTTCACTGTCCACTTTATCTTTTATTTTTTCCAGAAATTGGCCATGCAGTGCTTTGTTCTGCCAACTCTCCATTCTTGATTTTATCACATGTTTTCTGTATTCTTGTTTCGTCTGTAGATTTTTGTAGATTTCAGTAGATTTTTGTTCTTTACTTCGATTAATAGATGTTCTTGACTTTCTTTTAAATAATCAGCCAGTGCATGTTTTTCTTTTTCAACTGTTTGCTTCACTTATAATAATCCTCTGCCACCTGATTTTCGGGGCAGTATCACCACGTCGATGTAAACTGTAGTGCATTGTCATTAGTTTCCTGGTTTTTCAGTCCAAAATGTCCAAATCAGCTTGTGTCCAGTTAACTATACCAGCTGTGTATCTTACAACTGGTATTGCCCAGGTATTTATGGCCTTGATTGTATTTCCACCATTCAATTTAGATTTCAAAATTTTCCTAACTCTGTTGGTGTACTCTCGCCTGACAATAGTTTTTACTTCTCCATGCTTGATGTTATCCAACTGCAGAATGCCTAAGTATTTGTAGGCTTCATTTTCTTTGCATTTAATTAATTGGCCATTGGGCATTTCAATTCCCTCACATGCAGTGATTTTGCCCCTTTTTATGGATACAGTGGCGCATTTTTCCATGCCAAACTGCATTGAAATATCGGTGCTGAATACTCGGACTGTGTTTGTTAATGATTGGATTTCTATTTCTGACTTTCCATAGAGTTTCAAATCATCCATATATAGTAAATGCGAAATTTTTTCAGCTTCTTTGGCTGTTTGGTAGCCTAATTTCATTTTTTTTTAAGATTACTGATAGTGGGATCATTGCGATGATGAAGAGAAGAGGTGAAAGTGAATCACCCTGGAAAATTCCTCGCTTGATATTAACCATTCCGTAGATCTCATTCCCTACTGCCAACTCAGTTCTCCATTGTTTCATCGCCTTTTCAGTAAAGGATGTAATATTTTTGCTAATGCCAGTTGTTTCTAAGCATTTTATGATCCAACTATGTGGCAGTGAGTCAAATGCCTTTTTGTAATCAATCCAGACCATATTCAAGTTCGTTTTTCTGTTCTTACAATTTTCTAATATCATTTTATCAATTAGGAGCTGATCTTTTGTGCCCCTACTCCTTCTTTTGTTGCCTTTTTGCTCTACTGGCAAGATGTTGTTTGTTTCCAAATAATCCATCATGTTATCTGCAATAATGCCTGTGAGTAATTTGAAGGTTGTTGGCAAGCATGTTATTGGTCTGTAGTTTTCAGGTGTTGTTCCTTTAGTTGCATCTTTCTGAATCAAGTATGTTTTTCCAGTTGTCAACCATTCATCAATTTGGCCCTTTTGTAAAATTTCATTCAGTTGCCTGGCCAATATTGCATGTAAACTGGTCAGATATTTGAGCCAGAAACCATGTAATTGGTCCTTTCCAGGTGATGTCCAATTCTTTACCTTTTTAACTCGATTTTTGACCATCTCAGTTGTTATTTCTAATACTTGCATTTGTTTGTTGCCAATGCTTTTCTCAAAGTCATGTATCCACTTTGCTTCCTTGTTGTAGTCCTTTGCATTTTCCCACAATTCTTTCCAGAATTCAACTGTCGCCTGTTTTGCTGGTTTTTCACTTTTGGTGTCACCATTCACATTAAGACTTTGATAAAAACACCGTTGGTCTGATCAAAAATTGCTGATTTTGTTTATATTGGATGATTCGTGCCTCATATCTTTCAATTTTTCTAGCTGTTGCTGTTATCTGCTGTTTTACAATCTCTACAGCTTCATTGCTGTTTCTTGTATCCAATCTATATCTTCTGATTAGCCGATCTATGATTTTGTTGTTTTTAAGCCGTTGCTCATGCATGTTCTTTAAGTTACTAGCATCTGCCCTTAATTTTTTGATTTTTTGTTCTAAACGGATTTTCCACTTTGGCTTTGATGCTTTTTCTGTTGTGTGACTAGGTACTTTAATTTTAATGCCTAGTTCATTAGTGACTATTACAGCTGCGCTGTACATTAACTGGTTTGTTTCCAAGATGGATCCCGGTTCAATTGTTGAAAACACTGCATTAACCATTTTCATGAAAAGGGCCAAAATTTTATTAGACACAGTTTTTAGTGATGGTAAACGTTGCCTTTCCTCATTAAGCAGAAAATGCTCCATGATCTTATCCTTCAATTCTTTTTGTTTTTGAGTTAGTTCATCAGTTGGTTCAGTGATAACTGGTTCTAGTGGTTGTGGTGTTATTTCCTCCCCGAGAGCTTCTTCTGGGAGTTCTACTATAATGTCTTTAGTTGTGTCTTGAATATCAGTTATTTCCACTTGTGATATTGTTTTTTGGGTTTTGCAATTTGCCTGAATTTCTTCTAGTTCAACTTCACTAAACACTTTATTCCGTATAATAAATCGCCTTTGATCTGCTAGTCGTTGTTCACTAACATTTGAATCTGGATATTGTTGTTTCCATAATTCAAACATTCGCTTTAAATAGCCTTTTTTCTGGCTCTGAGTTGTAGTAACAGGCCATTATGGCACGGTTTTCATCTGCACTATATTTTTGTCGTTTTGTTGGCTGGTCCACTTGTAGCCCACTTGTCGATGGATGTCCAGGGACCCCAACATCCGCCACGGCCCTTGTTAACCCGCACGACGACCAATGCGGTATGGAATTCTTATTTGTTTTTTTCACCATATTGTATGGGTTGGCGGGTTTTTTTTCTGCGGGACCAGATGCCAACCTGACCCCAACCCTCCTCCTTTCTCATCCGGGCTTGGGACCGGCAATGGCGGAGTTTTTATTTATTATTATTATTATTATTATTATTATTATTATTATTATTATTATTATTTAAAGTGATGTACACCACCTCCCTTGAGTGCTGAAGAGAGGGCACTATAAATCAATTAAATGGATGGATGAATAAATAATAAATTAGGTACCTAAAATAAGGGAAAAGAGAGAACTTATTTTGGGAAAACATGTTATTATGGATATGCAAAGTATTTTTTTCATACTGCTAAATAACTGCAATTTGGAATGATGAAAACTTACTGTAATTAGAAGGTTTGGACACATTATTACCTGAACCGATTAAACTATAAAGTTTATTCATATATTAAATAAATTGTAAACTGGATGGCTTGATGGATAGATGACAGATAGATGGCTGCATCAATGATGTGCAGTCAGGGGAGGCAGGGGAGGCAGGGCCTCACCACTGTCATCATGAAAAGAAAAAAAAATTAAAAAGAAAAAGGCTGAGCTAGTTGCTGCCAGAGTCACAGTGGATGACTCTGCTTAGTGCTTAACTGTTTAAAAAAGCCTCTGTAAAGCACCCTCTACAGGAGGAGGCGGGAGAACCACGTGCCTCATTTAGTCTATCTTTATGATCACTCGAGCAAGGGTTAAAAGCTGAAAAATTCCTTATGTAGATGAGGCACATGGTTCTCTTGCTTCCTCCTGTAGAGGGTGTGTTTTTAAGAGGTTTTTTAAACAGTTAAGCAGAGTCATCCATTGCGGACTCTGGCAGCAACTAACCCACCCTGACCTCAGTAGCTCTTGCCTTTTTCCTTTTATATTTTTACATTTTCATCATGGCAGACAAGAGCAGAGTTGAAATCCTCTGTGATTGTGAAACAACTGGAAAGGTATGTGGGTTGGAGGGAGGGGGAGGAATTCAAAATTGTTGTAATTTGTAAGTAATTGTATTAATGTAAGTAATTTTTTTGTGTGTGTGTGTTTGTGTTTTACCTGTCTCTGCTGGTGCGCGGGCTGGCACATTTTTTATGTCGGACATAGCGGCAGGGCTTTTGGACATAACGGCAGGGTTTTTGGCATCAAGCTTTCTTTTTTTTGCAATCTGTTTTTTTATTTTTAAACATAAAAAACAACATAAAAATTTCTCATTCATTACATACAGCATGTCTTTTGGTTACAAGTGTTTTTGCATCCATATTCTCAATTACATTTGCAATCACAGATTTTCCATCTAATATAAATAAATACCTCACTTCCATTGTTCAGCGTATATTCATTTACGATTATATATATTTTTTCAATAAACCTAATTCCCTTACATTCTTGATTGTCTGTTTAATAACAATATACCTGTATATAATCACATATCCTGATATGAAAGAGATTTACCAACCATTTATATTTGTATATCACTGTTTTCAATTATCAAGCTTTCTTGAAAGCGGGCAAAAGTGGGCAAAAGCCACCCTGCTGCTATGTCCGACAGAGAGGAGTCCCGGCAGGGCGGCTTTTGCAGCTTTCTTTCTTTTTGCCTCACCAGCCATAAACCTCACTGCACATCACTGGGCTGCATCATTAGGATTTACAAATAAAGGAGTGGAGGGAAGTCGAAAATCATTACAATTTATGGTTATAACTGTAATGGAATTGAGCTTTTCAAATTGGTCTTGTATATAACTACTTTCAGTAGCAAATAGATGTATCTTATAAAATACATAATTTCCAGATTTGTCTAAATTTAAATGAGAAAAAAATAAGGATCAATTTATTAAGCACTATTAAATTTAAAAAAGCCAGTGAGATGGATGAATCACCTCCTAATCCCAATAAAGAGAAGGGAACAATGTCAGAGTTAAGCAGTAGAAAGCTTTCCAGCAGAATGTGGATGAAACCAAGATTTGAAGGTAGAGGTAGAGATGGATCTAGAAAAGAAGCTTATACAATTTCAAAAACATAAGCTCAGTGCTAAATGTGGTCCAGATTTGTATGTGGTCGTTTTTTACTTTTGTTTCAAATTATTTATTTGGAATTATAGAACTATTGTTGCCCTGTTTGTTTATTCTCCCCACCCCGCCCTCTTTTTTTAGACAGAGCCATGGTGATGTAGTGATTAGAATGCAGTATTGCTGGCTAATTCTGTTGACTGCCAGCAGTTCAAGTCCCACTTGCTCAAGATTGACACAGCCTTTCATTGAGAGACATATGCTGACTCTGTATACTACTTAGAGAGGGCTGTAAAGCACTGTGAAGGAGTATATAAGTCCAAGTGCTATTGCTATTGTTAATTTTTTTCCTGACAAAATGCTATAGACCAAATATGTGGAGATTAAATTTCTGCTAAGAAAAATCAAGCAACATAGCTACAGCAACAGTTTGCAATTGTAAAATAACAGAGCGGATGGGAAAATTGGACATTTGACAGAGAAATCTGAGACAAAAATTTGATATATTTATGAAGGAACCCAAAATTATTTGGTTAATAAGTTAACAAATCAGCAACAGTGCCAAGGGCAGTTCAACATTTTTGAGCATTTAGAACTTAGTTTTTCAGCAAAACAAATGAGAATGTATGAAGAGTTATTTAGAAAATATTCTTACAGTCATTCTTCCCAGATAGATTTAATTGACCACCATGGAACCAGAATGTTGGGCCAGAAATATGTTCCAACATGGCTCTTTGGATTAGATTAGATTGGATTGGACAGAATAGTTTGCAAGCCATTTGTGTAGATCAGTGGTTCCCAAACTTTTTCAGTCCACCACCCCCTTGGTGCTATGAACTGATCCTCAGTGCCCCCATCTAGTGGTGGAATTCAAAAAAAATTTCTACCGCTTCTGTGGGTATGGCTTGGTGGGCGTGGTGGTGGTGGGGTCATGTGACTGGGCAGTTTGCACAATGGAAGGAAGATAGTAACAGTAAAATTCAAAACTGTAACAATTAATTGCATATTTATTCAAAATCCAATTTAAAAACCTTTTTAGTTAATGTTAATTCAACAAAATTATTGAACATGATCCAGTGATACTAGGTTTTCAAAGTCTGATAGTCATTTATCAAAAACCTCTGACTAGTAACTTAGTAAACTCAGTAAAATTTAGTAACTACTTCACTGTTCAGTTAATTCTTAATGTGATTGATGGGTTTGATGAAGACATACCAGTTTCCCAATGTCTGGTTTTAAGTCACTTAGCAGGAGTCTTAAATCACCAGGTTCAGTAATCTGGAGTCAATTTCTTTGCTTGGAGAGAAGTTGGATGACCACACTGAAGCCACATTCCACCAAATATGATATTGGAAATGCAACAAGAAACTTCTTAACCACTGTCCATAGTGTAGGGTAGCTATCAGAAATTTCTTTCTGTAACCAAAACTCTTGGTACGATTTCTTAAACTTTGGCTTCAACTCAATGTCATTTTACAGCTCTATGAGTTGTTCCTCCACTACCCCATCTTCCTCAGTATCTGAAAATGGATTTATCACCCAATCTGGAATTTCCATCAAAAGAAGATCCTGATATCGCTCAGACATATCTTTATGCAGCATGTCCAAATGGTCACAAAAAACTTGAAAAGGTATTGAAAAAGTGACTTATGACCATTTTTGACAGTTATGACCATTGTAGCTCCCCATGGTCATAAGATCAAAATTTGGATGCTTGGAAACTGACTCATATTGTATTTATGATGGTTGCAGTGTCCCGAGATCTTATGATCATCTTTTGCAAGCTTCTGACAAGGCAAAGTCAATGGAGAAGCCAGGTTCACTTAATAAAATAGGGCAAAATTCACTTAACAAAATAAATTTTGGGCTCACTTATAGTCATAATCTGAGGACTACCTGTAGTCTGCAGCAGAAGGAAAAAGGCTTTTCAGAGAGCAAAGAGATAGCAGAGTTTGGAATGTAGGCAGGAAGAGAGCAAGTTTGTATCTTCCCTAGCAATTTGTGAAATAAGGTGGTCCTTATCTTACAACTATTAGTTTAGTGACAGTATGAAGTTACAATGGCACTGAAAGAATTGAGTTATGACTGTTTTTCAAGCTTATAACTGTTGCACCATTCCCATGCCCATGTGATGAAAATTCAGACACTTAGCAACTTACTCATATTTATGATGGTTGTAGTGTCCCAGGGTCATATTGGTCACTTTTGTGACCTTCTGACAAGCAAAGTCAATAGGAAAGGAGGAAAAATGCCACTTTATAGCTAGTACAACTAATGATTAAAGATATTTCATTCATTACTGGGGCTCTATCTGGGACAGCGCCTGTGGAAGAAGGCCCCCTGCCTCCCTCAATTGCTCCGGACTCTTTGGACCCTTTCAGATCTGTAGAAGAGGGGGACACGAGTTACTCCCCTGTATACCTTCTCTGGACCATAACTGGATGCTAATTATTCTAACCATCTTGAACACTGAGAGCCATTTGGCTTTGCCTGAACTCGCATCCTAACAGCTGCGCAACCTATCTTTTTTTCTTTCTTTTCTCTCCCTCTTTTCTCTTGCTTTGTATGGGATATGTTTGTGATATGTATGTAATTAAGTGAATGATCCCACTTTTTTATTACCATTATTGTTGTATTCTGTGTTTTTAACTACTACGTGGGGACGGCCTGGGTGAGTGAATGAGTATGTTTGATTCGGAGGACCTGCCGAGGAATGCGGGGGTCACTGGGGTGGTCGAGGGGACTATGGACATGGGAGTGGGCTGGAGCATTACGGTCGTAACAGGGAGGGGCAGATATGGCGGGGACTTTAGGGCAGGCCATTACCGGGGAAGGAGGGCTCGCTACGTCACAGAGATCCCTCCTTCCGGCCCTATGAGTCCCACTCCAAGGCCAGATGGCGCGAGTAATCAGGACCCTGCTCTCAGGCTGTTGTCGCTAAATGCCAGGTCTGTAGTTCACAAGTTTCCCCTCGTCCGGGACTTAATTTTAGACGAGAGGGCAGACCTGGCATTATTACTGAAACCTGGCTGGGCCCGGAGGGAGGAGTCCCCCTCGTAGAGATGTGCCCAGAAGGATTTCAGGTGCTCCATCAGCCGAGAGCTCAGGGAAGGGGTGGGTGTGTGGCTATTGTTATCCGAGAGTCTCTAGCACCTCGTAGGATCCCTGCTCCGGAACTTGTCGGGTGTGAGTCCCTGCTGGTGAAGTTGGACCTCAAGGGTCAAGTGGGTTTGCTGTTAACGTACCTGCCTCCCAACAGTGTTGCAGCAGCCCTCCCCTCGCTCCTCGAGTCGGTAGCCGAGCTGGCAATTGAGTTCCCAAGGCTTATGGTCTTAGGGGATTTCAATTTGCCTTCGCTCGGCAAACACTCTGATGGGGCGCAGGAGTTAATGGCTTCCATGACAGCCATGGGCTTGACCCAAGTAATTCGGGGCCCAACCCACTCAGCGGGTCACATGCTCGACCTCGTATTTCTCTCGGAGCAGTGGACTTGTGATCTTGGTCTGAGGGGTAATGAGATCATACCCCTGTCGTGGTCAGACCACTGCCTACTGAGGCTTGACTTTCGGAGACCAAACCCCCACTGTAGGGAGGAGGAACCGACCAGGTGGTTCCGCCCCAGGCGACTTATGGACCCCTTGAGGTTCCAGACGGAGCTTGGGGTTATTCCTGATACCCTCGCCCACAGTCCGATGGAGACTCTGGTTGCTGCCTGGAACTCGGCAGCGACGGAGTCTCTTGACCAGATTGCGCCACTACGGCCGCTCCGAGGCAGTGGATTCCGGAGGCCACCTTGGTTCACCGAGGAACTCCGGGAGAGGAAGCGCCGGAAGAGACGCCTAGAGGACTTATGGAGGTCCAATAAATCCGAATCGAACCAAGCACTTTTAACATCTTGCATCAAGGAATACATCAGGGCAATTAGGATGGTGAAAAGAGCTTATATTGCCACCTTGATTGCATCCGCTGAGTCGCGCCCAGCCGCCCTGTTTAGGATAACCCGCTCCCTCCTAAATAGGAGGGATACGGGGGATCCCCTGCAGGGTAGGGCTGAGGATTACGTCCAGTTCCTAGCGGACAAAGTTGCTCGGTTTCGGTCGGACTTGGACTCCGATTTCGCAGATCCAGCTGAGGCGCAAGGGGATAATCTGGTAGACCATCGCTGGGTTGAGTTTCAGGATGTTGCCCCTGAGGATGTGGACAAGGCCATGAGAGCTGTGAGTGCCTCCACATGTGTACTGGACCCGTGCCCCTCCTGGCTGGTTGCTAACAGCAGGGAGGTGACACGGGGCTGGATCCAGGCGGTTGTTACCGCCTCCCTTTGGGAGGGGGTCTTTCCCCCCGCACTTAAAGCGGCGGTGGTGAGACCCCTCCTGAAGAAACCATCTTTGGATCCAGTCGTTCTTAACAATTATCGTCCAGTCTCCAACCTCCCCTTTGTGGGGAAGGTTGTTGAGAAGGTGGTGGCCTTTCAGCTCCAGCGGTCCTTGGAGGAAGCTAGTTATCTTGACCCATTCCAGTCCGGCTTCAGGCCTGGCTACAGCACAGAAACCGCTTTGGTCACATTGACCGATGATCTCTGGAGAGCCAGGGACGGAGGCCACGCCTCCATCCTGGTTCTCCTTGACCTCTCGGCGGCTTTCAATACCATCGACCATGGTATCCTTCTGCGACGACTGCGGGAGGTGGGGGTGGGAGGCACTGTTTTGCAGTGACTTTCCTCTTACCTCTCGGACAGGTCGCAGTCGGTGTTAGTTGGAGGGCAGAGATCGACCCCTAGGCCCCTAACATATGGGGTGCCGCAGGGTTCGGTCTTGTCCCCCCTACTTTTCAACATCTACATGAAACCTCTGGGCGAGATCATTCGGCGGCACGGGATAAAATACCACCAGTATGCGGACGATACTCAGTTGTATCTGTCCGCCCCATGCCAACTCAATGAAGCGGTGGACGTGATGAACCAGGGCCTAGAAGCTGTTAGGGACTGGATGAGGGCTAACAAGCTTGTGCTCAACCCAGATAAGACCGAGTGGCTGTTGTGTTTCCCTCCCACTAATTCGGCGAGTGTTCCATATCTCAGGCTGGGGGGCCAAACACTACACCCCTCAGACAGGGTCCGCAACTTGGGAGTCCTCCTGGACCCACAGCTGACTTTTGAACACCATTTGTCAGCTGTGACTAGGGGGGCATTTGCCCAGGTTCGCCTGGTGCACCAGTTGCGTCCCTACCTGAACCGGGAGGCTCTCACAACAGTCACTCGTGCCCTTGTGACCTCTAGGCTGGAGTACTGCAATGTGCTCTACATGGGGCTGCCCTTGAAGAGTATTCAGCGACTTCAGCTAGTCCAGAATGCGGCCGCGTGAGCGATTGTGGGTGCACCTCGCTTCACCCACATAACACCTATCCTCCGCGAGCTGCACTGGCTACCTGTCGATCTCCGGGTACGCTTCAAGGTGCTACTTGTCACCCATAAAGCCCTTCATGGTAGTGGATCTGGGTACTTGAGAGACCGCCTACTGCCAATTACCTCCACACAACCAATTAGATCGCATAGATTAGGCCTCCTCCGAGTTCCATCTGCCAGTCAATGCCGGCTGGCAACTACGCGGAGGGGAGCCTTCTCGGTAGCAGCTCCGACCCTATGGAATCATCTCCCCGTGGAGATTCGTACCCTCACCACCCTCCAGACCTTCCGCACAGCCCTTAAAATCTGGCTATCCCGTCAGGCCTGGGGCTAAAGACTGTAACCCACCCGAATGGTATGAATGTTGTGCTTTTAATTATGTATTGTTTTTACGTGTTAAATGTTTGTTTTCCCCCCTTGAGTTGTAAGCCGCCCTGAGTCCCCCCAGGGAAAAGGGCGGCATATAAATAAACTTTCAAATCAAATCAAATCAAATGAGATCAGGGCAATGACAATTCATTTTGAGGGGAAACACAAGGATGTAGTCAGGACATGATGTTAAACTTCACTATAAGCTACTTTTATTAGGTGTGTCAATGCTTGAGAACCACTTGTCTCAATTCCACAAACTATTCTGAACAAAATGTGCCTCCCTCTTTCAGCAGATCAGCCAGCCAACTAATGCTATAAAAATTATTACTAATTTAAAACACATTTTCTGGAATATTTCCAGCAGTGGGCAAGATTAAGATTGTTTATTAATCCAGATGATTTTAAAAAGAATCCTATTAATAATACTAATACTATAGAAAAAACGTGCATCTATGAAGTAGTTGCAAAATCATGCCCCTGCAATTTTTTACGGAAGCAGCAGCTCAGTTTCTACACAGCATGACAGACCGGCTGAGGGTCTCCGTGCGCTCATATCAGGTGGGACAGGACTTTCAGCTCTTGTGAAGCTGTTCACTCACACACCCATTTATTAAATAACAGCGGGCCGTGGAGAAGGAAGGTGGCAAAGCCAGCGAGAAGCAGGGAAGACACCTTCATCGCTACGTTTAAGCTGGATGAGTAGTTTTCACTGCCAGTCTCGCACAACAAACAAGAGCCCAGTCCTTCCACCCATTGAAGGCATGTGCAAGACCCAAGCCTTTCCAAAGGTGCAGTGTCGCTGGTTTCTGGTGAGGCAAGACTGAGCCGCCACCTCCACACAAGCCACGTCGGGAAGGACTCTTGCTTTTGGTTCCATTGCATTCCCTTCCGCGCCTGCACGCTAAGCTAGGCGAGTCAGGAGTACAGTACAGCAGAATACTTCCAGCACTCCTCTGCCACCTCCCTTGCCTCTTAGTGCCCCCCTAAGTCATCCCACCGTTCCCCAGGGGATGGTACCGCCCACTTTGGGAACTACTGGTGTAGATTACCTATTTCATTTATTTCTTATTTTTTGTGACCTTTCAGAGATCATTATTATTTACATATTATGCAGAATAATAACCAGATGATTTTTATCTGTCATACTGTAAAATCATGTGTTGTGTCTGATCAAGTATTTTTATCAGACACAACACATTATTTTCAATCTCTAATTTGTTGGATCATTTATTTTGTGAAGAATTCTGTGAGAAAAAACAAAGATTTTTTTTAAAAAATAGGACATTAGTTGAAGACACTTGAAGATCAAAAATACTAAAATTAAGAGGAAAGTTAGTTTATTTGAAAATAATGAAAATAGGGCATTTTCCATAGTGGTGGAGGTAGCATCCAAGCTGGGTTGACCTTCATCCACTCATTGCGAGGACTGAGCCTGACAGTTGTTGAAACCATGCCCCCTGTCGCTAGGCAAAGCCCAGTTCCGACTCAGTCCCTCAATGAGGATGGATGCACCATCGCTTTGTTCTTGACTGAATTGAAAAATATTGGTTTTGTGAGAACATTGGAAGAAGAATTGAATCGCGTTGGCAGCAACCCTGGATGGCTGAAGCCCCTTTAAGGAGCAAGAGTCTTTTTTTTCTTTTTTTTAAAATATATTTTATTCATTTTCACATTCCATTTTACAATCACTTATATACAGGGTATTTGCTATAAGAAAAAAAATAAAAAAAATAAAAAAAATAAAAAAAAAATAAAAAAGAAAACACAACTCATCATTCACAACCCCTCCTGACACTTCCATCCTCCATACACCCCATCTACCCCCTCCAACTTTCCTTTCCTCCCTCTAACGCTCCCCTCCTACTTCCCTTTCCCCTCAAACCTTCCTTCTCCCCTTACTCCCAACACGCCCTCCTTGCATTCCCCTTACTCCTTCCTTACTCCTCCCTCCTCTTTCCCTCCACCTCCCTCCTTGGTGTATTCCTTTATTCAAGTGTTGTTTATTATAATCTGATAAAAAGTAAAATAAACCAAGGAAAAAAAATATAAAGAAAGAAAAGAGAAAAAAAAGGAAAAAAAAAAGAACAACCGTATATAAGTGCATTCTTGTTCTTATTGAGACTATGTTAACACCCACCCACCCACCCCCCATAAATCCCCATCCCTACTCCTCCCGACTTCCCAGGGCCCACACCTGGCACTGCCTTCTATCTAAAGTATCTTATGTTCGTATGGATTAAAAATAAAAGTAATATATTAAGGGGAAAAAAAAAAAGAAAAAAAAAAGAAAAGAACAAAGGAAAAAAAAAGAAACTCTTTGTGTTAAGCTCAGCCCCCCATCTTTATCTATGCTTAAATAGTATAAGTCATTCTATCTATATTTTATTCTAGGTCTTCCGGGGGGCGGAGTCTGTCGCCGAGGAAGGCTCAACCGAGCTCCTCTCAGAGATCTGGTCTGTATATCTAAATAAGGTCATAGATATCACCCCTTTTTGGCTATAAAGGGGCAGGGAGTAGCTCTGTGTGCTAGGGTCTATTCGTAATTCACAGCCTTTCTCTTTTTTTTTGGCTGTGGACAGAGATTAGATCCAGCGTGAGCGGAGCTTTTATCTCCAGCCAGTTCTTCTCAGCTGCTTTTTTTTTGCAGCCCTAGACAGGCGATCCCCCCCCCAGGACAAAGCAAAGTTGTTTGAAGCTAGGATTAATACGGGCGGGTCCCACTCCTGTGAGATTTATGCTTTTATTACTATCTTAAATACCAGCACCATTTGTCTTAGAGGCTTCTTTGTTTAAACGGACTTCAAAATGGCGATTTCTCTCCGTTGGTGACTGATAGGGGATGTACGTAGCCGGTTTTACCTTCCTGCAGACCGCTCCTTAACAAAATAATTTTTTTTGTTTTTTTGGAAACAGAGGGGAGCGAAAGCGCTGTTTATTTGTTTATTTATAATGGCACCCAGGTCAAAATCAAAGCGTCTCTCTACAAATGTGCCTAAAGAATCTATGAATGAACTTAAAGAATTTACACTGGCATCGCAGCCCTTGTCTCCTACGCCCTCTACTGGAGAATTCTTAACACAGGAATTTTTTTTTCAAATGTTTAATGATTTTAAACAAGAAATTAAGGAATTTGTATTGGAGCTATATGGTGATTTAAAGTCTAAAATTGACCAAATGAAGGCGAATACGTTTGCAGCCGTGTCTGCCCTGTCAGATTATACCGCTGAAATAGAGAATAAATTGGAAAGCTTGGAGGAGGCTAATTCTAATTTGACTACTAATATTCAAATATTACAACAAAAAATTAGAGACACTCAAGAACAGCTCGTTATGATAAACTTTAATAAGAAGGCATTCGCAATAAGAGTCAGAGGATTCCGCGAAAAGGAGCAAGAGAATCTGAAACAGACCTTTGTTGAAGCCCTCAGCCATGCGGTGGGAAGCCCGGGACTTAACTTTGATTGGCAGATTCGGAAAATCTATCGCCAGAATTCGTTGGTAGCAGAACAGCGACAGCTCCCGAGGGACATAATTATATATTTCTCCACAAAAGAATCCAGAAACGCGATCATGCAAAAATTTTACAATAATAGTTTGAGAGTTGATGGCCAGGACTTGATTGTCTTCAAAGAAATACCTTTCCAGATGTTAAAAGCAAGAAGAGACTATACCTTCTTAACTAAAGAGCTTAGAAATCATCAGATTCAATATAAATGGGAAGCCCCAGCCGGCATTACGGTCACATTTGAGAATCAAAGACTTCATCTCAATTCTGTTTCGGAGGCTCGAGATTTCTATTACAAGACTTTGAAGGCGGGACTTCCTGATTCACTTGGAAAAGAGGAGAGACAAGCCGAAGGAGAAGGCAAGCAACAGACCACATGGCTGCAAGATGGAGGGGGTAGCTCCCCCTCCCTCGGAGAAGCAGAAAAGCGGAGTTTGAGGATTTAGACATTCTAAAATATTCGCCAAAGTTGTGGATTGAATGGGGGTTTGCGACCTCTCTCCGGTAGAAAAAGCGGAATTTATTGGTGGGGTGATACTGAATGTATATATGTAAAATGCATGCAGAATGATTTACGCTGTTTAAATCTTGTTAGAAGGGAAAGTTTGAAGAGATTATTTTAAAATAGAAGGTAAACTGATTCTTGTTGAAACTATTATTTGAATATGTGGAATGATCTATGCTATTTAATTTTTATTAGAAGGGAAAGCTTGGTGAAATTATTTTGAGCTAGATTTTAAACTAATGTCTGCATAAATTTGATAGTGGCAAATATCAGAGAAGCAAGGGATGAGGGTAAAATGCATGCGGAATGATTTACGTATATTGGTGGGGTGATACTGAATGTATATATGTAAAATGAATGCAGAATGATTTATGTTGTTTAAATTCTGTTAGAAGGGAAAGCTGGATGAGATTATTTTAAAACAGAAGGTAAACTGATTCTTGTTGAAAGTATTATTTGAATATGTGGAATGATCTATGCTATTTAATTTTTATTAGAAGGGAAAGCTTGGTGAAATTATTTTGAGCTAAATTTTAAACTAATGTCTGCATAAATTTGATAGTGGTAAATATCAGAGAAGCAAGGGATGAGGGCAAAATGCATGCGGAATGATTTACGTTGTTTAAATCCTATTAGAAGGGAAAGCTGGTCGGGATCATTTTAAGATAGAATGCAAACTGATTTTTGTGTAAAGTAATACTTGATCCACGCTGCTTAAATTTTACTAAGAAGGGAAAGTTTGGTCAGATTATTTTGAATTACTGTTTGAAATTAAGGTTAAGAAAGATTATTTACGCTGTTTAAATCCTATTAGAAGGGAAAGTTTGATTATTCTTCTGTAAAGTAATATTTGAATATGTGGAATGATCCACGCTGCTTAAATTTTACTAGAAGGGATTATTTTTGAGCTAGATTGTATATTGATGTCTATACAAATTTGGATAAATGTTTATCTGAATACAAGGTTAAGGAAGAGGAATGGGAGAGTCTACAGGAGGTCGGGGTAAATAACAAAGAAGCAAGGAGCAAGAGTCTTGTGGGTCTGTGGCTGTAAGCCCCTTGGGGCATAAAGGCTGCGGGAGGCGGCATTCGTTTAAAATTGGCTTTTGACTGACTTGTGACATGAATGCGGCTCTAATAGCCCTACAGGCAGCGAAGTTTAAAGTTTGAAAATCCTCCATCGCCGCATCTTTCAGACTCCGCCGTCTGTTTTTGCCTATTGTGCTCAGATCACACACCTACCCTGCGCACTATAATCAGCAGCCAGGCTCAGGAAAATGCTCCGTGTCTCCTGATTGCAGTTGAGTGGCGAACCATGGTAGCTTTAATTATTCAATCAACTTGTAAGTGACTTTAGGCTACCACGGAGCGACCCGAGCCTTTAAGGTGCAGATTTCATTGAGTGAAGCAGCGTGTATTTCAGTGAGTCACCTTGCCTCTCAGCGGTTCCAAATGGCTGCAAAAAAGGCGCAAAGCGCCATTTTTGCATTTTCGCGCCTTTCCCTTACATTCAAAATGGTGACTGCCACTTCTACCGAACCATTGGAGACTAATAATTCCAATCCTAGTGAAAGTGAGTGCCCTCAAGTGGTGGAAGGACATAGAGGCTCACAATCACCCCCTAGACCTTCAACCTCTAATGTTTCTGACATTGAAAAGGGGAATAAGAAACCCATAAAGTCATCTACCAGGGCTAGTAAGGCTAAAAAGTCGCATAACATGTCTTCTATGAGAAACGGAAGGAGAATACCTTGGAGCAACTTCACAAAAAGGCTGCTTCTAAGGCAACCCCCCGCCCCCTGCAACCTACTGATACTCCACAAATTGCTCAAATACAACGGGCTTTGCAGCTCTCCTCTGGGGATAGGCAGGGTAGGGAGGCTTCCCTTAACCCTCTTTTTCCCATTGATGTCTCTAGCATTTGGGGGCCACCGCAGGAGAGCAATTCCTCTGCTTCTCCTACAATGCCTCCCAATTTGCAAAGGGTGGACACTATGCCCTCTACTTCAACTGGGTCATCAGCCATAGCAGGTATTAACCAACCAAACCCTCTATGCATGGTAAATTTCCAGGACATCATTGCAACTGCTATTTCCCAGGACATTGCAGCTGGCTTGCAGCAGAGGGATACCCAATCCCAAAAACTAGCAACTCAAGCACCAGCTCCTGTTCATCCTATGGTGCCCCCAGCTCCTTTGCCTACAGCGGCTGTCTTGGTACCAAATGAGGAGACATCAGCTGACTCTTCTGATTCCAAGGAGGGGGAGATAAAGGAAGCTGAAAAGTCAGAAGATGAGGGCAGGGAGCTGGACCAGAAGTTCTTTTCTGGCCTTTTTCCTCCAATCATCTTCCCATCACTGTTATATAAGGCCAAGATGGCCTCAAATTTCGGTGCTCAGCCGGCACCGACTGCTCCTCAACCCACTGCTGTTTTGGCTGACACCCTCTTTTCTGAGCAAGAGCCTCCCTCAGAAATGATTCCGACCCCCAAGATTTTCATTGACCTGGTTCAATGGCAGTGGGAAGCCCCCACCTCTGGACCAACTCCATCAGCTTCTGACAAAAAATTCTTTAATGTGGCCAACGACTTGGCACAGTTCTGTCACTCCCATCAATTGATGCCCCAGTCACTGCCCTCTACACTTCGGCCAATATGCTGGGGGCCCCTGAAGATGTCCTAAAACCAGAGGACAAGAAAGTGGACCTTACCTTGCAGCATGGCCGCCAGGCAGTGGCATGGGCAGTCCAGGAGTCAACCACTATCTCCTTTTTCACCCGTTCCTGTCTTCTCTGGCTGCAGGACCTGCAACAGTGTATTCCAATCGCAGACTTACGCACCCATCAAGACATCGCTAAGCTTGTGGTGGCAGTGCAATTTACATCACATGCTATCCTTATATCATCCAGGTTTGCTTCCCATGCCATGGCATCTTCTGTGGCTTCGCGCAGGCTGCTGTAGCTCCACCAAAGGCAGGCAGATGTGTGACACAAATGGCGTTTGGCTTCGGCCCCCTTCAAGAGCAAATCTCTCTTTGGGGATGCCTTGGGTCCTTATCTCATTGAGAACAAGGACAAGAGAAAGGTCCTACTGATGGTGCCCAAGAAGGGGTTTTCCCGCTCTGCTCCATACCCCAGGCGGCCTTCCTTTCATGGCCATGATGGGGGGGGGGTTGTCATCCTTTTGGAACCAAGATTATGGTTCGTCCTTTCGGGGGGTGGAAAGGGGTATAGGCAACAGGGGGGATATTTCCCTAGGCAGAGGGGTCAATCAGACCATTACCAGAGAGGGAAACCCTCCAAGTGCCCCTTTCGTGGTGGCAGGGGATGTTTTTACCGTTGCTCCTAACTTGCAGGCAGCCAGTTATCCCATCAGAGGTAGATTGGCCTTTTTCACCAATCAGTGGGATAAAACCACTTCCTATGCTTGGGTTAGATCTACCGTTCGTTCAGGGCTTGCCCTTGAGTTAATCTCCAAGCCCCCCAGGCTTTTCAGGGCCTGCCTGTTATCAAACAACCCAACCTGATGACATCTCATGCAAGTGGCAGTTCAACATCTCTTGGATATATGGGCAGTTCAGATGGTGCCGGTGGGCCAACATGGCTAAGGATTTTATTCTATTCTTTTTTGTCATGCCCAAGGCCTCGGGTGGCTAGAGAGCCATCCTTGATCTTAAAAAATTAAACAAGTTTATTCATTATAAATGTTTCAAGATGCATTCCTTACAGACTATTTTGAGTAGCATTAGACACAGAGATTTTTTTAACATCAATTAATTTAACAAAGGCATACCTCCACATTCCTATCTTGCCCCAGCATAGGCAGTATTTACATTTTTCCTACCTTGGTCATCATTTTGAATATACGGTATTGCCCTTTGGGCTCTCCTCCGCACCTTGAGTGTTCACCAAGGTGCTTGCGGCCCTGGTTGTGGCATTCCGGGAGGTCCCTATCAGATTACAGGCATACCTAGATGACATACTTATACAATTTTCTTCACCTAGTCAGGCGTGAAGGGACCTGGTGACCACTATGCAGGCCCTTCAGGTGCATGGGTTTTCAAGAGTCATCTCCATCCAACCTCCAGGTTGGTGCACTTCGGTGCCTTAATTGATACTATTGACTGTAGAGTATTCCTATCGCAGGAGGTCTTTAGCATCTCAGGTAGCCAGGGAACGCAGGGACACCTTAGCCACCCTTTCTAAACTGCTGGGCACCGTGGTATCCACCATTGGGATAGTCCCTTGGGCCCACTTGCATTCCCAGCAGCTACAGTGGTTTCTCTTACCATTTCAGAAGAGACTATTGAGCTGCTCCTGGGCCAAGGTTCGAATTCCTGCAGAGGCCTCCCGCTCTCTCCTGTGCTGGATGTCTGAGGCCATCACCAAGGGCCATCTGTTCAAGGACCAGGACTCATTGACTCTTACCACAGATGCCAGCCTCTTTGGCTGGGGGGGGGCATCTCCATGGGCAGATGGCTCAGGGGCAGTGGGACCAGGTGGACCAGACTCACAGTATAAACTGTCTGTTCTCCACCACTTCCAGGACATGGTGGTAGGCAAACATGTCTTAGTGTTGACGGACAATATGTCAGCCAAGGAGCATATAAACCATCAGGGGGGACCAGATCGTGTTTCCTGATGGACGAGGTCATGCAGTTGGGACTTTGGGCCGAGAGGCACCTGCTGTCTCTTATTGCGGAGCACATTTCGGGGGTAGCGAACATGCAGGTGGATTGGCTCAGCCACAAGGTTGTGGATGCCTGCAGGCATTGCAAGGTTGTGAGTGGCGCCTGCACCCATCGATCTTCCAAGACATTGTGAACAAGTTTGGCATGCCGGTGATTGATCTCTTTGCTACCCTTCTCAACACCCAGCTCCCGAGGTTTTACTCTCGGTTTCCGGCGCAGCGGTCAGAAGGGGTGGATGCTCTGAGATGCCTTTCAACTGCTCCTTCTTCTGCCTTGCATCATCCAGAAGATCATGGGAGAGAAGGTGGAAATAATCTTGGTCACCCCTCATTGGCTGCGCAGACATTGGTTTGCAGACCTATGGACACTTTCAGTGGACAGGCCCTGGAGGATCCCTCAGGACCAGATATCCCTCAGCCAGGGGTCGCTGGAACATCCTGATCCCCAATGGTTTCAGTTAACCACCTGGTGTTTAAGCAGAGAGTCTTGAGAGAGGACTACTCCTCCGAACTATCCAAGCCGCAAGGCATCCCTCAACTGATCACATCTATGAGTCCACCTGGCGGTCCTTCTGTTCTTGGTATGCCGGTAAGACTTTGGATCCCATCATGGTTACGATTCCCCACGTCCTGGAATTCCTCCAGGATGGGTTAGACAAGGGTTTGGCCACAAACACGATCCGGCACCAACTGGCCGCAATTTCCTCCATGTTGACTTGTGGGGACTCCTCACTGTCCCAACAGCCCACGGTGCATCATTTCCTTAAGGGAGCGTCCAACCTTAAGTCACCGGCAGTGCACAGATATCCTTCATGGGATTTGCCCAGAGTTCTTGACGCTCTTACAACAGCCCCATTCAAACCACTATGGGAGGTCTCACTGCGGTTCTTAACCTTGAAAGTATCCTTTCTGGTGGCCATGACCTCTGCCAGGAGGATTCCAGAGCTGCAAGCACTCTTGGTACGAGAAGACCTGTGTATGTTCCATCCGGACTGGGTTGTCCTAAGTCTTGACCACTCTTTCATCCCAAAGGTGTGCTGTATAGCTGCAGTTTATCACTCCCACTGTGCTCCAGTTCCAAGTAGCTTGACCGCACATTCTACAAGGAGCGCTGCTACCTTGGCAGCGTGGGCGGCCCAAGCTTCCTTGCAGAAGATTTGTAGGGAGGCAACTTGGGCTACCCCATATCAGGAAATATAAACTGGACATTTTCGCATCTGCAGATGCAGCCTTTGGCTGCAGAGTGCTACAATCGGTGCATAGGACAAGCACTCTGCAGAACCAGTCATAAGCCCTCCCGAGGGGACGAATGTTACTTTGGTACATCCCAGCCTGGATGCTACCTCCACCACTACGGAGAAAGGGTGTTGGGCCTTACCTGAGATGCCTCTTCTCATAGGGTGGAGGTAGCATCCAGCCCCTCCCATGGCATGACTGGTTCCTTTGCTCAAGATCTCTTGTTGAGCTTGTTCTCATTGTGGTTCTTTGGTGCATGTGGTTTTGTGACTGAACTTTGCTTTATACATCTCTACAGGACTTCTCTACACTGGACACTTGATAGATTGACGTGCTGGATTTCGGGAAGCAATGGTACATTGAGTCTGACATCCTTCGTCAGAACTGGGCTTTGCCTAGTGACAGGGGGCGTGGTTTCAACAACTGTTAGGCTCAGTCCTCGCAATGAGTGGATGAAGGTCAACTCACCCTGGATGCTACCTTCACCTTATGAGAAGAGGTGTCTCAGGTAAAGACCAACACCCTACCTATGAATGATCAATGGTAACCCTTAATGGACTTTTGTTTATCAGGATTTGAATGGTGATGTTTTTAAGAATTTGTTTGTAGATAAGAGATGGGATATTAGAAGAAGCAATAGTTTGTTGTATTTTAAGGCAAGATGATGTGTTAGTAAAATTGTTTATATTTGCTGTGACTAAAGGGAAAATCATTCATATATTTTTTTATGACTGAACATGTCCTAGGATAATGTTGCAACATCCAATCTGAGTCAGTCACTGGGACCAGAGGTTTGGGATTCACACTGGAGGGAATTTCTCTGTAGCAGAATGTGTGTTTTCCTCAGGGAACTTCTCTCTAGCAGACTGTGTGCTTTAACCTATCCTCTGTGTGGTATTTATATGATGCCTGATTGTGTGTGTCTTTTTAGTTGTTCATTGGGATGTGAATGGCCAGCTATTAAATTGTTGGCTGTTGTTCCTTGCGCTGCCAAGCCCTCGCCTCCTAAGTACTTGAAAAACTGGTGGTAAATCAGTTCTCCTGTTGACTGATGAGGGGTCCGTTTTCCCATTTCTCTAGCACATACTCTGCTAGAGAGAAGTATACTGAGGATAGACTCCAGCATGAATCCGAAAGTTCAGAAGACTAAACCTCTGGTCTAGTGACTAACCCAGATTAAATCATGCTATATATTTCTTTTTCTTTACTATATTCTTTTTTCTTTTCTATTTTTTTCTTTTCTGACCTATTTTTCTTTTTTAAATTTGTATTAGTTTTCCATCATTGTAGTAATTTTAATAAACATATTAAAATTATTAATTATTAAATTACTAATTAGATTGTTGTGCATGCTTTTTTCAATTAGTTTTATGAAGCAAAGTCAAGGGAGTCAGTAAACAACGTAGGAAATAAGGGGCAAAGCTGGGGAAATGCTGTACAGATTGCAGATAGTCTGTCTGCATCTAGAGATATACAGATTCAGAGGCCTAAGGATTTTGCATTGAATCTTCTATATTCTCTTTTAGTGGTCAATCATCTATCATTGCTTTAGAGTGAGTTGTGAGCATGTGCTCACAACCAGCGAACCAGCTGTTAAGGTAAATGCAGCGCACCTCTGATTACATTTGCCTGTTGGCATAGGGAATTTTTTAAAAGGAACAATGATTTATGAATATATCACTGACCAATAGTCATGAGCCATATGGACTCTCCAAGAACATTGAGAAAATATTATTTACTTATAGAAGCCAGAGGAACATAATAGGAAACGGACCCATCATTTTATTGATTTGTACTGGAAATTTTTCTCCTATTTTAAAGATTAAAAAAATGATAGCACTCAGCACTATTTCTCACTGTCATGTGAAACAGTAGGAAATGTGCTACAATTTCATAATTGTTTAGAGAGACTCAGTGAACCATAGTAAATTCTGCCAAGGCAAAAGGTCCTGGTTCCCTGGGAATAGGTGTTAAATACATTCTGCAGTGGCTTTGTGAAATAATAGTATGCAGCTCATGTGAATTACTAGATCCATCATAGTTATTTGAAAACTTGGGGGGGGGGGTGCCTTAAGGGAGCAGTAGCCTTTCCTGGACAGAAACAACATGGATGTATTAATCAATATCTGATAAACGCTCAGATAGATTGATGATGGGAATGAATAAAAAAATATGGAATGGGTTGACAGAATTTTAATTGGTAATCTCTGTTAAATCAGAGTTTGGAATAATTAGATTCACTCACCTATTGAGAATCATGGGATGTGACAGTCAAAAAATAAATAAATGATGGAATCAAGCAAATATGAAATTGACATATTAAAATATCTGATTTCCTTTTGAGTAATTTCCCATGCAGAAAAATGTCCTATGAAGATTCTAAGGTAATCCAGAAGGTTTTAGGGTACTAGGAAGGATATGAGGCTATGAACAAAGCCCAGATTTTGACTCTGTATGCTGGCAATGAGATCAAACTCCTCTGTGCAAAATGATAGGCTGTTGTTTTTTTGAGCCTATTCCTTGCAAATCTCTTCTGCACCTGAAATCTGGACTTGTGAAATTTGCATCTCCCAAAGCAGTCAAGTCCACTTTATCCTTTATCACTGTTTCCTTAGAAACAGCAAAGTGAAAAAGATTAAAACAGGAGGGGGTGAACCATCACCTTGCTAGCACTGCAACCATTTAATGTGTTAATACACAATTCAAGAAATACAGCATGCACAATTCCATCAGCTCGTATTACTTGTCCCTCAGATTAAACTCAAACTTCATCTGTTTTAATTGCTGTATTAAGCTGGCTATTGGCAAAGACCCTTGCAGCTGATACATGAATAGCCTAGTTCAGTTATTGCAGTTATATTTGTTAAGGAGGAAGAGGAAAGAAGGGAGGGAGGGAGGGGAGGAGCGGGGAAATACTTTATACACTAAAACTCTCAAAGGAGATATGTTGGCAAAACCTTTTCTAATTGTTGGACCTGGCAGGATTAGTTTTTAATCATTAGAGGGTGCATTATATAGCCCAAGATTCAGTCATTTAAGTATCAAACCTAACACCTAACAAATGCCAAGCAAAGAATAAAAGGAAAAAAATCTATGAAAAACCTCACAGTTATATTTCTGTAGAAAGGCTCAGTATATTCAACAGAATAAACTATTCACTCTTTGTGTGGGGTAAAATGGAGGTTTTGTGAAAATGCCATTTAAAATAAGTCACAACGGAAATTTTAACTTAATCCATAGTTGTATATATGGCATCATCTACTATTTGGCAGGATACCTAGATAAACAGTGTCTGTCAGTATTTTTCAGCTAGCAAAATACTTTATGCCATTAATTTTTTCATTGGCAAATTATTGTATTAATTTTTCAGGAGTCGGCAGGCTAGCTTAGCATTATCTTTTTATCACAAAAGAGTAAGCTTTTTTAAAATTACATCCATGCTTTAAAAATCCAAAGCTGATATGTTAAATTGTGAAAAAGTGACAAAAAATGTAATTTACAGTTGTAATGATTAGACAGCATAGATAGAAATGGAATATAATTTTACAGAAATATATTTGTACTTATAACTATTATGAAGAGTACCAGAAGCCATTTCTTTATATCTTTTTCTGTCTTTCTTCAACCTTTTTCTTTTCATGCATTTTGCTGTTTCTTTTATTTCTTTCTGCTTCTTTATCTTATATTAATTTCTGTTAATTTTTAACTTCTTGTTTAAATGTTTTGATAAAAAATTAAAACTAAATATATCTAAAATTCAAACACCAAATAAAACCCCATAGATTTTCATAGTTATATTAGAACCTATAGGAAATATATAAAACTTACGGTATATTAATTAATCTGATACATTACCAAACCGTTGCAGTATATTAATACATCATTATTTAGAGAAAATATAATATCTAAAGAATATATTATTGTAATATAATGGTAATTTGTGTTCAGTAGTTTAGGAGAGATTCTGCTATGCAGCAATAATGTTAGCAATCTATAGGCTAGGGCAGTGATGGCAAACCTTTTTCGTGTTGGGTGCCCAAAGCAAGTCCGTGCGCTTTCTCCCTCCCCCGTGGTAACAAAGAGGATCCTGCCTGGTCACTGCAATCCAAAGGGAAATGAGGAAGAGAGCTATCTGCATGAGGGAAAGACAAGCAGCAAGGAAAGAAGAAAAAGCAGGATTTTTTTTTCTCTCAAGGAGGCTGCTCTGTTGCCCTTTTCTTCATTTCAGCACCACGCCATGGAGCCTACCCCATACACCATCACCCAAGTCCTCACTTCCCCCAAGCATTTCTTTGCCTACCTGATTTCCCCTCCGTCGCATTTTTCCATTGTGTTTCTTGCCATTTTGGGCAGGAAAACAAAGTTTTTAGGATTAAAAATAATCTTCAATCAATCAATTCCAAATTTGCAATATCTCCCCCCGCCCCAAAGTTGGAACTGATTGTTTGTAGGTTTTTTAGTCCCACAAACTTTGTTTCTCTGCACACAGTGGCAAAAAATGTGATGGAGCTAGAAATCAGGTAGGCAAAAAAATGCTTGGGAGAAGCGAGGGCCTGGGTGATGGTGGGTGGGGCAACCTCGATGACATGGCACTGAAATGGAGAAAAGGGCAACAGAAGGAGGGAAAAAGCCGCTTTTTCCAGAATTGAGGGAGAGGTTACGCGTGGGTATTCTCAAAGCCTGATTGGACAAAGACTGAGGGAAATTTCTTTAATGTTCCACCATTCCCTATTGGCTCCCAGGTTCCTCTCAGTCTTCGATCCAAGCACTGCTTTGGCTTCTTTGGAGCAATTATTTACATAAATAAATAAATTTTTAATTTGACTAATTGGCTGCACCTAAAGTAATTTAAATTGACTGAGCAGCTGCCCTCAGGGACCATCGTTTCTGTCTCGTGTGAGGTATTCCCTCCTACCTCAGGGCTTGGGAGCTCTGTCTGGTCCCCGGGCAAACAGGGATGACAGGCTTCGTCAGAGCTGCTCCATGGGAGCGACCACATCTCCACGGACGCGACCAGATGATCAACGAGGCTGTCAACTATTTACAGCTGTTTACAGCTATCTGAGTTCTGATTGGAGCCTTGGCACTTCAAAGTGCACTGCGGCTTGGAAACGTGAACCACAGCTTTAAAAGGCAAGCTGCAGCTGTTTACAGCTATCTGAGTTCCAATCAGAGCCTCCGGCACTTCAAAGTGTGCCGTGGCTTGCAGGCATGAGCTGCACTTTTAAAGAGACAAACTGCGGTCGGCTCTACAATCAGCGCCCCGAACAGCGGCTCCGGCAGCCATTTCTAGCAGAGCATGTGGAGGCGACCATTTTACAGCCTCTAGTGGTGGGCGCTGCAGCCCTGCATTGCAGCCACTAATTGAGGCCGGCAGGTCACTATCTGAAGGACTGCTGCACAATCAGCTTCCAAGGGTCCAGACACCGGTGGGCATCCTAGTGACCTACTCTGTAGTGAGGCGCACGTGAATGGCTGCAATGGCAGCAACAATACTCAATTTGGCGCAGACCTCATCAGAGGCCCAAAGTGAGACCAGAGAAGGGGACAAGGACAGGCCCAGAACTAGGGCTGCAGCCTCCAAGCCTTCATCCCTCCAAAGCCACAGTTAGGGATGAATTCAGGAGACAACGAGCTCTGGAGAAGAGAATTGCCAGGGTAGAAAAGCAGGCCCAGACTAATAGGCCCAGTTCTGCCAGTAGGTCCAGGTCTCCTATCAGGCCTACATCTCACCAGTCTGGCTCTCCCCCAACGGGATTCAGTCCTTCTTCCTCCTCAGTTTCCCCTGCTAGACCACAAAGGCACTCCAGACAGGAGGTGTCCCCTTTCCTGCCTATCTCCATGTGGGCCCTCATGGGTGATGGGGGGACCCTTCAGAAGCTTCTCTAGGGACTTTCTATCAGCCCCTGGACTGGCTCCCCAGGCCCTCTAGTGGCAGGCCCATCTCAGGATGACCTTGAGGACTTAGATCTTCTCTCTAAGAGCATCAGACAGTTTATTTCCACAGCTATTACAAAGGGCATTGCGACAGGTCTGTCCCAGCGAGAGCATGTTTCCCATGGTGATGGCAGGCCCTCTGTAGACCATCAGTATCAGGAGTCCTCTTCTACATCTCGCAGACAAGAACACGCTATACCTTCTTCCCCTTCAATGGTCACTGAGGGTTTCATTCTGGGAAGGAGGCTCAACAGGACATGGGGTTTTCAGAGGATGAAGACATCATTCCTCCTGACACCCCCAGCCTTCCCTGGGCTCTTCCCTCTATCCATGTTTAAGACACTTTTACACAAGGCCAGAAAGACCACTAAGATTGGGACAGGGGACCCTGCGGTCTCCCAGCCAAACTTGGCAATGTTATCCAACACCACTAAGAACAAGGAGGTGGTGCTTGCCCCTCCTTTGTTCCTAGAGGTGGTCAAGAACCAGTGGGCCTGCCCTTCCACATTTCCCAATCCTAGGAGCAGCAATCACCACTTCTTCAACATGGAGCAGGCCCACTCACTCAGGCCCTGCAGTTGCTGCCCTTGTCTCCTCCTCCTCGGTAGTGTCAGGGGATGCAGCTGACAAAATGAAGCCGGAGGACAGGTGTGCAGAACTTACTGCATTCCTGTCCAGGATGAGCGCCTCCTACAGGACATCAAAAAGATCATTGCAGCCACACAGTTCTCTACCAATGCCACCCTGGATTCTATTAAATATGCTTCCCGAGCGATTTCTACCTCGGTGATCTCCAGGCGGCTGCTTTGCCTACGCAGTTGGCAGATGGACAACAAGGCCAAATGGAACCTAGTGGCTGCCCCATATATGGCACTTCTCCTACAGATCCAATAGGCAGCCTCAACACCCTTTTTACCAGGACAGGGGTAGGTAACAGGGTCAGTCCTGGTGGCCATTTCGTGGAGGGGGTGGCCGTCCTTTCCACAAGGGGAAATGACTCCAATCTGGATCTCCCCATAGGCGGCTACCTGGAACAGTTCGTGGACCAGTGGGACCAGACAATGTCAGATGCCTGGGTCAGGTCGATTGTCAGTAACGGCCTACATCTGGAGTTTCTCTCCCTGTCTCTGGCGTTCTTCAGGACATTTTCCCCATCTCGGGATCTGGTTTGACGGCACCTGATGGGTTTATCCATTCAGCACTGCTGGACATTCAGGCGGTGGAGCTGGTTCCAAAGGCAGAACACGGGTTGAGCCACTACTTCAACCTGTTTGCTGTCCCAAAGAGCTCAGGAGGCTGGAGGGCAATCATGGACCTCAAGCGCCTCAATCAATTCCTAGTGTACAGGTGCTTCAAGATGTCCTCTCTCAGATCTATCCTCCAGAGGATCCGGCGGGAGGACTTTCTGGCCTCCGTGGATCTACTGGAGGCCTATCTTCACATCCCGATTCTGCAAGCTCATCGCAGATATCTGAGATTCTCCCACAAGGGGCTCCATTATCAGTACTGGGCCCTTCCCTTTGGCCTGGCCTCAGCCCCGTGCACCTTCACAAAGGTCCTAGTGGCATTGGCAGCTCACCTACAGTCCACCTTGGTGAGATTCCAATGTTACCTCGATGACATGTTAGTTCAGGCCCAATTACATGCTCAGGCAGTCCTCGACCTTCATCTGACCATCCAGACCCTCCAATCCCTGGGGTTCTCCATCAACTTCCCCAAAAGTCACCTCTCTCCCTCAACGTGGATCTTTCATTTGGGGACGGATAAATTCAGTTGTGGGGGTGGTCCACGTCTCCCCAGAATGTCTCATCAGCGTTCAGTTGCTGGCACTCTGGGTACGCATAGGTCAATCAGTTTCCATCCTGGCCTTGTCCTAGTTGCTTAGCAAGATGGTGTCATGCATAGGAATAGTGCCTTGGACCCGTCTCCATTCCCAAACTCTCCAATGGACTCTCATCCCATACCAGCGGCAATGCAGGAGCAATTCCCTGGATTCCATTCCTCTGTCAGTGGAAGTACGGCTGTCCCTTCATTGGTGGCTATCTCTGGCCCTGCAATGGGGGTTGAGTTCTGGGAGCTGGATCGAGTTATGATCACTACAGTCACAAGCTTGTTCAGTTGAGGGGCCCTGATGAACTCCAAACTGGCGCAGGGTCGCTGGACAATCTCAGACCTGTGCCACAACATAAACTGGCTGGAGCTAAAAGCAGCTCGCCTGGCCCTCCTACATTTCAAAGACTCGAACATTGGCCACCACGTCTTCCTCCTGATAGACAATGTAGCCACAAAAGCACACATAAACCATCAGGGGGGCACCCATTCCAGGAGTCTCTGGCTGGAGGCCCTGAACCTCGGCTCCTAGACAGAGAGACACTTGACATCAGTGATCTCAGAACACTTCTCGGGCATAGCCAACCACCAGGCTGACTGGCTGAGCCACGCAACAATCGACCACGGCAAGTGGCAGCTCCAACCTGAACTATTCCAGAAGATCTGTCTTTAGTTTGGCATTCTGCTGGTGGACTTGTTTGCCACCCCAGCAAACACACAACTACCAAGATTCTTCTCCCATTTCCTGGCACAGACCACGGAAGGAACGGATGCTCTCAGAAGCAGATGGCCACTAGGCCTATTTTACACCTTCCCCTGCTCCTACTCATTCCGGGGACCCTTCTCCCTCTCATGAGAGGGAACGCCTCTGGCATCGCCTGGACATCCGCCGCGCTTTGCACATCTATCTCTGATGCAGGTTGGCGATTCGCAGATCTGAGGCTGTTTTTATTTCTTTTCAACCTGGCTCCTTGGGGACCAGGGTCTCTTCTGCCACAATTGGCAGGTGGTTAAGACAGGCCATAGTCACTGCCTATGAGGCATCAGGTCAGGTTCCCTTGGGGATCATGGCCCATTCCACGCGGAGTGCCACCACTATGGCAGTGTGGGCAACCAGTGCCCCGTTCAAGGACATTTGCTGGGTGGCCACTTGGTCATCCCCAATCCCCTTTATCTGGCACTATCATCTGGACATTTTCGCATCTGCAGAGGCATCCTTTGGGAATAGGGTTCTACAGCAGGTAGCGGGTCTTAAGTATTCCTCCCTGGGACTGAGCTTGGGTACATCCCACACATAACCCCTCCCTCAATTCTACTGGAAAAAGAACGTTGATCCTTACCTGAATGTGTCTTTTCAGTAGAATAGAGGGAGGGGTTACATCCTAGTTAGCTGTGATGGTTACCCAGGTCTGGGAGGTCCTGTGGTCTGCTTCTATTTGCAGGTTTCTTCATCCGACCTCGAGGAAACTAGGAACCAATAGGGAATGGTGGAACATTAAAGAAATTTTCCTCAGTCTTTGGATCAATCAGGCTTTGAGAATACCCATGCGTTACCCCTCCCTCTATTCTACTGAAAAGACATGTTCAGGTAAAGACCAACATTCTTTTTCTCCTTGCCTGTTGTTTCCTTTTTTGAATTTTTTTTATTTTAATTGAACAAAAAGACAAAAAAAGAATCACCCTTCATTATTCTTGTAGAAAGCATGTCATTGGTTACAGATAACTTTCGTGCATTTCTTCCACAGTCATTACTTACAGTTCATATTAGATTATACACTTTAAATCAAAAATCTTTGTATATCTTACTATTAATGTACCACAATTCTCATTTGACTAAAATTACTTGAACATGCTTTTACCTCAAATCATTCATACTTAAAAACACAACCACATAATGGCATTCATTAGCTATTTCAAAAAATCCTCCAATAACATTACACCTTTATAACATATTTTAAATAAAAGTCAATTAATAAAGTTTCTAAACCTTTCCCTCCTTTTTTTCTAACTCACTGTTTAGAATTTATATCCAAGTTACTTTTGCCAATACCATAGCATGTATGTATTGTTAAACAATTTTTAACAATTAAACTATTCTTTTAATAACTTTCATTGTCAACCTGTATCTTTCCAGTAACAAAACAATCTTATCTCTCTTGCCAATTGTGGCGTCAGTCTTCTTTTTATCTCCTTTATAAGGTTTTTATAGACTTCTCTCCACACTTTGTTGCTTGAAGGGTCTCTCAGATAATCTCGTTGCCCACGAGTTGCTACTAAAATTAGCTTGTCTTTGGTTGTCATTCTTGCTTCTGAAAAAGTTTCTCTTCTTATGTCTATCATCATTAGTATTTTTTCTTTTTCTGTGTCCTGGAATCTGGGGTAGAGCTACAATTTGTCAAATTCCCTTTTCCATATTCCCTTCTTTCCACTTTCACCCATATTTGCTCCATTAGTACATTCATTTATTGTCTTGTCTTTATCTTCTATATCTTCATTCTCCCCTTTAATTTTTGGGGCTCCAACCCCATCATCTTTTGCTGTGAGGAAGACTAGTCTTTCCAACTTCTTCTCAATTCTCCCATATCCTTCCAATAGATTTTGAATTCCAGACAAGATATTTTGGAATTTTAAGGTTTCCTCATCTGAATATTGATCCATGTTTCCAAAACAAAAGAAAGAAAGAAAAAACAACCCTAATAACCAGTGCCACTCTAGCCTTCCAGGCCTCTTTTATTTTTTATTTTAGAATGACTTGAACACAAGTTCTTTTATGCTCTTCAAAGGAGAAGGGTTCTGATTCCCACCCTTTCTTTCCCCTGCCAAAATAGTTCTCAGAGGCACCTGTGAAAACAATTCGTGCCCTTGGCTCTTTATCAGTTTCTGTAAACAAGTTGTAAATGCTTCAGCTACAAAGTTAGTGAAGTCAAATAAGGAAAGAAAAGAGATACATTGTTTCAAAAACTCCAGCCTCTGATCTCCAAGTGGCAGTGTGGTAATTTTTCACCTTCTAATATTTATCTCTGGCTTATAGGAAACAAAGTTATTTAGGTTTCTTTTAGTGAGGTTTAATAACAAGTAATAGGAAAAATTGTTAAAATAAGAAGGAAGGTTTTAATCCAGAAGTCAAAAAATAAAGCAACAAAAAACAGAAGAAAAAAAAATCAATCCGTTCACTTTAAGAGGAGAAATGAAAAACATTGCAAGCACTTCAATCCACAAAGAATAGTTACAAATAAAAAAAAACTTTCCACAGCAATCCAATTAAGGTTATTTTCGCCGCTCAGTTCTTTTGCTTAAGGATCTAATTTGGCTTTAAAGAAAAATTTCTTTGGGCAGTCTTTAACAAAATAGAAAAAATACCTCACCAATAGCAATAGCAATAGCAATAGCAATAGCAATAGCAATAGCAGTTAGACTTATATACCGCTTCATAGGGCTTTCAGCCCTCTCTAAGCGGTTTACAGAGTCAGCATATTGCCCCCAACAATCCGGGTCCTCATTTTATCCACCTCGGAAGGATGGAAGGCTGAGTCAACCCTGAGCCAGTGAGATTTGAACAGCCGAACTGCAGAACTGCAGTCAGCTGAAGTAGCCTGCAGTGCTGCATTTAACCACTGCGCCACATCAGCTCACCAGATGGACTCACTTTCTCTTTTCACTTCCTTCCTTCCGGAACGTCCCAATTTCATCAGCCTGGGGATTACCTGTTTACCGCTGGCTTGAAGCACTTCCCTTGGGTCAATCAGGGACATTGCAATGTCCCTGAGACCAGCAAGGCTTTGTCTTCCTGATCACCATCTCTACGGGACAGTTTAGGTCTCAATGGACCGTCCAGCAGCAGAAGTGTCAATGACGGTTTCGGAGTATCGAGACTGCATGTTGTGACATCGTGACGTGGCTCCTCCTTCCTCCTTGCCTGTTGCTTGTCTTTCCCCCGTGCAGGCAGGTCTCTCCTCATTTCCTTTTGGATTCCAGCGATCAGACAGGATCCTCTTTAGTAGCATGGGGGATGGGGAACAGAGCAGACAGCATGAGGGAAAGAAGTCCCTTTTCTTCTTTCCTTGCCACTTGTCTTTCCCCATGCAGGCAGCTCTCTGCTCATTTCCCTTTGGATTCCAGCGATCAGGCAGGATCCTCTTTAGTAGCACAGGGGACGGGGGGAAACAGAGCATCCAGCATGAGGGAAATAAGCCTCTTTTCTTCTTTCCTTGCCGCTTGTCTTTCCTCCGTGTCAGCAACTCTCTCCTCATTTCCTGTTTGCATTGGGCTGTTTTTCGCCCTTTGGAGGCTTCAGGGAATCCTCTGGAGAGCGAAAAACCACCGAAAATTAGCTGGCCAGCATGTGCTTGTGCGCTGGAGCTGACAGGCAACGCCTCCTGTGCCCTCAGAAATGGCTCGCGTGCCACCTGCATAGGTTCACCATCACAGGGCTAGGGTTTACTATAAAATGACAGTATCAACATCTAATTTTTTAGATATAATTCTGCATTTGCTAAATTATTCAAAAATCCTTTGCAGCAAGGGTCTCCAACCCAGGTCATGGACCAATGTTGGCCTGCAGCCCATTGGGAATTAGGCTATGCAAGTGGTGGGCAAATGTGCAAAGCTTCATTTGCAGAAATGCAAGATTAAGTTGGGAACAGGAAACTATTAGAGTTTGCAGCAATCCAACCAGCACACAAGTAAATAATTCAGCAGAATTCATGTATAAAAGAAAACGTCTTTATATACAGTAATATAAAGCATGACACATGTATACAATACCCATGCAGCAGAAGCCAGAACCAGAACTCACAGAATCTTAGCCATTAGGCCACAGGCTCTTATTCGTTATCAGCCAAGCCAGGGTGAAAAGTATCTATTAGATTTTTACAACCCCCGGTATGCCCAAATATGGGAGGAAGATCACTACTTCCATTCTCTGTCCTTCGGCTCGTCACAAGAGACCATCCAGGCAGAAACCCAATATTTTTACTGTTGCCTTTTTGTTACATTTTGTTGTATTTGTGCTGATAAATAAATAAAGGGAGACTAGTATAGATCTATTTCAAGCTATTTAGCTCTCATCAGCTAGCCATACCCTTACTGGGATTTGAACCTGGGCTATATTACATACTAGGCAGACATCTTAGCCATTAGGCCACAGGCTCTTATTCGTTATCAGCCAAGCCAGGGTGAAAAGTATCTATTAGATTTTTACAACCCCCGGTATGCCCAAATATGGGAGGAAGATCACTACTTCCATTCTCTGTCCTTCGGCTCGTCACAAGAGACCATCCAGGCAGAAACCCAATATTTTTACTGTTGCCTTTTTGTTACATTTTGTTGTATTTGTGCTGATAAATAAATAAAGGGAGACTAGTATAGATCTATTTCAAGCTATTTAGCTCTCATCAGCTAGCCATACCCTTACTGGGATTTGAACCTGGGCTATATTACATACTAGGCAGACATATATATGTATATGTCTATGTGTGTACATATATATATGTACACACATACACATATACATACCAGTGATGTGCGGTGAGGTTCATGGCTGGTGAGGCAGTCCTCTCCCCCGACACCCCACTGACTAAAGCACTTTCTTTCGCCCACCTGAGCTTGCAGCAGAGCTTAGGCAGGCTGCCGTGAGCTCAGGCGGGTGAAAGAAAGTGCTTTAGTCAGTGGGATGTTGCGGGAGAGGAGAGAATGCCTGAGCATTGCATTTATTAAAGAAAAAAGAAAAAAAGGAAATTTGAAGGAAAAGAGGGAGCGTGGGTTGAGGTTGGGGAGCATCAGAAATGGAGAAAGAGAGGAGGAAGAGTGAACGCGACACTGCAGCTTTAAACAGAATGACAGAGTTGAAGCCTCTAAAAATGCGCCCTCTACTATGAGGCAGGATAACTGCATGCCTCAACTACCTCAGGATTTTTTAGGCTTTTAACCCTCGCTTAACTCTGCTCGAGCGCCTAAAAAGTCAGAATAGATGAGGCATGCAGTTCTCCTGCCTCATAGTAGAGGGCGTTTTTAGAGGCTTTTTAAAACAGGCAGACATTCATGGTGTGGCAGCAGCTAGCTAGCCTAACCTCAGCACTCACCTTTTCCCATTTACATTTTTTTTCCTTTTCATGATTGACAGTGGTGAGGCTGTGCCTCTCCTGCTTCCCCTGACTGCACGTCACTGATACATACATACATACATACATACATACATACATACATACATACACACACACACACACACACACACACACACACATATATATACACATACATACACACACACACACACAAACACACACACACACACACACACAAACACACACACACACACACACACACACACACACACACACACAGATCAGTCTAGCTAAGCCATGCCAAGGATCTGAGCTGTCTGACATGGTTCTTAGTCATCCATTGGCTGACTTGTCATTATGACTATCCCCATTCATAATTACACTGACAGAAGCCATCCCTTCCACCCGGTGGATAAATTCAAGTATTTTTACTACTGATTCTGTGGGTGTGGCTTGGTGGGTGTGGCAGGGGAACAATACTGCAAAATCTCCATTCCTACCCCACTCTGGGGCCAGCCAGAGGTGCCATTTGCCAGTTCTCCAAACTATTCAAAACTTCTGCTACCAGTTCTCCAGAACCTGTCAGAACCTGCTGGTTCTTTCATCCCTGCCTCCACCCTCCCCACTGCTGCTGTCTCCATCAAGCCAGAAAGATTGGGGACTGCTGCTTTATAGAACGATTTACTCTATTCAAACCTAGTACCAGTTTTTTACTTACAATCATTCATTTAGTGACGGTTCAAAGTAACAATGGCATAAGAAAGTGACTTATAACCATTTTTTCACACTTACAACCATTGTAGTATCTCCATAATCATGTGTTCAAAATTCCGATGCTTGGCAATTGGCCTGAGTTTATGATGGTTGCAATGTCCTGAATCATATGATCTTCTTTTCAAACTTTCTGAAAGCAAGCTAAATGAGGAATCCAAACTCGCTTAACAACTGTGTTGCTATCTTAACTCCAGTGATTTGTAATAAATGTGGTAAAAAAAGGTTGCAAGATAGGGCAAAACTCAATTAACAACTGTCTTAGTTAGTAACAATTTTTGGCTCAGTTGTGATCATAAGTAAGGACTACCTATACTTGAATAAAAACATTTTCATAAATGTCACTTCTGTATTACAATCAATAACTCTAACCATTTATATTGATTCATATTTCCTCTCCCAGAGGCTTAATTCTTTTCGGTCAACAAGTTACTGTGATTATTGGGACCTACTGTGATTATTGTGACCTTACAAAATGCTCATAGGTATTCCATGCCATCTAAAAGATGAATTCAATGCTGATAAAGGCCCTGAAACAGAATTCCTGTAGCCAGCTGTTATTTGTTCTCGTACTGAACATCTAACTGATCCATGGTGCTCCCCAAAAAACAAATAAAACTTAAAAAAACCCTGAAAAGATCACTAAACTCTGCAAGGTTTTGATATTCTGAATTGAAATCTTATGAGATTTTGGCATTATTGCCCCAAATCTTAAAGGTTTTCAGGTTGCATATCAAAATCCTAAAAGATTTATAGGTCTCTCTAGATTTGAGCAATGAAGAGTATAATTAATGCTCTATCGCAAATCAGGGATTAGAAGGATTCCTATGTACCATAATGACAATTCAAAAGCTTTCAGTAACCCAGGCCTCGATGTCATCGTCCAAGCAGGGCCACCAGATGTAACTCTGGGCCAGCGCCTTCATGTGCGCGTCCCCGGGGTGGTCTGCATGGAGATGCTTGAGGACCTGGTAGCGGAGGGCGGAAGGGATGACCACTTGGTCGCCCCATAGAAGGCAACCGCAGTGGAGTGACAGCTGCAACTGACAGGTTTTAAAAGGGCGGCACTCGGGAGAGATGCCCTCTGTAGGCCAGCCCTTCAGGACCCATGCCATGACCTGGGAGAGCACAGGGGCAGCTCGAGAGTGGGCGGCCACGTCAGTGGCAGAGAGAGGGAGGTCCAGCTCAGTGATGGAGAGGACCGACAGACAAGGGACCAGCTGGGGGTCAGAGCAGGGAAGGGGGCAGCGGCTGAGTGCATCAGCATGCCCTAGCTGCTTGCCCGGACGGTATCTCAGCGCGTAGGAATACACAGCGAGAAACTCTGTCCAACGGGTCATCCTGGGAGACAGGATAGGAGGGGTCAGCCTATCACTGGCCAGAAGCCCAAGGAGCAGCTTGTGGTCAGTGTAGAGGGTAAAGTGCAGACCATATAAGTAATCGTGGAACTTTTTAACCCCGGACACCACAGCCAGAGCCTCCTTGTCAATCTGGCTGTAGTTCTTCTTGGCCGAGGAAAGTGTCCAGGAGTAAAAAGCGATGGGGGCCTCCGAGCCATTGGGCAGAACATGGCTCAGGACCGCCCCTAAACCCACAGGAGAGGCGTCACAGGCTAACGTCAGGGGCATCTTGTCGCTATACTGCACTAAGACTGCCTCTGATGTCAGCATGGCCTTGACAGCCGCGAATGCATGCGCTTCGCAGCTGCCCCATTGCCAGGCCACGGATCGGTCAAGCAACTGATGCAGCGGTTCAGCTAGTGACGCCTTGTGAGGAAGAAACGGTGCATAAAAGTTTAAAAGACCGAGGAACACTTGCAGCTCCACCTTGAAGGTGGGTGCAGGGGCGTTCTTGATGGCCGCGACTTTAGAAGGGGTGGGGTGGATTCCCTGGGCATCAATCATGAAGCCCAGGAATTCCACCCTAGGCACAGCAAAAGAACACTTGCTGAGCTTTAATTTGAGACCTGCGCCCCTGAAACAGTCAAGGACCTTCCAAAGTACTTCGATGAGCCCTGAGCAGCTGGTTGCAGCGATCAGGACGTCATTGAAGTACGGGACAATGCCAGGGAGCCCATGGAGCAAGCGCTCCATGAGGCTCTGGAAGATCCCTGGGGCAACAGAAACGCCGAATTGAAGGTGGCGACAACGGAAAGCCCCGTGGTGGGTAACGATGGTCTGGGCAGCCACCGCATCATCATCCACCGGGAGCTGCTGGTAGGCCTGCGCCATATCCAGTTTGGTGAAAGTGCAGCCCTGCCCCAAGGAATGGAGCAGGTGCTGCACAACAGGGACTGGATAGGGGTTTGCCTGGAGGCCAAGGTTGATGGTCGACTTGTAGTCAGCGCATATCCTGATGGACCCGTTGGCCTTCACGGGGACCACTATGGGGGTCTCCCAGCGGGAATGGTCGATAGGTTCCAGGATCCCCTGCGCCAACAACTTATCAAGTTCGACATCAACCTTAGGCCTCAAGGCAAAAGGCAACCTGTGGGCCTTCAGCTGGATGGGGGCAACCTGGGGGTCTAGGTTGAGAGATATAGGGGTCCCCTTATACCTCCCCAGCTCGCCAATAAAGACACCGGCATAGTCCGCCAGGACGTCCGCGATGTCCGGGGGCATGTCCACCACAGAATTCACCCCAGAAAGGGATAAGCCCAGGGGGGTGAACCAATCTAGGCCCAAGAGAGCCAGTAGAGGCTTCTGCACCACCAAAACCTGTAGGAAACAACATTTGCCCCGTACTGCACCCGCAGCCCATAGCAGCCCAGGGTAGGAATATGAGTCCCCTGGTAGTCTCTGAGTACAGTGTCCGGGGGAGACAGCTGCGCTTTGGGGACTCTCGGGCACAGGCGGGAGAAAGTGGCCCATGACAGGAGAGACCGGGAGGAGCCCGAGTCTACCTCCATGAGGCAGGGGGACCCCTTGATGGAGACGGTGATGATAATTTTCTTCATACCAGTTGCAGCTTGGCTGACCGACACTGCAGGGGTGGCAGGAAGGTCTTCTCCCAGGGTGTAGCAGTCAGCTCGGCGGGTCTGCTGGCGACAGGGTGGTTGGTTCCTGGGTGGTGCAGGCGGACCGTAGACCGGAAGAGACGGGTCGGCTTGAGCTGGAGGTGACAGGGTGGTCCAGCAGACTTGGGCCAGGTGCCCTTTCTTGCCGCAATGGCGGCACATCAAAGCCTTGAAGGGGCAGGACGCCTGGGCATGATTGCCGCCACAGCCGAGGCAGGCGGCAACCGCCACTGCGGTTCGGGCTTGTGGAGCCTGTTGCCGCCGGGGAACGGCTCGGAGGCAGTCGACCTGGTCTTCATAGATCGGAACTGGCAAGGGGGCTAGCCTGTCTATCAGGCAGGTCGATTGCGGGGAAGGCGGCAGAGGCAGAGATGGTGATGCAGGCAAGGAAGGCAGATAGCTGGCCATCTCCACTGTTGACAGCTCCGAGAGTTCCGCAGCCCTAGCCTCGTCGACAGCCTGAGTCAAGGTAATGTCTGCTCTGGAGAGGAGGTGCCGCTTGAGGTGGATGTCCTTCACCCCGCAGAGAAATTGCTCAACCAGGTTGTCCTCTAGATTGGGGAATTCGCATTGAATGGCAGCAACCCGTAGCGACAGGAGGAACTGTCTGATCGATACAGATGCTTTTTGGACACACAGGCGGAAAGCGTACCGGCATGTGATCTTAGAGGGAGTTGGGGCGTAATGATTCTTTAGCCCCTCCATGAGCTCGTCCCAGCTTAGTTCGTAGACGGGGCGCGGGGGCGCGAAGGAGCAGGCCGTCCTGAACATCTCGGGGCCGCAGGCACTGAGGAAGAAGCTGCACTTCCGAGCCTGTGAATACCCCTGCCGGTTCTTAGTGATAAGGAAGCATTCAAAATGCTCCAGGAAGGCGGCCTATAACTCGCCGGCTGTCCCGAACGGAGCGAACGTAGGCATTGTGGCCATAGTTAAATGCCTTTTAAACAGTAGCAAGACGCAGTGAGAACTAGCCGGCAGTGCAGAGCGCCTAACAACTACGCTTGCTTGCCTCTGTAGGTTGAATCTCAGAGCCCGAAATCCCACCAGCTCATCGCCAGTGTTAAGTTCCCTAGAAGAACGAGGCTGGAGGCGTCTGAGGTAAGTTAAACACAACCAACTTTATTAACAGGCATTCGCAAGCATGAACAAGTAGACCGGCACCTCCTCCCTGTCTGACAGCTATTTATACGGAGCTGTCAGACAGGGAGACCAATAGCCGTGCGTTTGACAGCCCGGCAACCGCAGGTCGCACCTGATTGGTTCCGGTGCACCTGGCTGTTGCCGAGCTGTCATTCATAAGTCCGAGGACTTAACAAGGGATTAGAAGGATTCCTATGTACCATAATGACAATTCAAAAGCTTTCAGTAACAATGAATTGGTTTACTTAAAAAGATTGATACAGTTTTTCAAATAGTGAGCCTTGTATTGGTCTAATGGGTAGAATCTAAAAAAATGCTACAGTGCTGATATTAAATACTATGGCATAAATGACATCTTGTTTTGTTAACCAGAGCAAGTCAGCTAAATTGATTAATTTAGTTTCTTGAGTACAAACATTGTTCAAAATCAGGTTTCTTGATTAATAATGAAGCTTTAGCAGGGGAACCAAAAGCCAAGATGTTAAGTCTGAATGTGCGATTAAACCCAACTCTTCATATACACACTAATGTTGCACTCACTCACAAAAGGAATGTTGCTATGATTGCATGTCATATCCAAACTGCCAGCCCTACCTTCACTTTAGTAGAAGAACTGTGGCAAATGAAAGAAAAGATAGTACCAATAGTAATGGTACAGCAACAGATACAGATTTCAACAAATAGTTAGGCCTGCAGAAAGAACAATTGCAACCAGTCTGCCTTCCATTGAATAACTGTATACTGCATGACCCAGAAAGGGGACTGAGAAAATATTTACAAACCCCACGCATCCTGGACACAACCTGTTTCAACTTCTCCCCACTCTGCTATAGGGCACTGCATGCAAAACAATTAGACACGAAGACACACACACTGCTGAACATAGCACAGTCTTAGGCCTAAATATATTTAACCATGTAATAGACCGTATTGCTATTATCTTCTCATCTTCTCATTTTTCACCTTCTCATCTTTCCTACTATCTTCTGCTATTGGCACTTTATGTTTTATCACTTCTTGTTTGTATCTTATGATTAATAATTGTAACTATGATTTATCATCTATGACTGATCGCTTTGGTATTTGGGTGTACATTGAGAGCTTATACACCAAGACAAATTCTTTGTATGTCCAATCAACTTTGGCCAATAAAAATTTCTATTTTATTCTATTTATAGCATCTTATAGAAAGGTAATTGAGTAGCATGAACATGATCTGCTTCTTATCTGGCATCTTCTTCACTTACATTCATGGAAATATTCTAAAACCATATATTGTTTCTTCACAAATGATACACATTTTTCACAGAAGACTTCTTTCAAACCAAGGGCATCTATACAAAGTGGCATAGAATGCGGCACATGCAGTGAACTATAATACAGATGGGGAGTGCTTGACTAATCCATAGTTAATGGTTTGCACATTTATCTTTGATCTATAGTGTATCCCTTTACATAAACCAAGAGACCAAAATAATTCTAGGCAATGAACATATATTGAAGCAGTCCTTGCTCACAATTACCCACATAATTCCTCTATTCCTCTCAATCACTTTCAATTTTTGGTAGCAGACCTGGGGCTTGGCTTTTCTATTTTACTGGTAAATATATTTTTCTGATCTTCATTGATTGGAGATTTTTTTTTAAAAAAAAATCAATTGCAGGACATCAGAACCTCTGAAACAACATAACATCCTAATTTGTCTTAAACCAAGGAGAAAACTTTAGAATGCAAATGTTTATATAGAACTTGAAACAACTAACTCTGAGTAGAGAGAACATAGGAAATTCTGATAGGAGCAGTAATAGATGATGCAATATACAGGCCCTACACATGCCAAAAATGTCTGGCACTATACTATTCAGTCAGGTTTTTAAAAAAATCAGCAATAGCCACTAGTTCTAAAAAGAATCAAATGAGAAATAAATTGTTTTCCATCTTTCGAGCAAAGCATCCTCTACATTTGAAAAAATTGCTATTTCAACTCCTAAATTAAAAATATTCCAAGGGGGGGATGTTTCCAACATATGTTCCATTTTTATTCCCGTGGAATGAAAATATAGTAATAGAATAAAGATTCAGTTACACAGTTATAAAATGAATGACAGGGAAATACATTTAAACAACAAGTATTTGTTGTCATGAATTGTACCAGTAGGCTAAAACCAATTTTGTTGTATTTATTTTGTACAATGACAATAAAAGTTATACTACTAAAGCAAATACATTGTGCAATGTATTAAATGCAGCATAACATTAGACTATAAGGGTAATGGCACAGTTCACTTGGTCTTTGAAAATACTCTTTAAAAGTCATCAAAGATACACATAACAATTTTTCTGTTTCAGTTGTGAATAAAATTTAGGAATTAAATTAATTTCGTATTTCGTATTTTTTCGTATTTATTTAGCATTTATAGGCCGCCCTTTTCCCTGAGGGGACTCAGGGCGGCTTACAATAGTAAGGGAAAGGGGGTGAAAGACAAATTACAGAGAAAAAAAAATGTGAGATAACTAAAAAGTACTAAAACACAACATTCACTCAGCATTCGGGAGGGGCAATAAAATTTATCCCCAGGCCTGACGGGCTAGCCAGATCTTGAGTGCTGTACGGAAGGCCTGGACTGTGGTCAGGGTACGAATCTCCACGGGGAGATTGTTCCATAGCGTCGGAGCAGCAACTGAGAAGGCTCTCCTCCGGGTGGTCGCCAGTCGGCACTGACTGGCGGATGGAATACGGAGGAGGCCCGCTCTATGCGATCTGATGGGACGCAGGGAGGTTATTGGCAGAAGGCGGTCTCTCAGATAGTCAGATCCACTACCATGGAGCGCTTTATGGGTGGTAAGTAAGACCTTGAATTGCACCCGGAGATCCACAGGCAGCCAGCGCAGCTCGCGGAGGATAGGTGTTATGTGGGCGAACCGAGGTGCGCCCACGATCACTCGCGCGGCCGCGTTCTGTACTAGCTGAAGTCTCCGGGTGCTCTTCAAGGGCAGCCCCATGTAGAGCACATTGCAGTATTCCAGCTTAGAGATCACAAGGGCTCGAGTGACTGTCGTGAGAGCCTCCCGATTCAGGTAGGGCCGCAACTGGCGCACCAGGCGAACCTGGGCAAATGCCCCCCTGGTCACAGCTGATAGATGGTGATCAAAACTCAGCTGTGGATCCAGGAGGACTCCCAAGTTGCGGACCCTATCTGAGGGGTATAAGTTTTGTCCCCCCAGCCTGATTGATGGTACGGTGGTCAAATTATTGGGAGGAAAACACAACAGCCATTCGGTCTTGTCTGGGTTGAGCACCAGTTTGTTTGCTCTCATCCAGTCTTTAACAGCTTCCAGACCCTGGTTCATCACGTCCACCGCTTCATTGAGTTGGCACGGGGCGGACAGATACAATTGTGTATCGTCCGCATATTGGTGATACTTTATCCCGTGCCTCCGAATGATCTCGCCCAGCGGTTTCATGTATATGTTAAATAGGAGGGGGGACAAGACCGACCCCTGTGGCACCCCATATGTTAGGGGCCTCGGGGACGATCTCTGCCCACCCACCAACACCGACTGCGACCTGTCCGAGAGGTAGGAGGAGAACCACTGCAAGACAGTGCCGCCCACTCCCACCTCCCGCAGTCGTCGCAGAAGGATACCATGGTCGATGGTATCGAAAGCCGCTGAGAGGTCAAGGAGAACTAGGATGGACGCAAAGCCTCCATCCCTAGCTCTCCAGAGATCATCGGTCAATGCGACCAAAGCGGTTTCTGTGCTGTAACCTGGTCTGAAGCCGGACTGGAAGGGGTCAAGATAGTTTGCTTCCTCCAAGGTACGCTGAAGCTGGAGAGCAACCACTTTCTCAACAACCTTCCCCACAAAGGGAAGGTTGGAGACTGGACGGTAGTTATTAAGAATAGCTGGATCCAAAGACGGTTTCTTCAGAAGGGGTCTCACCACCGCTGCCTTAAGCTCGGTGGGGAAGTGCCCCTCCCGAAGAGATGCAACAACAACCGCTTGGATCCAGCCTCGTGTCACCTCACTGCTGTTGGCAACCAGCCAGGAGGGACACGGGTCCAGTACACAAGTGGAGGTACTCACAGCTCGCATAGCCTTGTCCACATCCCCAGAGGCAACTTCCTGAAACTCAACCCAGAGATGGTTTGCCAAGTCTTTCCCCTGTGTCTCAGCTGGCTCTGCAAGAGTGGAGTCCAGGTCCGCTCGAAACCGGGCAACTTTGTCCGCCAAGAACTGAACATACTCCTCAGCCTTACCCTGTAAGGGGTCCCCCGTCTCCCTCCTATTTAGGAGGGAGCGGGTTATCCTAAACAGGGCGGCTGGGTGGGACTCGGCGGACGCTACCAAGGAGGCAATGTGTGTTCTTTTTGCCGATCTTAAAGCTCGAGTATACTCCTTGGTGCATGCTGTTACACGTGCCCGGTTCAATTCGGACCTGTCTGATCTCCACAAGTGCTCTAGGCGTCTCCTCCGGCGCTTTATCTCCCGGAGCTCCTCGGTGAACCAAGGAGGCCTCCGGGGGCCGCTGACCCGGAGGGGCCGTAGTGGCGCAATCCGGTTTAGAGACCCTGAAGCTGCCGAGTGCCAGGCAGCGACAAGGGTCTCCACCGAACTGTGGGCGAGAGTATCTGGAATAACCCCAAGCTCCGTCTGGAACCTAACAGGGTCCATCAGTCGCTTGGGGCGGAACCATCTGGTCGGTTCCTCCTCCCTACGGTGGGGGTTTGGCCTCCGGAAGTCTAGCCTCAGTAGGCAGTGGTCTGACCACGACAGGGGTATGATCTCATTACCCCTCAGACCAAGGTCATAACTCCACTGCTCCGAGAGGAATACGAGGTCGAGCGTGTGACCCGCTGAGTGGGTTGGGCCTCGAATTACCTGAGTCAAGCCCATGGCTGTCATGGAAGCCATGAACTCCTGCGCTCCATCAGAGCGTTCACCGAGCGAAGGCAGGTTGAAATCCCCCAGCACCATAAGTCTAGGGAACTCAACCGCCAGCTCGGCTACTGACTCGAGAAGAGAGGAGAGGGCTGTTGCAACGCAGTTGGGAGGCAGGTACGTAAGCAACAAACCCACTTGACCCTTGAGGTCCAGCTTCACCAGTAGGGACTCACACCCGACAAGCTCCGGAGCAGGGATCCTACGAGGTACTAAAGACTCCCGGGCTACTATAGCCACACCGCCACCCCTTCCCTGGGCCCTCGGCTGATGCAGCACCTGAAATCCATCTGGGCACATCTCTACGAGGGGGACTCCTCCCTCCGTGCCCAGCCATGTTTCAGTAATACATGCCAGGTCTGCGCCCTCATCAATTATCAAGTCCCGGATGAGGGGGGCCTTATGAACCACAGACCTGGCATTTAGCGACAGCAGCCTGAGACCAGGGTCCTGATCACTCGCGCCATCTGACCTTGGAGTGGGACTGCTAGGGCCGGAAGGAGGGATCTCTGTAATATAGCGAACCCTCCTTCCCCAATGATGGCCTGCCCTAAAGTCCCCGCCATATCTGCCTCTCCCTGTTATGACCGCAATGCTCCGACCCTCTCCCGTGGATATAGCCCCCCCAACCACCCCAATGGCCCCCATATGACCCGCCAGGTCCTCCGAATCATTCATACTCAAACTCTCACACAAGCAGTCCTCACTAATAGAATTAAAACACAAATACAGCTAAATAAATTAAAAGTGAGATCATTCATACAACCAGACAATCCCATGCACTCAACATACCAGTTAAAATTAGAAAATAATAGGGTTGCGCAGGTCCAAGATAGTATTAGTTCGTAGTAGTCCAACGTAATAATCCACCCTCTCCTGAGGGGGGGGTCACACCCTAATGGGGGGCTCCACTCTTCTCCTTCTTCTATGCCCCAAAGAAAAGTCCACAGCTGGAAGGTCAAAGTTCGATAGTATACAAGGCAATCGTGTGTAATAAAGGGAAGGCAAAAATGCCTGATGTTTATAAGCAAGGATTGTTCAGTCTTATTCCCTTTAAAGTCCCGAAGAAAGTCAGCGGACCACATAGGAGAAAATCTATTTCCTAGGGTTATATAATGTCCATAGTCCGGTGGGCCAAGATCTGAAGCTGGCCCCAGCTGCTCAGGATGGAGGGGAGGAAAGCGATGGTTTTCTTGATACCCAAACCTTGTCCCTACTGCTGCCATCATCTGTTGTTCCCAATATTCCTAATAAACAGTAACAAAGGAATAATGATTGAGGCAGCTGCGATGGTAAATGGGCCAAGGCTGGGGGAGAGGGAGGGGCGTCCAGACCTTCTTCCTCCTCAGATCGAAACGTCCTATTCAGGGCTCCGTCTTCCGTCCTCCGTTCAGTCCCCTAGCCAACAAGCAAGCGGCCCAGGGACCCCAGGAGTGGACAGGCAGCTGGCAGCAGAGTCAGCAGGATAGGATGGGAGGGGGATGTCCGAGGGGGGGGGGGCTACGAGATGGTAAACGCAGCCAATCACCCCAACCACCCCAACCACAACTCCCAATGGTCTTCAGCAAGTTAATCCTCACCGATGGAATGCTGAGCCTTGTGAAAAACCCGGGACCAAATCCTTCCAGGGGGCTCCGTTGGTAGTCCGAATGGACTCCGGAGGCTCTAGATATCTTTAGTCTTTAGCACTGGCTTCTAAGGGACAAGAAGCCAGGCAGCCATCCGAGTCCCGCGTATGCACAAACAGCAGCAACCCTCTTAGTAATTAAAACCAAAGTTTAACAAAAAGAAAAACTCATCCCAGATGGAAAGAGGGGGGGTAAATACCCCCTTCAGCAGCTGGGCCCAGACGTTCTCAAGGGGCCTCAGCAACTATATTGGATGCATTCTGTAGATGAAGCCATCTGCCTTTTTATTGTGGAATAAAAATAGGACTCATTTTTATACTAATTGCTTAGATTGTTTCAGCATAATCAGACAAATGGATGTTCTTTATTTCCTCTGTGAAATTGATGCTTTTCTGCCTATCTTCTTTCTGAGGAATTCACATTCAGTAAAAATATGTTCAAGATGGTGATAAAAATTCATAAAATAAGAAGTAGAAACCAGAAATGATTTCTTAGCTTGTTAAATTATAAAGTGAAAGTTGGACATTTCACAAATAACTTATCATCACCTGGTTCCCCTTTCTGTCTCACTTCAGATATTCCATAGTTTAAGGGACCACCTTTATATAAATCCTTTTATCATTATCTGTACTATAACTCCTGTTGTATTTCCTGATTCTGTGGGCTTCTATCCTATCGACTTATTTTACAAGCGGTCAGGAATTACATTGCACATATTTGAAAGAATATAAAGAACATATACATATATACATATGTACGTAGTATTTTCCAGGTGTTTGATTTACTCTATCATTCATACATATAAATACATGTACGTACATAAGTATGTACATGAATTATGAAAGTTTATTTATATGCCGCCCTTTTCCCTGGGGGGACTCAGGGCGGCTTACAACTCAAGGGAAGGGGGAAACAAACATTTAACACATAAGAACAATACATAATTAAAAAGCGCAACATTCATACCATTCGGGTGGGTTACAATCTTTAGCCCCAGGCCTGACGGGATAGCCAGATTTTAAGGGCTGTGCGGAAGGTCTGGAGGGTGGTGAGGGTACGAATCTCCACGGGGAGATCGTTCCAAAGGGTCGGAGCTGCTACCGACAAGGCTCTCCTTCGCGTAGTTGCCAGTCGACACTGACCGGCAGATGGAACTCGGAGGAGGCCTAATCTATGTGATCTAATTGGCCGCACGGAGGTAATTGGCAGTAGGCGGTCTCTCAAGTACCCAGATCCACTACCATGAAGGGCTTTATGGGTGACAAGTAGCACCTTGAAGCGCACCCAGAGATCGACAGGCAGCCAGTGCAGCTTGCGGAGGATAGGTGTTATGTGGGTGAACCGAGGTGCACCCACGATCGCTCGCGCGGCCGCATTCTGGACTAGCTGAAGTCGCCGGATACTCTTCAAGGGCAGCCCCATGTAGAGCACATTGCAGTACTCCAGCCTAGAGGTCACAAGGGCATGAGTGACTGTTGTGAGGGCCTCCCGGTTCAGGTAGGGGCACAACTGGTGCACCAGGCGAATCTGGGCAAATGCCCCCCTGGTCACAGCTGACAAATGGTGGTCAAAAGTCAGCTGTGGGTCCAGGAGGACTCCCAAGTTGCGGACCCTGTCTGAGGGGTGTAGTGTTTGACCCCCCAGCCTGAGAGATGGAACACTTGCCAAATTAGTGGGAGGGAAACACAACAGCCACTCGGTCTTATCTGGGTTGAGCACAAGCTTGTTAGCCCTCATCCAGTCCCTAACAGCTTCAAGGCCCTGGTTCATCACGTCCACCGCTTCATTGAGTTGGCACGGGGTGGACAGATACAACTGAGTATCGTCCGCATACTGGTGGTATCTTATCCCGTGCCGCCGAATGATCTCGCCCAGCGGTTTCATGTAGATGTTAAAAAGTAGGGGGGACAGGACCGAACCCTGCGGCACCCCATATGTTAGGGGCCTAGGGGTCGATCTCTGCCCTCCAACTAACACCGACTGCGACCTGTCCGAGAGGTAAGAGGAGAACCACTGCAAAACAGTGCCTCCCACCCCCACCTCCCGCAGTCGTCGCAGAAGGATACCATGGTCGATGGTATCGAAAGCCACTGAGAGGTCAAGGAGAACCAGGATGGAGGCGTGGCCTCCGTCCCTGGCTCTCCAGAGGTCATCGGTCAATGCGACCAAAGCGGTTTCTGTGCTGTAGCCAGGCCTGAAGCCGGACTGGAATGGGTCCAGATAACTAGCTTCCTCCAAGGACCGCTGGAGCTGGAAGGCCACCACCTTCTCAACAACCTTCCCCACAAAGGGGAGGTTGGAGACTGGACGATAATTGTTAAGAACGGCTGGATCCAAAGATGGTTTCTTCAGGAGGGGTCTCACCACCGCCACTTTAAGTGCGGGGGGAAAGACCCCCTCCCGAAGGGAGGCGGTAACAACCGCCTGGATCCAGCCCCGTGTCACCTCCCTGCTGTTAGCAACCAGCCAGGAGGGACACGGGTCCAGTACGCACGTGGAGGCACTCACAGCTCTCATGGCCTTGTCCACATCCTCAGGGGCAACATCTTGAAACTCAACCCAGCGATGGTCTACCAGATTATCCCCTTGTGCCTCGGCTGGATCTGCGGGATCGGAGTCCAAATCCGACCGAAACCGAGCAACTTTGTCCACTAAGAACTGGACGTAGTCCTCAGCCCTACCCTGCAGGGAGTCCCCCGTATCCCTCCTATTTAGGAGGGAGCGGGTTATCCTGAACAGGGCGGCTGGGCGGGACTCAGCAGAGGCAATCAAGGTGGCAATATAAGATCTTTTCGCCGTCCTAATTGCCCTGATGTATTCCTTGATGCAAGATGTTAAGAGTGCTCGGTTCGATTCGGATTTGTTGGACCTCCATAAGTGCTCTAGGCGTCTCTTCCGGCGCTTCCTCTCCCGGAGTTCCTCGGTGAACCAAGGTGGCCTCCGGAATCCACTGCCTCGGAGCGGCCGTAGTGGCACAATCCGGTCAAGAGACTCCGTCGCTGCTGAGTTCCAGGCAGCAACCAGAGTCTCCACTGGACTGTGGGCGAGGGTATCAGGAATAACCCCAAGCTCCGTCTGGAACCTCAAGGGGTCCATAAGTCGCCTGGGGCGGAACCACCTGGTCGGTTCCTCCTCCCTACAGTGGGGGTTTGGTTTCTGAAAGTCAAGCCTCAGTAGGCAGCGGTCTGACCACGACAGGGGTATGATCTCATTACCCCTCAGACCAAGATCACAAGTCCACTGCTCCAAGAGAAATACGAGGTCGAGCATGTGACCCGCTGAGTGGGTTGGGCCCCGAATTACTTGGGTCAAGCCCATGGCTGTCATGGAAGCCATGAACTCCTGCGCCCCATCAGAGTGTTCACCGAGCGAAGGCAGATTGAAATCCCCCAGGACCATAAGCCTGGGGAACTCAATTGCCAGCTCGGCTACCGACTCGAGGAGCGAGGGGAGGCCTGCTGCAACGCTGTTGGGAGGCAGGTATGTTAACAGCAAACCCACTTGACCCTTGAGGTCCAACTTCACCAGCAGAGACTCACACCCGACAAGCTCCGGAGCAGGGATCCTACGAGGTGCTAGAGACTCTCGGACAACAATAGCCACACCCCCACCCCTTCTCTGAGCTCTCGGCTAATGGAGCACCTGAAATCCTTCTGGGCACATCTCTACGAGGGGGACTCCTCCCTCCGGGCCCAGCCAGGTTTCAGTAATACATGCCAGGTCTGCCCTCTCGTCTAAAATTAAGTCCCGGACGAGGGGAGCCTTGTGAACTACAGACCTGGCATTTAGCGACAACAGCCTGAGGCCAGGGTCCTGATTACTCGCGCCATCTGGCCTTGGAGTGGGACTCATAGGGCTGGAAGGAGGGATCTCTGTAATGTAGCGAGCCCTCCTTCCCCGGTAATGGCCAGCCCTAAAGTCCCCGCCGTATCTGCCCCTCCCTGTTATGACCGCAATGCTCTGGCCCACTCCCGTGTCCATAGTCCCCCCAACCACCCCAATGACCCCCGCATTCCTCGGCAGGTCCTCCGAATCAAACATACTCATTCACTCACCCAGGCAGTCCCCACGTAATAATTAAAAACACAAAAATACAACGATAATGGCAATAAAAAGTGGGACCATTCACTCAATTACATACATATCACATGCATATCCCATACAAAGAGAGAAAAGGAGAGAGAGAAGAAAGAAAGAAAAATAGATTGCGCAGCTGTTAGGTTGCGAGTTCAAGGAGAGCCAAATGGCTCTCAGCAGATGGCTCTGTAGAAGGCAATGGTGGTGTTAATACGAAAGCTGAGCCACAGGGGGAGGAGGGAGGAGGAGGGCGTCTGGCAGGGTTATGGTGGTGGCAATTGCAGTCAGTCACACAAAGTAGCCAGTCTCTACAGGCGCCCAAATCGTCTCCCCCTCCTCTAAAATGATGGTAATTCAGTAGGGAGCCCAAGAGTTCAGCAAGCTGGGCAAGTATAATCGAAAGGTGTTGCTGGCGTCCAATGAAAGCAGAAGACGCCGCCATCATCTGTCCACCACCCGCAGCAGAACCAGCTACCACAAAGGCATCCATGCCAGAATGAGGGGAGGGGGAAGGGGAGCCGACCTGAGGGGGACTGCGGTGGCAGCGGCAAGGCTTAGCCGTCCAGTCCAGCCACTCTGATGTTGATGTCTGGCCGCCCCTTCCTCAAGACGAGGCGCAACGTAGCTGCTGTGGGGGGGAGGGGGAAGGCTGCGGCGGCGATAGCAAACCCACCATTCGATTCGCCTAACCCCGGTAACAGCCCAGTCCAAAAGTCTCCTTTCTGGGGGGAAACCAGCCACAGGGAGTTCCCAAAGGCTCACCGTTGTGAACAAACAGGGCAGAAAGGCGGGACAGACACTGAAATCGCCGAAAAACGCCGCCGCTGTTATCAGAATGGAGCTGCCCTCTTCGTCGCCGAGCGGCCGAGATAACACAAAAGCCGCTGAAGCCGCTGAGGTTTGCGTGGTCTGGGGTCATCCCAAAGTGGCGACCCCTACAGCTGACTGGTCTCCCTCGGTCCTCTGGGTCTTGGTCATCCCGGGCGACCCTTTTTCAGTTGGTATGAAGCTGCTTCTCAGTGCTTTTTCCAGCATTTTCATCTGAATAGTTCAAGACGAAAAAGCCTAGCAGCCATCTTAGTCTCGCACATGCGCATGATGTATACATTCATGTATGAATGATAGGGTAAACCCAACATCTAGAAAATGCTGAACATTCTGTGGTGTTTCAAGTATCAGTAAGAAAAAGACAACCCCTGACATAAGTGTTTTAGCCAGCTTTTTGCATTCTGAATTCTGCCACTTGATGAGCCTCATATGACCTTATCTTTGCAATACTATTTTATAAAAGACTTCATAAAGTTTTAGGATAAGGATCCTGTAACAATCAATCAATCAATCAGAATAGAACTGTTTTTATCTCCAGGCCCTTAATAATCTTAATTGCTCTTTTTTGCACTTTTTTCAAAGTCTCAACATCTTGGACTAGGACTCCATAATCCCTCTCACAGTTACTGTTTTTGACCCAGGCTTTGCCTAATCTGTATTTGTACCTTTGTTTTTTCCTGTCTAAAGTTTATGTTGTTGGATAGGGCCCATTGCTCAAGTCTGTCAAAGCCTTCTGAAATGGAGCACTATGCACATCAATCTGGACCTCATTTCTCGACTGCAAAGACCTTTCCTGAAGGTCTCTGATGTGAAATGGAGGCAGGGGGTGACACATGCAAGTGGCGGCAGAAGAAGTGGGCTGGCAAGACGAGTCAGGTGTTGGGGTGTGGGAGGCCTGGTTGTAACTGTCCTAATGTAAGTGGATACAGGGCATGTGGGGCAGTTCCACCCCCTATCCCCACCCTAGCTTTATTTTTACCCATGCGTCTCACCACATCTTGTACAAGTGCAATGGTGTCTTAACCAGGGCTTATTTTGTGGGTAGAGCTTATATTGGACGCACATGTAAAAGTCAAGCTAGGGCTTATGTTTGAGATAGGTCTTATTTTCAGGAAAAGATGGTAGTTATAGCTTTATTTATTTCTAGATGTTCACAGATCTCTTTTGCTTTGGCATGATCTGTTTTTTACAAATCCGTGCTGACTGTTAGTTATTATTTTATTCTTTCTAGATGTGGACAGATCTGTTTTTTAATTATTTTTTCCAATATTTTCTCAGGTATTAATGTTAGGCTGATTGTTCTGTAGTTTCCTAGATCTGTATTCCCCCTCCCCTCTTTTTTTTTTGCAGATGGAAACCACATCAGCTCTTTTCCAATTCTCAGATATTTCCCTGGTGCTCCAGGATTTTTTAAAGATATGGTACAATGGTTCTGAGGTAACATATGCCAGTTCCTTCAGAACTCTGAGATATAATCCAGCAGTTCCTGGTGATTTATATTCTTCAAGGTCAGATAGGTATTCTTATCATTTTCTTGCTTATTTTAATTTTGATTTCTAGTCTTTTACAGCAGGGGTGTCAAATCACGGGACCTGATCCGGCCCACATGGTGCTTAGATCTGGCCTGCAGGCCCACCCTGAAAACAGTGAAGGGCCAGCCCATGGTGCCTCTGCCAGCTAAAAGGGAGCCAGGAGGACCATGCAGCAGAGGGTTGCAAGAGGCTGTCGTGGCCCAAAACAGAGGCAAGGAGGGCTGCACTCAACCTCCCCAAGCTCCACTTTCACTGGCAGAGGGTTGCAGGAGCCATCATAGCTGAAAATGGAGCCCAGGAGGACCAGCATGGCTGAAAACTGAGCTTCGATGAGTGACATTGAGCTGGCCACACCCTCCCTGGCCATGTCCACCAGGCCGCCCCAAGGTCAGACAGCCCTGATGCAGCCCTCAATGAAGTTGAGTTTGACACCCCCGTTTTACAGTTGGGTAGGTTGGGCTATAGTTTCTTTCTGTCTAAAAACTGATGTAAAGAATGAGTTAAGTAGCTCTGCTTTCTCTTTACTGCTTTTTACTTCCTTGCCATCTTCTCTTTCTAGTGAACTTTCAACTGTTTCCTTGACTTTTTTCTTGTTATTTATATATTAAAAGAAACTTATATTTGCCTTTTGTTCAAGTCTTTGTTCATTCTGAGTGTTTGCTTTCCCAACTTCATCTTTGCAAATTTGAGCTATCTGTTGATATTCTGCTTTAGTTATGTCTCCCACTTTCCATTTTTTTGTATTTATCCTTTTTGTCTTTCAGTTTATGAAAGACATATTTGTGCAACCATCCTGGTTTATTCTTGAATTTCTTGTTTTTCTTTTTTAGTGGTATTGTGTTGGACTGGGTTTTTATGATCATGTTTTTCATAGTTTCCCATGCTTCTTGAGTTGCTTTCCTCTTTAGGATTTTTATCCATGAAATTTTGCTTAGACTCTTGAGTTTATTAAAATCAGCTCTTTTATAGTTTAAGACACTGGTTGGATTATATTCTTGTGTTTGCATTACATTGAATTCCAATATGATGTTGTCACTCTTGCCCAAGGTTCCAGCAACTTCAATTTCCTTTATCACTTCTTCTCTATTAGTAAGAATTAGATCCAGTACAGCTGTTTCTCTAATTTCCTTCTCTACCTTTTATATGACAAAGTTGTCAGCTAAGTTGGTTACTAATCTGTTTGGTCTTCCACCTGCTACAGACTTTGTGTCCCAGTTGATATCAAGGTAGTTAAAGTCTCCCATTACTACTGGACCATGTTTCCTATCTACATTCGTTAATTGATTAGCAAAAAGTTCAACTATATCTTCCTTCATGTACTAATACTTCAATTGCACTCTGTTTGTTCCCTAAACTTTGAACATTACCGTATAGGCATTTTAATCCTTTATGGATCTTGGATATGTTTCTTATATCTCCTACTTTGTAATTGGGATTTCCATCCTTTTAATCTCTCTCTACTTCATTGTGTTTTTCTTTTTTCTTTTTAGTTCTTCTTTCTCTTTACTTCCTACCTTCTTATGTGATTGGTTATCTAGTGGCTTTTGCTTGGACTTAGTATCTAAAGGCTGTGAAGGTTTTCTCCCCTCCCACATGAAATTAGGCATGGTCCCTTCTAAGACATTTATCATATGCACATTTTTGCTGTGGGATAGGCTGCCTCTTATTCAACCATTCCCCTAGCTGCATTTTTTCCTTTGCTAATATCATTATTTTCTGCTAAGATCATATGATCCCACAAATATTAAAATTAAATAGAGAGATATGTATTTTTTTCTATTTGTCCTGGCATAGAGATAATGAAATAAAAATCCTAGTAATCAGGGAAGTGGAAGAAAGCACAAGGAATTTGAAATAAAGTGATTAAAGTCTGCTGAGCAAATTCACATGCTAGTGAAAATAGTAGGTTGAGGGAACAAAATGGCTATATGCAAAGACCAAGACACAAAGCAAAAAAGGTAACTGATAGAAAAATATCATGAGCTAAGCCTTCCAGCTTTTAATATTAATGTCAAGGCTGCTTCACTTAATAACCAAGAAAGAAACCTCTCAACTCCATTTTGCAGAATTAAGAGTACTTTTACTGATTATAAGTAAATAGAAACTAAGTAAAGCTGGATCTGAGCAAAAGCACGCACAAGCAGTAGATATCAATACATGACCCATTACCCTCCCCTTGGTAACCCCAGTCCATAGTCCAATCCAATATCTCCACAGCTGTCAGGTGGGAGACATCTTCAAAAATCATCACTAGGTTGGTATGCCGGACAGTTGGCCTTGGCGGGAAACTCCCTCCTTCCCACATGCGCAGTAGATGGTGAAAACAACTCCCAATTACCAGTCCTCATGTACAGATTAATTCCCACACCCAAATACCATGCCCTCCCTCCCCGTTTCAATGGCAGCCGAAAAGCAAGCAGCAAAACAGAGGCTGACAGTTATACTTCAATAAGGCAAAACCCACAAGTTACTATGCACTTAAGACTCCTATTGTGTTGAAGGAGCCAGCTGGACAATCTCTCCAAATACACTCAGACTTGTGCAGAATGGATTTTATGGTGATGATAATGAGACCCAACAGAAGATTATCATTATTAAGAACTCTAGAATCACCATCATTTGGTATAAATATGCAGGCAAACATTGGCAAAGCTATTCAGCCTCGGCACAAAACTAGTCAGTTTCTTTTCAATAAAAACAATGTTCAGGCTTACCTATATGTCAACATGAAACATATGTAAAAAATTATCCAGATAATCAGATAATATTTGAAGGAAAACATGTTGATTTGAAAAATATAAAGAATACTATGATATTTTTTTCTTTCTAAGGAAAAAGGCTAAGCAGTAAACAATGGTGCATGCCAAGAACACCTCTCTGTTCAGAATGTGTCATTTCTGCTCTGGTACCCTACTCTTCTGTTCCCACAATATCTTATATTGACAAACCATCCCACCTTCTTCTGGCCCAATTGTGGCCAGCTCCAATGGCAAAACATTTGTTTAGTGACCATTCAAATTTATAATGGCACTGAAAAAGTGACTTATGAACATTTTTCATATTTATGACCATTGCAATATCCTTGTGATCACGTGATCAGAATTTGGATGCTTGGCAACTGACATATATTTATGATGATTGCAGTGTCTCTAGGTCATGTGATCACCTTTTGTGATTTTGTGAGAAGAAAAGTCAAAGGGGAAGCCAGATTCACTTAACCGTGTTATTAACATAAAAACTGCACTGATTCACCTAACAACTATAGCAAGAAATGTTGTAAAATGGAGCAAAACTCACTTAACAACAGTATTGCTTAACAATGGAAATTTTAAACTAAATTGTAGTCATAAGTGAGGACTACTTGTGCTTTCTCTCCCTGCCCAAATGACACAAATGGAATTCTGTATCAGTATTGGGAAAAACAGTGATTGCCAAACTATAGTATCATTCCATCATTACAGTTTTAACTGGGTACTTAACTGCAGGAAGAGTGGCATTTTGACAGTTTTCATATTACATTCATAGCTTTGAATTTTTGCACAATGTTGAGTTTGGAAAAGCAGAGGCATAAAGAGGAAAAGAGCCACTCTACCCCATAAATGTAGCAGGAGTACGAAAGGATATTTTGATTAATTCAGAAAGAGCTGTTGCTCTGTGGCCATAGCAACAACTAAGTAATTGATTGATTGAACTCTGTTAATCACTGAGTGCTTCATTTGAAGTTCCCAGTTTGTTGTCATTGTTCCAAGCAAAAGAATAAACTAAAGGTACAACAATTTCAAAACCCTTTGGATGGCTTTAGGAAATTGAAACAGAGGCCTATTGAACTAGCTTAATATTCATATATGTACCTGGAGAAAGATGACAGATACCATTATAAAAAAGCAAGATATAAAACTATTTCTAAACACTACTTTCTATAGAAGATTGAATATAATATATGCATGGCACTGATCCCAAGAAAAATGCCATTTTGCTAGCTTGCTCTGCCCTAAATAAGTGTGCCTATTGCCAATTTGAATAAAATAAAAGGTGGCTAAATGAGTTTTTGTGTTTATCATCCTGCAAAGGCTATTCTATGACTTATGCATTTTTTACATAAATGAAAGGATCAATATTTAATGGCTGTTCAGACCACACAGTGGCACACACAGTTTTTGAATTAAAAACTCTTTCTGTGCCAAGGGATTTTAAAAAAGAGAAAGAATGTTGCAGTATTTTATGTGATGGCAGAAATAAATGAGATTTCACTCATTCTATATATAGAATATTGCCATATAGTGTGTAGTAACGTACATCAAGCATCTAAATTAAGCTGCTAAGAATCAATCTGAGCTCATCTATTTGAAAGTTTGATTTTACAGAAATTTGCAACAAAAGAGTTTCATTTAACTTTCATATATCATTTAACAAAATGTTCAAAACTAGTTTGTGCTTAGTTTGTGCCTTTCATCTGAGGGGAATAGCAAAATCCAATATAGGTCTCTTTGTTGGCTCTGTTGCCTTAAATTAAACCAGCATACTAGATTCTAGAAATCTGCATTGGTTTTGGTAGCCTCTCTTTATTTATAAGCATAGCATCTAGGAAGCAAACTGGCACCCAGAGCAGAAAACACCACTTGCTAATCCTCCTTTTGAATTCAGTTTAAAAAAATAAAAGCATAAAAAGAATCCATTATCAGGGTCTAGTCCCAATTTAAGCACCAGTATTACTTTAAGGACCTTATCATTAGCTGTAAACCAAAACGTTCTAAAACTGGAGAGATAAATCTTGATCCATAAAGCAATATTAGTTTTTTTTTGTTAAGCCCAGATCACCTAACAGTTGCCAAGCAATATATGGCAGTCCAAACTTGCAACACTAGCTAACTCATATAATAATTTGATACTGAAACTACTTAGATTACCTGGCTGAATTGGCATAGTTCAGAATATTCAATTCCTTAAAAAACACAATTCCCAGTTTGAAATCCAGGGAGGTTATCAATCTGCCTGTGATGAAAATGTAGCATGAGAAAAAGATATGAGAAAAATAAGAAGCAAGTAGCTTGAGGAAAATACTGCTACAACCAGGATAGATTGAAAAAGAATAAGCGGAAAATTAAAAAAAATGGGTGGTAAGCTGAGTGCTCCTAACTTGGAGGCATTTTCTAGAAGAAGGAAAAACCCCATTTGAAGTATGGACTAACCATAAAAATTTAGAAGCCTTGAAAACCCCCTGGAGACTATCACCCAAATAGGCTCGCAGGGCCCAGTACTTAGCTGATTCAACTTCACATTAAGATACCTCACAGGGGAGAAGAACTTTCTAGCAGATGCTTTATCCAGACTGCCACAATGCAGTAGTTCAAAGCCAGAGGTGATTAAACCCATCATTCCCTGCAGGCAACTGGCAGCTCCAATCACCACCTGGGCACAAGCCAAAATGAAAACCCAGCTAGCTGATGACTTAAGGGTACCCTAAAGGCAGCTTTGGAAGAGGACAAGTGGTTCCAAATGCAATCCAAGGGAGAATGTACAATGCAAGATGGTCTAGCTTGGGTGTGAGCCAAATTATATGTCCCACAAAGCCAATGATTAATGGTTCTACAAAAAAACAAAAACATGATTCAAAAGTGGTGTTTTAGCTATGTAAAAAGCCTGCAACTAATCATGCAGCAATTTTGGTGACTCACTGAAAAAGTATAAAGAGAACTATATGGATAGCTGCCCCATTTGTGCCTCTGCCAAAAGGCGACAAGGGAATATACCTGGGGTTTTCCAGCCAGTAGCAAAGTCCAAAGCTCCCTGGAAAGAGATATCAATAGGGTGACCAGACGTCCCGCATTTGGCAGGACAGGCATGCATTTTCATAATTTTTCCCGCATCCTGGGCCGTTCTTAAAAAAACCTGCTTTATTTTGGCGCTCGCAGCTCCCTCGCTCCCCTGCCCATCAGCTGCTAGCTTGCTCGCTCGTTCCGTTCTATCTACACTAAAAATCTAAGCCAGCCCAGCCTGCCGCTCACTGATTGGCCTGGACTCCAGCCAATCAGTGAGCTGGCTGGGATGGAAAACTTTAAGCACACAGTTTTCCATCCCAGCCAGCTCACTGATTGGCTGGAGTCCGCTTAGCTTACTGCGCAAGTCTCCATTTCATTTCGTCTTTTGCTTGCTGCAGCTTAACTGGTGAGTAACGGTACCAGTGGGAATCGGGAGGTGCTGGGGGGAGGAGACGGCCCTCCTCTCCTTCTCCCCCTTTGCAGAGTTTCCCTGTGTCTCCCAGGTCATGCCCGTCCCCTCTCAAAAGGATTCGGCTCGGCCACCGCTTCCTCCTCTTCTTCTTCCCTGTCTGCGGTTCCAATTGCAGTTGCAAGGAGTGGGAAGGAGAGGAAGGAAGGAGGGAGGGGGGAAGGAAAAGAAGAAGGGGGGGAGAAGATGGAAGGAGAAAAGATGGAATGAAGGAGAAAGAATGGAAGGAGAAGGAGGAAGATGGAAAAAGAAAGGAAGAAAAAGAAGAAGGGAGGGAGAAAAGAGGGAAGGAAGTAGGAAGAAAAGGGGTCGCTCGAGCTCTGATGCCGGCGAAAGAAAAGTCCTTTCCTTCTCCTGAATCATGCCCGAGCTCTGATGCAGGCACCAGTGGGGTCCGTGCAGGGAGAAGAGAGATTCCTCCCAGCACACACACCACTGACTAAAGCGCTTTCACGTGCAGGGAGGAATCTCCTGTTCTCTCAGCTCCCTTTCGCCCACAGCAGAGATCGGGCGGGCCAGAGGAAGCACTTTAATCAGTGGATGCGTGCAGGGAAGAGGGGATATATTCGTCCCTGCGCGCAGCCCACTGATTAAAATACTTCCTTTTGCTCGCCCGAGCTCTGATGCCGGCGAAAGAAAAGTCATTTCCTTTGCCTGAATCACGCCCGAGCTCTGATGCAGGCACCAGTGGGGTCTGTGCAGGGAGAAGAGATTCCTTCCAGCACACACCCCACTGACTAAAGCGCTTTCACGTGCAGGGAGGAATCTCCTGTCCTCCCAGCTCCCTTTCGCCCACAGCAGAGATCGGGCGGGCCAGAGGAAGCACTTTAATCAGTGGATGCGTGCAGGGAGGAGGGGATATATTCGTAGCCCACTGATTAAAATACTTGCTTTTGCTCGCCCAAGCTCTGATGCCGGCGAAAGAAAAATGCTTTCCTTCGCCTGAATCACGCCCGAGCTCTGATGCGGGCACCAGTGGGGTGCGTGCAGGGAAAAGAGAGATTCCTCCCAGCATGCACCCACTGATGCACCACACCCTTCCCTTTTTCTTTAAACGAGCTTCAGTTTCCGAGCGGGGGAAAAAGCTTTATGTGCCAGGATTATTGAGTTCCTTGTCAATGGAGATCCGCCCACGATCGGGGGCAACTGAGGCACCTGCAAAGGCGTCACATCACCGCCACCCACGTTCACGAGGTGCCGGCAACCTCCGGGCGGTGCGGACGTCTCCCCCCCACTCTATTCCCCCTTCTCCAAAGCAATTTTTCCATATTTTGGGAAAGAGGGGGTGTTTTGTTTGTAGTGAAGAATAAACTGACAGTTGGTCGGAGGGAAGGTGGTGGTGGTGGTGGAGGCTGAGTGTCCAAGGAAGCCAACCCAGATGGGCATCGCAGGGTGCAGAGGAACCCAGCAGACAGACGGGAGACCGGGGGGAGGGGGAGGAAGAGATCCCATCCAGGGTAGGCTCTCCGCTTTTCCCTCTTTTTACCCTGGACGGGATCTCTTCCTTCCCTCCTCCCCCAGTCTCCCGTCTGTCTGCTGGGTTCCTCTGTGCCCTGCGATGCCCGGTGCCTCGTGAACATGAGTGGCGGCGATGTGACGCCTTTGCATCCGTATTGAGGTTGGCGTGTTTCCGGTGGTGCTCTGGGAGGAGGGGGAATGATGGAGGGGAGGACGGCGGCGTGGCAGCCGGTGCCTAGAGCGGAGCCAAAAGAGGTCCGTGACGGTGGCTCGGAGCCAAACGGGAAGAAAAGGCGCTGCAGGCCTGAGGAGTGGGGGAGCAGGAGGAGCGCTGGTGGTTTGTTTTTGGGGTGGGGGGCACAGGGAAGAGGGTGACTGTGCAGAGAGGCTCAGAGGCGGATACGCCTGGCAGTCGGTGGGGATGGTGCTGAGAGGGGCTTGCGCTGGGAAAGGGTGGTGTGCGGCGGACCGTGCAAGCTCCCTTTCCCAGCGCAAGCCCCTCTCGGCACTGTCCCCACCAACTGCCAGGCGTATCCGCCTCTGAGCCTCTCCGTTTTGTTCCGAGAATGGGCTGCTCAGCGAGAGGAAAGGGGGCTCCCCGGGAAGCGAGAGCAGCGAAGAGGTGGTGCAGTCGCAGAATTTCCTGACACTCGCTTTTTTAAACCCAGCCTACCTCGTAGGGTTGTTGTTATGGGGCTAGACTAGGAAAGGCAGCCTCTCTCCTGTTTTCAAGAAAAAGTAAGGATGTCCATCTGGTAGAACAACCACCTGTGCAATTTGGTGGCAATCCGCAAACGTTCAAGCCATGTAATGCGTGGGAAGGCATAGAATAAAGTTAGCATACTTGAAGTGAAATAGGCTTTGGTTATGTTTAGGTCGCATTAGCTAAAATGTGCCAATACCGTCCTTGTTGGTAAGAATTGTTGTCATGTTAGAAGAATGACTAAGGCTGACAGCCTAATCTACTCTGTGTTAAATAAATAAAATGGATGGAAGGAAATGAAAGAATACAGAAAAGGTTGGTGAGGCATTTAGTGGCCTATGGATGAGAATGGTGGCTGTTTAGTAAGAACATCTGTTTGGAATGTGCATATATATTCATATGTGGCCATAGCAAAATAATAAATAGAAATAAAAAAAGCATGATTGATTTTTACTGTTTTTGATGAAAGTGAGAGGATTAGTGAAGGCTTGGTGCAGCAAGGATCTCACTATCTTACTATTTTATTTTTCTTTATGTACACTGAGGGCATATTCACCAAAGACAAATTCCTTGTGTGTCCAATCACACTTGGCTAATAAACTATTCTATTCTATTTTACTCTACTCTATTCATTTCTATTTCAATTCTAACAAGGAGTTTAGCTTCTCTCTCTTGAAAATGTAAGCTAGCATAAGGCATTATACTGCAAGCTAGCCTTAACTTTCAAACAGTTCATTTAGTGACTAAAGTTACAATGGCATTGAAAAAAGTGTCTGATGACCATTTTTACACTTAGCGACCATTTTCACACTTAGCGACTGTTGCAGCATCCTCATGGTCACGTGATCAAAATTTTGATGTTTGGCAACAGATTCGTATTTATGATGGTTTCAGTGTCCTGGGGTCATGTTTGACAAAATATAAAATTTTTAATCAACCCCCCCCCCCGATCAATGGTGTCCCTCTTTACCAATCTGAAAATCTGGTCACCTTAGATATCAATGGACTTCATTGTAGAACTGCCCTAACCCTAACCCTGTGTTAGGTAGTCTGGAAAGACTTTCCCCCTCAGAAACTGAATGTCAACTCCCAACATATTAAAGCCCCCAAACTGCTTTAAAAAATTTCATGACCAATAGCCAGATAAGCCACATTGAACAGTTTACTAAATGAGAAATATTGATTTCTCCCTTCCCTCTCTCTCTCTCTTTTTTGCAGGACTAATATCTCTGTCAAGGGGGGAAGGAGAATGTCAACTCTGCCTGGCTTGGCTTGGGGCCTCACAGGCATCCTGCCACAAAAAGGGCAGAGGGAGGATGAAAAGGCAATAAAACCTGTGACTATGTGATAAGAACGTGGAAAGAAGGAATGACAGGTGATAAGGACCAGAGCAGCTGGATCCTGTTGTACCAGCATTCCACAACCAGGCACACTGAGAAATATGGGGATTACCTCTTAGAAACCTCAGATTTCTCAAAACATTTTGGTGCGCTCCGGTTGTCTGGAAACGGATTGGTCGGGGAGGGGAGAGATGGGCTGGGGGCAAACCTACACCTTCTTTTGTATCCAGTGAGTGTGGTAACTTTAGAGCTGGCTTGACTTTAACATCCTTAATAAAAGAACCCTTTGCTTTCACCAAATGGAGTCAAAGACTCCTTAAGAAATTGGATTGGAGCAGGTTTGACATAAACACTCATGAAAATTATGCATCATGCCATTGCAATACTATGGCTTTGCAACTTTATATGATGATTGGCAAAAAGAGACAACATGAAGAGACTGAAAGTAACAGACTTACTTGAATTCACTAGCAAATAATTTGGCTATAGAAAAATACATTATTGTTTCAATATATACATTTTCTGTTTGAACCAACAATACACATGGGTACATTTCCCACCATTTTCAAGATACAGAAAGAAACAATACTTTCATATATTTTAAGCATTTTTCTTTTTTTAAAAAAAAAAAAAACAAACCAGTTAAATTTGTATTTCCAATACCAAGGAAAAGCATCCTGTCATGTCTTTGTTATAGTCACAAAGCACAATTGCAATTGAGTATAATGGATTGAGATATCTTTTTGGAGGCTCGGTCTTTGTTATGCCATTTTTTAAAAATATAATTTTAAAATACAATCTTCATTGTGCTTTACTACCGTGTTTCCCCAAAAATACGACATGTCCTGATAATAAGGCCATGCCACATTTTTCTGGTGGGCAAAAATAAGCCCCCTGGACAACCCCCCCCACCTCCGACCAGGCAGAGTGCCGCTCACCAACCTAATGGTATCCTGAAGATGCCAAGCCGTGGGAACCAGGGGTGGCAAAGGTGATTGCATTGCTTGGCGCCTTTAGGATACCGCTAGGTTGGTGAGCCGCGCTTTGCCCAGCTGAAAAGGGGGGTTGCTGGGCAGCTGCTCTCTTGCGAGTTGGTATGTATTATGGAATTTGGCAGCCTTTTTAGACCAGATTATATGCATATATGTATGCATATATTTTCATTGCTAACAGAGTTGCTTATAGTCAGGTAAATTATCCAATTATACAATACAACAATCAAAGTGACTATTTTATATTATTGATACAAGATTCGTATATAAGAGCAAAGGCATGGGCAGAGACTGACATAAACTCCATAAACAGAACATAAACTTCTCACTTGCAAATTGCAAGTCAAGTTAATAAAAAAATAAAAACAATAACAGCAATTTCTACAATATGATTTTGAGCCTTTAAGATGTATGTCAGAAAATATTTTGAAATTCTGAATCTTATATTATATGGAATCAGAGGAATTCTGGAATGAATGAAGTCAAAAAACTTATTAAGAATGAATGTGAAAAGAGATTGCCAAAGACCAAGAAATGGAAGAAAGCAGACTGAGTATCAAAACAAATGATGGAGATTGCCAAGATGAAAAGAAAAAACAATACCAAGAAAGATTAATGGTGATTTTGTCAATGCCAATAGTGTTCAGGAGGTACTCCAGTTAGTTTTGCCAGATGTTTACTTATCTCTAAAATGTATACATAAGACAAAACCCCATAATCTGGGCAGAACATAGTAGAATAGGCTTCAGGATAACAGAGGAGTGAAATAATTTTGTATATTTATTCAATATACAGTATATTATGAATATATATTGTGAGAAACTATCAAAAGAAGTTGAGCCTTGTTTTAAATTGGCAGAAGAAGCACCAATTAGACTACTCTGATAGCTGAATATACATATATACAGAAAGTTTTAATAAAGAAAGTCAAGGAACATAGTGAAAAATAAGCTAATATTAAATATAAAGACGATCAAACTAATGAGCACAGGAACAGAAACCAGTCTTAGCAGTGACAATGAAGAGATTGAAGTGGTGCATAACTTCTGCCTTTTAGATTTGACCGTCAACAGAATAGACCGGGCAATCAAACAGTATCACATAAATTAGTAGTTGGTAACATAGTGAAGAAATCTTAGAACAAAAGTTCAGACGTGGTATGTGCCAATAATCAGAAATCAGAATTATCCAGGCAATATTACATCTTATGAATGTGAAAGCTAAATTTTGCAGAAGCAGAATAGAAAGAATATTGATCTGCTTGAAGAAGCAGGCTAGAAAGAAAACAATATCATGAAATAGTAGTAAGAAAGCAAACAACCGCATCATTAAAAAAAATCAATCTAGAGTTCTTCCTAGAAACAAAAAAACCCTTGTGTTCAACATAATATATTAAGAATCAGCTCCTTGAGAAATCTATTATGCTGGGAAATTGGAAGAAAAGTAAAGATGATGGACAGCAGCAAGGTATATGGATGCAATGATATGTGCACCATTAGAAAATATGAAAGACTACATTTGGAACAGATTACAGTGGAGAAAGTTTTTTTTTAGAGTAAAGAACATTTTTCACACTTACGACTCTTGAAGCATCCCTATGGTTGTGTGATCAAAATTCAGACAGTTGGGAACTGGCTCATATTTATGATGGTTGCAGTGTCCTGGGATCATCTTTTGTGACTTTCTGACAAGCAATGTCAATGGGGAAACCAGACTCATTTAACTAACTTAACAGCTATAGTGATTCATTTAACAAGAAAAGTCATAAAAGAGGCAAAACCCACTTAACAATTGTCTTGCTTAGCGAAGGCTATTTGGGGCTCAATTCTGATCATACATCCAGAACTACTTATATGTCATTCAAAACAATACTTTCTTTCTTATACTGTATATGTCTGGCAGTTTATTCCATCAACCATACTCTTTGTTTGTTTCACCTCTAAATGTACATTTGGAATGAATGACTACAATATACAGTGCTCTGACTTTTTGCAAGATCGTTATTTTTCTGTATAATATCCAGATAAAATCCAACTGTTTATTGATCTAATTATATATGATGAATTCTTGATAATAGAACCTATTTAAAGTACTTTTCTCAACTGCTGCTTTCCAGCTTTGATGGTCTACAGCTTCCATATAGTTGGGCTGCCATGATCATTGAAATTCATAATTAAGGGACTGCTGTAAACATTTCTAAGTTAGCACTTATGTGCTATATAGATTCATACATTAATTATACATTATCTGAAGAAATACTGCCTTTTTATTCCTAATTTCTTCCTGAATTCCCCAGGCAATTTCCATAATGTTTTTCTGATGTTACACGAAGAACATATTTCCCTTCTTTTTTTATCCATAGTTTCATACTATATTAATTCAAAACCCTGATTTTGTCAGGATAGGCCTAATTAATAACTCAGTCCTTCATGTGGATCTGAGATATATCCACATTTTCTAAAAAGAAAGAACATTATATAAGTAGAGTTAAATAAACTGCTTAGCAGCAATGTTGACAAGACTTGAATCATCGAGATGAGTTTATACATCTCAGAATGGCTGCAGCTAGATTTGTGATGGCTTAATGAAGTTTTTGGGAAAATTAATGGGGCTTGGAGCCAGTTTGGTGTAATAGGTTAGGTGGTTAAATTTGTAATATGGTAGTGTTCTTGTTAAGGTATCAGACTAGAAATCAGGTGACTAACTGAAGTCTTTGAACACTCTTCAAGGGCAGCCCCATGTAGAGTGCATTACAGTAATCCAGTCTTGAGGTGACGAGGGCGTGAGTGATCATCTGAAGGGCCTCCTGGTCCAGATAGGGTCACAACTGGTGCACCAGGTGAACCTGGGCAAAGGCACCCCTGGTCACAGCCAACAAGTGATGTTCTAACATCAGCTGCGGATCCAGGAGGACTCCCAAATTGCGAACTCTCTCTGAGGGGCGTATAGTTTCACCCCCAGGCTAAGAGATGGGATAGCTAGACCATCCTTGGGAGGGAGCATCAATAGCCACTCAGTCTTGTCGGGATTGAGTGCCAGCGTGTTCGCTCCCATCCAGACCCTGACAGCCTCCAGGCACTGGAACATCACTTCTACCGCTTCACTGAGTTGGCACGGGGCAGACAGATACAATTGAGTATCGTTCGCATATTGGTGGTATTTAATCCCGTGCCGGCGTATGATCTCACCTAGCGGCTTCATGTAGATGTTAAATAGGAGGGGGGACAGGACCAAGCCCTGTGGCACCCCATAATTGAGGGGCCTAGGGGTCGATCTCTGCCCTCCAACCAACACCAACTGCGACCTGTCCGAGAGATAGGAGGAGAACCACGGTAAGACGGTGCCTCCCACTCCCACCTCTCTCAACCGTCGCAGAAGGATACCATGGTCAATGGTATCGAAGGCCGCTGAAAGGTCAAGAAGCACTAGGATAGAGGAGTGACCCCTATCCCTGGTTCGCCAGAGATCATCGATCAGCGCGACCAAAGCAGTTTCCATGCTGTAACCAGGCCTGAAACCCGACTAAAAGGGATCCAGATAATCAGTTTCATCCAAGGTCCATCGGAGTTGAAAGGCCACCACCTTCTCAACAACCTTCCCTACAAAGCAGAGGTTGGAGACTGGACGATAGTTGTTCAAAACGGCTGGGTCCAGAGAAGGTTTCTTCAGGAGGGGTCTCACCACCGCATCCTTTAGGAGGTGTGGGAAGGATCCCTCCCGGAGAGAGGTGTTAACAATCGTCTGGAGCCAACCACGTATCACCTCCCTGCTGGTCGAGACCAGCCAGGAGGGGCATGGGTCCAGTATACAGGTGGAGGCACTCACTGCTCTCATGGCCTTGTCCACTTCCTCAGGAGCGACAAGTTGAAACTTGCTCCATAAAACCGACCTTCCCCCAGTACCTCGGCTGGTACTGTGCAATTGGAGTCCAGGTCCATCCAAATCTGAGCGACTTTATCTGACAGAAACTGGACAAATTCCTCAGCTCTACCCTGTAACGGGTCGTCCGGATCCCTCCCTTTCAAGAGGGAGCAGGCTATTCTAAACAAGGCGGCTGGGCATGATTCTGCGGATGCAATAAGAGCGGAGAAATGCGCACATTTTGCCACCCGTATCGCCACAAGATAGGTCCTGATATAGGCTCTCATCAGTGCTCGGTCAGATTCAGAGTTACTGGCCCTCCAGCGGCGGTCTAGGCATCTCTTTTGGCCTTCATCTCCCGGAGTTCCTTGGTGAACCAAGGAGCCCTCCTGAATCCACTACCTCGGAGAGTCCATAAAGGTGCAATCCGGTTTAGAGCCCCCACCGCCACTGTATTCCAAGCAGTGACTAAGGACTCTGCCGGACTGTGGACAAGAGTGTCAGGTATTTCACCAAGCACCATCTGAAATCCCATAGGGTCCATCAGCGCCTGGGATGGAACCACCTAATCGGTTCCCACTCCCTACAGTGGGGGATTGGTTTCCGAAAGTCAAGCCTCAGTAGGGAGTGATCAGACCATGACAAGGGCAAGGACTTAATGCCCTTCAAATCTAGATCTCGTCTCCACTGCTCCGAGAGAAATACAAAGTCAAGCTTGTGACCCGCTGAGTGAGTCGGATCCCGGATTACTTGGGTGAAGTCCATGGCTGTCATGGAAGCCATGAACTCCTGCGCTCCATCAGAGCGTTCGCCGAGCAAAGGCAGGTTGAAATCCCCCAGCACCGAGGAGGACTCGAGGAGCACAGGGAGGGATGTTGTAATGCTGATGGGAGGTAGGTACGTTAACAACAAGCCCACTTGACCTTCAAGGTCCAACTTCACCAACAGGGACTCACACCCGACAAGCTCCGGAGCAGGGATCCTATGAGGAACTAATGACCTTTGGATGATGACAGCCACTCCCCCACCCCTTCTCTGGAGTTGCGGCTGAAACCGTTCTGAGCACATTTCAGTGAGGGGGACTCCTCCCTCCTGGCCCAGCCAGGTTTCAGTAATATAGGTCTGCCCCCTCGTCTAATATTAGGTCCTGGACGAGGGGAGGTTGTAAACCACAGACCTGGCACTTAGCAACAACAGCCTGAGACCAGGGCCCTGACAACTCTCGCCATCTGGTCCTGGAGTGGAGCTAACAGGGCCGGAAGGAGGGATCGCTGTGATGTAGCGGACCCTCTTTCCCTGGTAATGGCTAGCCCTGAAGTTCCCGTCATACCTGCCCCTCCCCATCATGACCATAATGCTCTGGCCCACCCCCATACCCGTAGACCCCATTTGCCCTCCCGTAGCCTCCGCTCTCTCCGGCAGGCCATTTATATCATTCATTCTAGGACGAGAGGTAGGCCTGGGTCCCCTACCACTTCTGCAATAGCACTCAGTGGAGGAGGCTCCAGGCTGTACTCCCAGTCCTCTCATACATACACAGCCACTCACCCATACAGTCCCCACATAAGTCAATTAAAATTACAAAATACAATGGTAATAAAAATTAATAAAAGTGGGTACAAACATCAACAATCACACCATACACACCTCATCTATAAAATTGTGCCACTCAAGTGGGATAGTGCAAAAATATCACAGTCGGAAATCAATGATAGTGGAAGGAAAAGGGGGAAGAGTTCCACAGCCCCTCTCCCTCTTGTAAGTCCGGAGATGGAGGGAAGGGGAGGGCGGGGGCAAAAGGTCCAAAAGTCTAGAGTCTAAGAATGGCTGGAGTGATTGTAGGGGTGTGTGTGGACGCCTGTTAAAATCGATAGAAGGATTGCAGTCTCGTCCCCTCCCACCTCACGATGATGGCCAACCCGGCCTGGGGTGCGGTTGTAGAAAGTCTTCTTGAGGAGCAGCAGATGGCAGATAATAAGTAGAAAGAGAATGAGGAGGAGGGGGGAGGCCTGGAAAGGCTGTTGCAGTAGCAACAGCACAGGCCAGCCACCCAATCCTGGCAATTATTGCCAATCCTGGCAATATTTAATCCACTCACCGCTCCTCCTCAGGGCCCCAATACAGCACACTATTTCCAAAGTCCAGCAATCCAAATCTAGGGTCCAATAAGCCCAGTTCAGAAGCTCACGTCTTTCTAAACACGCCACTGCCACTACCATTCACCGAAGGCTTCAGTCTCGCATTCAATGCCTAACACAGATGGAACTTCAAACCGGCATTCACTTTGGCGTCCCCCTCTAGTATCAAGGTCAGGAGCCACCCGCCACCCCAAAGCTGTTGCCGCCACTGCTGCCGATCTCAAAGCGACTCCATCATCATCGCAAGCCAGCATGGAGATAGAAGAGTTTCAGGAGCGTTCATCGCCCAGGACCACCTAAGTGACCTCCTACCGCCCAACGCTCCCCCGGGCCTGCCTGATGGATGGAATAGTCTTACACAGAGGACTCCTCCCTTCGGAATCTAGGAGCCCGCCATCCCAGCACTGTCGCTGCCTCCACCTCCAAACTCAAGACGTCATCTCAGAGCGCCGATCTCAAAGCGCCGCCATCTTGTCGCAAGCCAGCATGGGGAGTGGGAGAGTTTCAGGAGTGTTTAAAGCATCTAGGGGGCGTTTAAGGCGACCCCCTCTCAACTAAATGCTCCCTCGGCTTGCCTGATGAATAGCCTCAATGGGGGGACTTCTCCCTTCCAAGGTCTAGGAGCTCCATCCCTCACCATTCTGGTTTCCTCTCTTCGCGAGGCTCGAGCATTCCACTTGAGCAGCCATCTTCCATTCCTGCACATGCGCACATAGACAAAAAGGACCAGCTGGCTGAGAAGAAGGGACCCAAACAGGCAAGTATTGCTGGGGACCCAGAGCAGACCCAGACTCCTTGTTGAGCTGGAGGTGTAGACCCGGACTCCTAGTTGAGCTGAAGGCACGGCCTGATCCCCCGTCGCTTAAGGAAAGATACCTGTGGGAGGAGTATTTAAGTGTATTTGCACTGTGAGGCTACTGCAGTTCCTTATGGTGACCGTGTCGATCCGGCACCCTGGGCCAGTAGCAAGTGCATGTGCCGTCCGCAGTTCCCATCAGAGACCATGGTGATCCAGCTGCCTGGGTCAGATGTGTGATGGTTTCAACCATTATTTGTTGTGTCTGGTGCCCCGGGAGGAATATGGGTGGTGGTGGAAGTGTTCCCCTTACCTCCCTACAATGTATGTTAAAAAAAACTTTAAGGCAGGATATATGTCCCAGGACCATGCAATTGAGTGGAGCAGACATGATCTCAGAAAGTTTTGTGAGGGAGAATGGCCTACCTTCAGGGTTGGAAGCCCGGAAAAAAGCATCTCTGAACTTACGGAATGAGCATAAAAAGCATACATTACTTAGGGCTCAAAACCTCAGAGAACATGCAAACGATGCCTTAATGAAAGTCTCCATACATCTTGATCTTTAAAAATATGCCAGCGCGGGCTGGGAGATCAAGATAGAAGAGTTTGGATCTTTAAAAATTAGCCAGTGCCCGCTGGCAGATTCAAACCCGGGACAGAGACAGGTATAACAATCTAGTGCTTAAGGAGATAGAACATCGGGCATAACTTTGAGCAAAAGTAAGAAATTTAGCAGGTAATAAGAAGGAAAAGTCTATTGAATGGGAAGACCTAGGTAATTGAACTTGATTAATTTAATGTAATGTCTGTTGAAATTCTTAGGTGTGTCTAAGTCTTTGTGCACCCTCAAGGTAATTGAAACTAAGATGTCTCCAATCCAAAAGGACACGAGAAAAGTTTCATCCTTGTAGTTATTGTGTGTTTAAATGATTTTACCCGTTCATTTTGTTCCTGAAGCATGTGAACCCATACTTCACAGCTCAGGTGACACAAACTATTTCCTAGGCTTTTGGAATTAAGTGGAAATTTCATGCTGTCTATTCCCCACAGAGTAGTGGTGTTGAAAAAATTAATGATTTGATTTAATGACAAAACCAACTAATAGGAGACAATTATGAGGGTTTTTGGTTGTAGCAGGGTATTGTAGAATATGGATACCAAATTTTGCCCTTCTAGCCAAACCACCGTCCACAAAAGAGACATAGATAACAGAAAAGAAACAAAAAGGAAAAGGAAAAAAGACAGAGAGTCTCAACGAAACATTTAGTTCCTGTGCTGTTTTAGCTTGCATGTTTGTCTTTGTTGATGTGTTTAAATGTTTAAAAAGAGAAAGAGAGAGTGTGTCTCTGATAACAGTGCCCTCCATCTGTGCAGCCTTAACATGAAGTGGTTGACACTGAAAGGGTAGTAGACCCAGGGAGACAAAAGGTGGAATCAGATATTGGTTAGAATGAACAAATGGTCTCATTAGGTGGGGTCAGGAGGAAGGAAACCAAAAAGGTTACTGAAGGATATATGTCCCAGGACCATGGCATTGAGTGGAACTCTTTTGTTGGGATTTTGAAGTAGCTGGGTTCCCTACGGAATGCGTAGACAGACTTGCCTTGAGATTCTCTGTAGCCACTGATGTTACCATTGATTTCTTCTTCGTGTTGGACTAAGTCTTTTGTTTTGTCTGAATATTGTTCTTCTGGCCTTCTTTCACCTGTTGAATCCAGTTTATTGCCCCTAAGGGAATTTTATTGCCAGAAGCTGAGGGGGAGCTACGTAAGGTGTAGATATATGCTCCATTCTCAATGGCTGATTTATATAATTGGAAAAATCAAATTCCTGCTGAGCCAAGGTGGCGCAGTGGTTAAATGCAGCACTGCAAGCTACTGCTAGATCAGCAGTTCAGCGGTTCAAATCCCACCGGCTCAGGGTTGACTCAGCCTTCCATCCTTCCGAGGTGGGTAAAATGAGGACCCAGATTGTTGGGGGCAATATGCTGACTCTCTGTAAACCGCTTAGAGAGGGCTGAAAGCCCTATGAAGCGGTATATAAGTCTACTGCTATTGCTATTGCTATTATAAAGAAAATTCAGATGAGATGCATGTTCCTTTTGCATCAATTTTTCTGAACTCACCAGTCTGCTTGGGCTGACTGGAGTTAATAAAATTTCTGATGGAAATTTTATTAACCCCAGAGAAAAGAAGGGTGTGTATGAAAAGGAACCCTTCATTTGGGGGCTGGAACAAAAAACAGGCAAAAAACAGGCATTTGAAATTTTAAAGTAAGTGTTGTCTCAACTTACCAACCTTGAGAAATCTTTCAATTTGTATGTGGAGTAATACAGCACTTGGAGTCCTGACTCCAGAAAAGGGAAGTGGCAACACCCTACAGCTTAGCAAAAGGGAGGTTAGCTCATTGCCTTAAAATCCTGACTGCAAACTGCTCTTCTGATCAAGGAAACTAATAAATTGACTTTTAGGTAGACAAGACGATCTGACGAAAAAAGCGCTGGGAGCCCTTGGAACCAGCTTCTTACCGCCTTTGCCGGGGTCCTCCGGGATGACAGAGATTCGGGGGACGTGTGCGGGCCAGAAGTTGAGGGAGGCCGATGCCTTCTGTCGATCTGGGGCCTCGGATTCTCCAACGTGGCTGGGCGTTCTCGGCGGTGGGAGCAGCAGCTCTATGGTGGCGGTGGAAGCGAAGGCGATTGAGGGCGTTTTGCGGCGGCTTCAGCAGCGGTGGGGTTTTTTAACCCCTTCTTTACAAGTACTGAAGCTTGGTGAGCAGCTCGGTGAGCCTGGGGAGCTTATAGTGACTGTGACTGTGTTAACTGGCTATTGCTATCTTTTGGAACCGGGAAATTCGAACGGGGGTTCTACTCGGACTAGGTGAAGCGGGTGGCTGACTGTGTGTGCCGTGGCTGGAGTCTTTTCCGGATGCCCCCCCCTCCATATTTAGCTCAGCTTTTTCAGCGATGCTACTGCCCTCAACAGCACTGCTCCTTTCACCAATGCTGTCTCCTTTACCAACGCTGCCACTGGCATCACCATTGCTCTTCTCAGTAACATAGCCCCCTGCACCAGCACTGTTTCCTTCACCAACGCTGCCTTTTTCTCCAACGCTGCCTTTTCTACCAACGCTACCTTTTCTACCAACATTGGTTTCCTGCCACTCTGGACTTTGACTGTCTGACTTCCCTCACCCATATATTTAGGGCCTGTGATCCTGTTTTTCTTAGCCCTGACTGTTACCATCATTATTATCTCCTACGGCCCATGGACTGCCAATATTGCCATCGTCATTGCTCTCCACTATGCCCCTTGGACTGCTATCTGTCCCTGGCATTCCAGGGACACCAGGGACATTATTCAATCTGCTCCCTACTTTCGCAACTGTCATCTATTCCACCGGATTGGACTTTTTTGTACATTTACTTTTTTGTACACCCGCCTACGAACTTAGCATGGTTGCGCAATTTTTAAATGGTATGATGAGTGTATGGGACTGCATGTGATTGAGTGAATGATCCCACTTTTATCATTCTATGATTGTTGTATTCTTATGTGTTTTTAACTATCACGTGGGGACTGCTTGAGTGAATAAATGAGTGTGCTTGATTCGGAGGGCCTGTCGGGGAATGCGGGAACTGTGGGGGTGGTTGAGGGGACCACGGCCACGGGAGCGGGTCGGAGCATTACGGTCGTAACAGGGAGGGGCAGATATGGCGGGGACTTTAGGGCTGGCCATTACCGGGGAAGGAGGGTTCGCTACGTCACAGAGATCCCTCCTTCCGGCCCTATGAGTCCCACTCCGAGGCCAGATGGCGCGAGTAATCAGGACCCTGGTCTCAGGCTGTTGTCGCTAAATGCCAGGTCTGTTGTTCACAAGGCTCCCCTCGTCCGGGACTTAATTTTAGACGAGAGGGCAGATCTGGCATGTATTACTGAAACCTGGCTGGGCACGGAGGGAGGAGTCCCCCTCGTAGAGATGTGCCCAGACGGATTTCAGGTGCTTCATCAACCGAGAGCCCAGGGAAGGGGTGGCGGTGTGGCTATCGTTATCCGGGAGTCTTTAGCACCTCGTAGGATCCCTGTTCCGGAGCTTGTTGGGTGTGAGTCCCTGCTGGTGAAGTTGGACCTCAAGGGTCAAGTGGGTCTGCTGCTAACGTACCTGCCTCCCAACAGCATTGCAGCAGCCCTCCCCTCGCTCCTCGAGTCAGTAGCCGAGCTAGCAATTGAGTTCCCCAGGCTTATGGTTCTGGGGGACTTCAATTTGCCTTCGCTCGGTGAACACTCTGACGGAGCGCAGGAGTTCATGGCTTCCATGACAGCCATGGGCTTGACCCAGGTAATTCGGGGCCCAACCCATTCAGCGGGTCACATGCTCGACCTCGTATTCCTCTCGGAGCAGTGGACTTGTGATCTTGGTCTGAGGGGTAATGAGATCATACCCCTGTCGTGGTCAGACCACTGCCTACTGAGGCTTGACTTCCGGAGGCCAAACCCCCACTGTAGGGAGGAGGAACTGATCAGGTGGTTCCGCCCCAGGCGACTTATGGACCCTTTAAGGTTCCAGACAGAGCTTGGGGTTATTCCTGACACTCTCGCCCACAGTTCGGCGGAGACTCTGGTTGCTGCCTGGCACTCGGCGGCATCGGAGTCCCTCGACCGGATTGCGCCACTACGACCCCTTTGGGTCGGTGGATCCCGGAGGCCTCCTTGGTTCACCGAGGAGCTCCGGGAGAAGAAGCACCGGAGGAGACGCCTAGAGCACCTGTGGAGGTCCGATAAGTCCGAATCGAACCGAGCACTTTTGACAACATGCACCAAGGAATATATCAGGGCATTGAGGACAGCAAAAAGAACATATATTGCCACCTTGGTTGCATACGCTGAGTCCCGCCCAGCCGCCCTGTTTAGGATAACCCGCTCCCTCCTAAATAGGAGGGATACGGGGGACCCCTTGCAGGGTAAGGCTGAGGATTATGTCCAGTTCTTAGCAGACAAAGTTGCTCGGTTTCGGTTGGACTTGGACTCCACCTCTGCAGATCCAGCCGAGACACAAGGGGATAACTTGGCAGACCATCTCTGGGTTGAGTTCCAGGATGTTGCCTCTGGGGATGTGGACAAGGCCATACGAGCTGTGAGTGCCTCCACCTGTATACTGGACCCGTGTCCCTCCTGGCTGGTTGCCAACAGCAGTGAGGTGACACGAGGCTAGATCCAGACGGTCGTTACCGCCTCCCTTCGGGAGGGGCACTTCCCCACCGCACTTAAAGCGGCGGTGGTGAGACCCCTCCTGAAGAAACCATCCTTGGATCCAGCCATTTTCAACAATTACCGTCCAGTCTCCAACCTCCCCTTTGTTGGGAAGGTTGTTGAGAAGGTGGTAGCCTTCCAGCTTCAACAGTCCTTGGAGGAAGCTAGCTATCTTGACCCCTTCCAGTCCGGCTTCAGACCTGGTTACAGCACAGAAACCGCTTTGGTCGCATTGACCGATGATCTCTGGAAAGCCAGGGATGGAGGCCATGCATCCATCCTGGTTCTCCTTGACCTCTCAGTGGCTTTCGATACCATCGACCATGGTATCCTTCTGCGACGACTGCGGGAGGTAGGGGTGGGAGGCACTGTTTTGCAGTGGTTCTCCTCCTACCTCTCAGACAGGTCGCAGTCGGTGTTTGTTGGGGGGCAGAGATCGTCCCCGAGGCCCCTAACATATGGGGTGCCGCAGGGTTCGGTCTTATCCCCCCTACTATTTAACATCTACATGAAACTGCTGGGTGAGATCATTCGGAGGCACGGGATAAAATACCACCAATACGCGGACGACACTCAGTTGTACTTGTCCGCCCCGTGCCAACTCAATGAAGCGGTGGACGTGATGAGCCAGGGTCTTGAGGCCGTTAAGAACTGGATGAGAGCTAACAAACTGGTACTCAACCCGGACAAGACCGAGTGGCTGTTGTGTTTCCCTCCCAATAATTTGGCCAGTGTTCCATCGCTCAGGCTGGGGGGGTCAAATTTTACACCCCTCAGATAGGGTTCGCAACTTGGGAGTCCTCCTGGACCCACAGCTGACTTTTGATCATCATTTATCGGCTGTGACCAGGGGGGCATTTGCCCAGGTTCGCCTGGTGCGCCAGTTGCGACCCTACCTGAACCGGGAGGCCCTCACAACAGTCACTCGAGCCCTGGTGATCTCTAGGCTGGAATACTGCAATGTGCTCTACATGGGGCTGCCCTTGAAGAGCATCCGGCGACTTCAGCTAGTCCAGAATGCGGCCGCGCGAGTGATCGTGGGCGCACCGCGTGTCAGCTTCTGCTTTGCTGTTGCTTCAGCTGCCATGAAACGGGAAGGGGGGGGCGTGTATGTGGGAGGGATTTAATTGACGTGCTGGAGGAAGGTTCTAGGATGTACCAGTCGTTGGGAGTACGCATGCGTACGTGTTTCCCGCCTGCATCAACGGCCTACACATTCCATCTTCGGCCTGTCTGTTTGAAGTTATCTCACACCTGACATTTGGAGGACTTATGATTGGACTGGAGCTTTGATCCTAGGGGGGGGAACGGGTTTCCCTATATATCAATTGCTTTCGCGCCATATTATTCAGATCTTGCTTCACTACTGCTCGCTTACCATTTATAATTAGTAAAAGTACTTTGGATTTCCAACCCATGGAGTCTCTTAGTCTTCTTTCCTAATTATGGAGTGGAGTGGGCCCTGACAAGAAGCAAGATCTGAATAATATCCCTTTCCAGGAGATTTACGTCTACCGAGAAGGGAAAGAATGTCTTCTCCGACCAGAGAGGAGGAGGGCGCAACTGGAGGGGATTCCAGTGAACTAGGACCTCCCGACCTTTCTTTACACCAGCCCAGCCCGTCTGACCGACCTTTGCACGAAGATTTATTTCAACTGCAAATTTCCAGTCAGCCTGAACCTTCCCCCCCACCCCGTTGGTCAATTTCCGCGGGGCAAAGAGAGATAGAGACAAGCTGGAATGCTGGGCTCACCCAAAGACCACCTCCACAAACTTCGCTGGAGCCAGGTGCTGTGAGAAAACCTCAGGCGAGTGAAGTCCCTGACTATTGGAGCCAAAGGTACTGTGGGGAAAGCAGAGGGGGCGATGAAGGAGAATGGAGAGGCTATCAGCACCGGGGCCCGATGAGAAAACCCCAGCGGAGTGAATTACCTGATTATTGGGGTCAAACATTTTTGGAAGAGAGAAGGGGGGAGGAGGAAAGAGACTGGAGAAACTGGCAACGTTACCCACGCCAGGATTCTCCCCCCCCCCTCGGCCCGTGTCTCCCCCTGCAGCTAGAGGTTTCGCTGATCAAAGAGGACCTCCCCCCCAGCCTCCCCCCCGAAGACATCGAATGGCTAAAATCCCTCCCTTGCCTGTACGTTTTAAGGGGGATTCTACTAGCCTTCCCTCCTTTCTTATGCAAGTGTTTAACTACATGGAAATTTATGGCCGGGACTTTGAATCTGACACTTTAAGGGTCAGAATGATTCTTTTATCTTTGGATGGTGAAGCGGCTACATGGTCGACTGCTTTGCACATGTCTGGGTCTCCCCTCTTGGGGAATTTCAACCGTTTTATGGAGACTTTCCGTCAGCGTTTTGATGACCCATTAACTGAGAAGCGGAACAAATTGAAGTTTTTAACCTTCGACCAAGACGATAGACCTGTCGCCCAATACATCCAGGAATTTCAGTGTCTCTCACAATACATGAGAGGATGGGGGGAGGACGCCCTTCTGGACAGATTTGCCGAAGGGTTGAACGCAGACATTTATCAACAATGTGTCAATCGTAACCTGCCAAGACGCTTAATCACGTGGTTTGAGCATGCTGCAGACGCCGAGCTTGACTTAATCCGTCTGCGTTATGCCACTGAAGAAAGAAGGAAGCGGAAGGAGAGGGCTGCCAGGTCCCTCCCCCCTCCTACTACGCAATCGTTCTCCAAACGACGAGGCGACGCAAGAGGGCCCCCTTCTGGCTCCTCCAGACCGTTAACATGCTTTCGTTGTGGCAAGCTTGGGCACACCGCCCCCGAATGTCGGGCTAAACTGCCTCTCTCTGCCCAACCCCCTCCCAGACGTGATGACAAGCCTGCCAGAGGCTCTGACAAGAAGAAGAAGGAGACAGCGTTCGCTGGGGAAACCAACCCCCCTCCTTTTGCCCAGCCATTAAAGGGTGACGCAGATGCTAACTCCTCTTCTTCTGAGGACTCTGATGACGACACATCGCCTCGCTGGGTGAGTTCAAACAAGGGGCCCCTTCTCATCCCTATTGAATTAAAAGTTCCTCCTGAGGGGACCCCTGCCACCCTCCTAGCTTTACTTGATTCTGGCTGTTCCCGATCCATGATCAATCCCGCCATGGTAGAAAAATTGGGCATCAAATTGCGCACTTTGAAAACCCCGATTGTGTTTTGCCAAATAGATGGCTCGATTGCGGGGGGGGGGGGGGGGCGCTCATTTTTTTACTGAGCCTTTGGAAATGAAAATGGGTACCCATACTGAATTAATCTCTTTTGTGGTTGCGCCTGGCAAGGACAGACCACTCATTTTGGGCATCCCATGGCTCCGGAAGTGGAACCCTCACATAAATTGGCGGACAGGCCGCTTGCGTGTTCGCTCGAAGGTGCCTCCAGTGGGGGAGGGCTCTCCGGACCAACCTGAAGTCACTGACGTTCCTGAAGTAGCCGCTAGAGGGCAGGAGAGGATTGCAGGAGAGGAAAAAATCCCGAAAGAATATTTGGATCTTAGGGACGTCTTCAGCGAGCAATCTTCGGACATTCTACCCCCCCACAGGCCTACTGATTGCTCCATTGACATTTTACCCGGGGTCAAACTCCCAAAACCCCGCATTTACTCCATGTCACCCAGGGAAATGGAGGAGATGCGTTCTTTCATTGACAAAAATTTGAAACGTGGGTTCATTGAACCGGCTCGACCCAAAGTGGCTGCCCCTGTCCTATTTCGTGAAAAGAAAGATGGGTCTCTTCGTTTGTGCTGTGACTTTCGCAACCTTAACGCAATCTGTACTCAAAACCTCTACCCACTACCATTGATGAAGGACTTGTTAGCGCAACTGGGGAAGGGCCGCATCTTCACAAAATTGGACCTGCGGGAATCTTACTATAGAGTACGCATTACGGAAGGGGACGAATGGAAGACCGCATTCAACTGCCCTCTTGGTTGTTTCCAGTTCCGAGTTATGCCTTTTGGCCTACAGGGGGCTCCTGCTGTGTTCATGCAATTCATTAATGAGATCCTCCACGATCATCTCTATAAGGGCGTTATCGTCTATCTGGACGATATCCTCATTTATACTCGCTCTTACGACCACCACGTCAATCTGGTGCGCACTGTCTTGAAAAAACTCCGTGCTGCCAACCTATATGCCAAATTGTCTAAGTGCGAGTTTCACCAAACGACTATTGACTATCTGGGCTACCGTATCTCCTCGGATGGCGTTGAAATGGACCCTGAAAAAGTGAAGGCGGTCACTGAGTGGGACGCTCCCAAAACTCGTAAACAGTTGCAAAAATTTTTGGGTTTCGCTAATTTCTACCGTCAATTTATTCCCTCTTTTGCCAACATTGCTCTCCCTATCACTAATTTACTCAAGACTAAAGGCGACCCGAAGCCTAAACCCAATAAGCCTTTGGACTGGACCATGGAATGCCAGGCGGCATTCGAAAAACTTAAACGCCTTTTTGCCGCTGAACCAGTTCTTAAACATCCTGATCTCAACCAGCCTTTCGTCGTCCAGGCGGATGCCAGTGATGTCGCTGTTGGGGCCGTTCTGCTACAAGCCAATGACCAAGGTAACTTACAGCCTTGCGCGTACACCTCACGTAAACTCACTGACACAGAGCGGCGCTGGGCGGTTTGGGAGAAGGAGGCTTTTGCGGTCCGTTGGGCCCTCGCTACTTGGCGCCATTTCCTCGAAGGCTCTAAACACCCATTTGAAGTGTGGACTGACCACAAGAACTTGGAAGCGTTACGCACACCTCGTCGTCTCTCCCCCAAACAGATGCGGTGGGCCCAATATTTTAACCGTTTCAATTTCACTCTCAAGTATATCCCGGGCGGAAAGAACTTCATGGCCGATGCTTTGTCCCGATTACCTCAGTATAATTGTTCCAAACTGAGTATCGTCCAACCGCTCTTGGCAGCTCCGGTACTCACACGTCAACAGACCAAAGCTCAGGAGGTAGTGCCTCACGATCTACTTTCTGACCTCAAAGCAGCTCTTCATCAAGACGACTGGTTCCTGACCCATCGGGACGAGTGCACCATGAGGGACGATCTACCGTGGATTGGTGCTAAATTATACGTCCCCGCTTCCCTACGACTTGTCGTCCTTCGTCGCGCTCATGACTCCAGGATGGCGGGTCATTTTGGGTTCGTCAAGACTTTGCACCTCGTGAAGAGACAATTCTGGTGGCCTTCTTTAAAAAAGGACATTGAACTTTATGTGGCCAGTTGCCCAGTTTGCGCGGCCGCCAAAAAGCCGCCGGGGAAACCGCAGGGACTTCTACAGTCTGTTGCCCGCCCAGTTGCACCTTGGAAGGAGATTTCTATGGACTTTATTGTTGAGCTCCCCGAGAGCCAGGGCCACACCGTCGTCTGGGTAGTCACTGATTTGTTTTCCAAGCAAGTTCATTTCGTCCCTTGCCACAAAATTCCTTCCGCCAAGGCGTTGGCTAAATTGTTTCTTTCCCACATCTACCGGTTGCATGGGGTTCCCGACCGTATTATCTCCGATCGTGGAGTCCAATTCACATCTAAATTTTGGAAGGAGTTCCTTGCACGCATTGATTCCACCCAAGGCCTTAGCTCCGCCTACCATCCTCAGACTAATGGCGGCTGTGAACGTACTAATTCCGTCCTTGAACAGTATTTACGTTGTTTCATCAATTATCAACAGGACGATTGGGTTGACTTGTTACCACATGCTGAAGTGGCCTATAACAATTCAGTTCACTCCAGTACGGGCTTCACCCCTTTCCGGGTCGTTTACGGCCAGGATTTTGTTCCTATTCCCGAACTGCCTACGGCCCAACCTCAGGTTCCTTCCGTTGCAGACTGGAGCGAACGTCTCAGTCGCCTTTGGCCCCTGACTCTTTCCACCTTGGACGCTGCCCATAAGGCTCATAAGAAGCAGGCTGATAAGAAACGCTCTCAGCCCTATGATTACCACGTTGGAGATTTAGTGTATTTGTCCACGAAATTCTTGCATACTACACAAAAATCGAAGAAATTGGGTCCCAAGTATGTTGGCCCTTTCCCAATTGTTAAAGTTATCAATCCTGTTTCGGTTCGTTTGCAATTGCCCAAGCTTCTGAACCGTATCCACCCGGTGTTCCACATTAACCAGTTCGGGTATCCAACCTCAGGCCCACGGATGACCCTCCGCCTGCTCCCTTACTTGTGGATGGAGAACATCATTTTGAAATTCGTGACATTCTTGATTCCCGTAGGCACCGTAATCGCATCCAATACCTTGTGGCTTGGAAACATTTCCCCCCCTCTCACACGGAATGGGTTGATAAGTCCCACGTTCGTGCGCCCCGCTTACTCCAGAGATTTTATGCTTCTTATCCCGACAAGCCTTGACTTCCCTCCCCTCCCTTTTTCATTTGTTTTCTTATTTGTCTGTTTCGTTTGTTTTTTCTTCCAGGCCTGACAGCCTTTTTCCGGGGGACGGCCGGATGTCAGCTTCTGCTTTGCTGTTGCTTCAGCTGCCATGAAACGGGAAGGGGGGGGCGTGTATGTGGGAGGGATTTAATTGACGTGCTGGAGGAAGGTTCTAGGATGTACCAGTCGTTGGGAGTACGCATGCGTACGTGTTTCCCGCCTGCATCAACGGCCTACACATTCCATCTTCGGCCTGTCTGTTTGAAGTTATCTCACACCTGACATTTGGAGGACTTATGATTGGACTGGAGCTTTGATCCTAGGGGGGGGAACGGGTTTCCCTATATATCAATTGCTTTCGCGCCATATTATTCAGATCTTGCTTCACTACTGCTCGCTTACCATTTATAATTAGTAAAAGTACTTTGGATTTCCAACCCATGGAGTCTCTTAGTCTTCTTTCCTAATTATGGAGTGGAGTGGGCCCTGACACCGCGGTTCGCCCACATAACACCTATCCTCCGCGAGCTGCGCTGGCTACCTGTTGATCTCCGGGTGCGCTTCAAGGTGCTACTTACCATCCATAAAGCCCTCCATGGTAGTGGATCTGAGTACTTGAGAGACCGCCTCCTGCCGATTACCTCCCTTCGACCTATTAGATCGCACAGATTAGGCCTCCTCCGAGTTCCATCCACCAGTCAGTGCCGACTGGCGACTACACGGAGGAGAGCCTTCTCAGTAGCAGCTCCAACCCTTTGGAACGATCTCCCCGTGGAGATTCGTACCCTCACCACCGTCCAGACCTTCCGCACAGCCCTTAAGATCTGGCTATCCCGTCAGGCCTGGGGATAAGATTCTAATTCGCCCCCACCCGAATGTTGAATGAAAGTTGTGTTTTATTGGATGACTTCCTGGGGGCGGAGCCTGTCGCCGAAGGAGCTCAACGGAGCTCCTCTCAGAGTTCTGGTCTGTATATCTAATTAAGATCAATAGATATCACCCCTTTTTGGCAGAAAGGGGCAGGCAGAAGCTCAGGTGCTAGGATTTATTCGTAGTTCACAGCCCCTTTTCTTTTTTCTTTGGGCTGCGAACGGAGAAAAGATCCAGCGTAACTGAGCTCTTATCTCCAGCCAGTTCTTCTCAGCTGCTTTTTTTTTTGCAGCCCTAGACAGGCGATCCCCCCCCTCAGGACAATGATAAATTGCTTAAAGCAACTTAAGACCAACACGAGCGGGTTTTACTCCTGTGATGTTCCTTTTTTATAACTATCTAAACACCAGCTTCGTTTTCCTTTGAAACTTCTTTGTTCAATCGTGCTGCAAAATGGCGTTTTTACTATGTTGGTGATTGATGACGTAATTAACCGGCTTTATCTCCCCGGAGACTGCTACTCATTAACAAACAAAATCTACAAATAACTTATTGAGAACTGAGCAGGTGAAGACACTGTTTATCTGTTTATTCTCAGCTTTTATCTATAATGCCTCCCAGGTCTAAGCAGGCAAAACGCTCCCCCCCCCCGCATGTGCTTAAAGAACTTGTTAGTAAATCGCTGCCCTCGCCTCCTACACCCCCTACTGGAGATTCCTTAACACAGGAGCTTCTTTTTCAAATACTCAATGATTTTAAACAAGAAATCAAAGAATTTGTGCTGGATTTATGCGACAAAATACAGACTAAGATTGCCCTAATAAAGGTGGATATGTTTGAAGCTATGTCTACTTTGACAGATTATATCGAAGAAATGGAGACTAAACTGGAAACTTTGGAGGAGGCTAATTCTAATTTGACTTCCAACATCCAAGCATTACAACAAGAGATTAGAGATACTCAAACACAACTTATAATGATAAATTATAACAGAAAGGCATTTGCAATAAGAGTCAGAGGACTGCCCGAAAAGAAAGGAGAGAACTTGAAACAGACGTTTGTAGAGGCTTTCAGTCAAGCGGTGGGAAGTCCGGGATTCAATTTTGATTGGAATATTCGAAAAATCTATCGCCAGAATTCGTGTGTAGCAGAACAGCGACAGCTTCCAAGAGACATAATTATATACTTTTTCACAAGAGAATCCAGAAATGCGATCATCCATAAGTTTTACAACAACAGGCTCCGAATCGATGGGCAAGATTTGTTTGTCTTTAAAGAAATACCACTCCAGATGCTGCAAGCAAGGAGAGACTATACTTTTTTAACCCAAGAGCTTAAAAATTGTCAAATACAGTATAAATGGGAAGCTCCAGTTGGAATCACAGTTACACTCGAGAATCAAAGATTTCGTCTCAATTCTTTTTCGGAAGCTCGGGACTTTTATTATAAAACTCTGAAGGCGGGGCTTCTTGACTCACTCGGAAAAGCGGAAAGACAAGGTGAAGGAAAGACAAGCAGCAATTCACTTGGTTACAAGATGGAGGGAGTTGTTCTCCCCCTACCGGAGAGGCAGAAGAGCGGAAACTGAGGATTTAGCCATATTTTCAAAGCAGCGGGACACGTGGTTATAAGGCAGAGGGTTGCCTTCTCTTTCCGGAAGGGCAGAAGAGTAAAGAATAAAGATCCAGCGATGTCTTTAAAATACTTTTTAAGCTCTTGGACTGATTAAAATTTTAGGATTCCTGTTTGGTACGAAATGGTAAAGCTGTGTACCGATGAGGAATGGAAAGAAGCATTGCTTATTTTGGACAGATATTGTATGGGATCTTTATAAGACTTATTTGAATTTTAATCCAAACTGCGCATGAATTGTTTTCTGGTGTGAGGAAAGTGGGGACCAAGATTTATTTGAATTGCGGTTTGGGATGAATGGAGTTGGGAGGAGTGGGGTAGAAGGGAAGGTGGAGCGGGACATCGATGAAGGGATCCTGGGACTGAATGAAGTGGTATGGATTTTGGGCACACATTTTACGGATTTACATGCTTGAAGTATAACATAAAAAGCTCAGGATTTTAAAGTGAAGAGCGAGATCCTAATCTTATGGAATTTGGGCTTGGGAGGAATGGAGATGAGAAACGAGGGGTAGGAAGATGAGTAGCGAAAGTATGATTAGACTGCTCTGTATTTGAAGGTAAATTGATTTTTGTATAAACTATTATTTGAATATAAGGTTAAGAAAGGCTATCTGGAGAGTCTACAGGAAGATGGGGGTAAATATCAAAGAAGTAAGGGACGAAGATAAAATATAAATGGAATGATCTATACTGTTTAAATTTTAAGAATGATGGGAGGCTGAGCATAATGCAAAAGATTTTTATTTTTTTCTTTTTTTTTCATTTTTTTTCTTTTTCGGAGTGTTCTTTTTATTTTATTTTCATTATTATTGTTAATAAGATATTCTAGAAGGTGAATGGTACTGAACTGTGCCGGGTGTGGGACCTGGGAAGTCGGAGGGGATTAGGGAGGGGGGTTCATTGGGGGTGGGTGGGTGGGTGGAGATATAGTCTCAATATATAGAATAAGAAGAATACACTTGTATACTGTTGTTCCTTATCTTTTCTTTTTATTTTTCTCTTTTTTTTCTTTTTCTTTTTCTTTTTTTTCCTTCTCTTTTCTTTTTAGCGCAATTTTTAGTAATTGAATAGATTAATGAATAGAGAAATGCACCAAAGTGAGAAGTAGAGGAAAAGAAGAGGGAGAAGTAAGGAGGGAGGAAGAGGGGAATGTAAGGAGGATGAGAGGGGAAGGAGGGTGAGGAAGGTGAGAAAGGAAGATAGGAGGGGAAAGGGAAGTAGGAGGGGTGATTGTTGGAGGGAGAAAGGAAAGTTGGAGGGGGAGAAGAAGGGGTGTATGAAAGCGACAGGTTGGGTTTATGATGAGTTGTGTTTAGGTTGGGTTTTTTTTTTATTATAGGCGGCCTATAAATCACAAATAAAATCTAATAAAAATCTAAAATAAAAAATCTAAAAATTACTCTATTTACTAGTCATGCAATTCATGGAGTATTAGATACAAAGAGCATTAGTGTTCAAGTGGCAGAGTTGTGAGTTTTAATACGAGTACTAGGGCACAGAATGAATGTATAAATATTTGGACGGATTCTAAATGTGCTATCCTCACATTACATGTCCATGCTGAAAGAGGACTCTAAATAGCAGAAGAAAGGAAGAGCAACTAGTGTGCTTGCTCAAGGGAATTAAAGATTCCTTATGAGGAAATCTGCACAATCTCTTCAAGCTGGATGGTCGGATCCAGCAGAAAAGGGAAAAGCAGCTGACAAAGAAGCAAGGCTGTCAGCAATCCGAGATGATCAGAGCTACCCTGACAAGACAGCTTATGTAGCATTGGAAATGCCAAGGGGACTGAGCCCCAGATATTCTAAAGCAGAGGAACTCCAGGCAACTATAGATTTGAAGGGACATAAGCAGGGAGAATGGTATATACTCCCAGATGGAAGAATTTATGTACCAGAAAATTTAGCCTGGCCAGTAGTAAAAGACTCTCACCTAACAACTCACATGGGCAAGAGTGCATTAGCAAAAGCTTTTCAGTGTATCATGTACATCAATCCCCTTCACTCACTATGTACCCATGCAACTGAGAGACATAACACATGTGCCCAAGTTAATCCAAGACAAGGACCTAGACTCCCTCCTGGAAGTCAACCCAAAGGATACTATCCCATGGATTCATTAGTTCTTAACTTCACAGACATGCCCAAGTGTGGGCTATATAAGGCAATGCTAGTCATAAATGGGTGAATGCATTGCCACTGGCACTTTGGTCTGTGTGATGCACTACACAAAAGGGAATTGGGTTATCTCCTTTTGAAATGATGTTTAGGAGGCCCCCAGTTATAAGTGCTAACTTGAAAAATCATATAGGGCACCTAGGTCAAATAGGGCCTTCATGGGTGAACCAAATGGTTAGAGAATTGAATAAGCAAACACAAGAAATTCAGCAATACTGTGTGTCCCTCAGTCCATCATTTCTGACCACCCCTAGTCATAGTATTCAGGTGGGAGAAAAGTATAGGTAAAACACTAGAAAGGAGAAGACTTTGAAACCCACATGGAAGAACCCCTATACTGTGGTCAGGTGTTCTCCACTTGCAGTAAAAGTGTTGGAATCCAAGTTTTGGATTCACTGGACTCGAGTTAAGCCAGCTGCTGCTGATTATTGGGAGGCAGACCAGGATGAAGCCCATCCTCTAGTGATATGCTTAAAGAAACGCTCCCTATAAGCTTCCCTACTGGCAACAGAAGAAGCCCTACTGAAACCACAACCGGAAGCTGGTTTCTCGACATACGGCTAAAGAATTGAAGGAAGGAAGACAACGTTCCATTTATTAGATATAAGATGTATTAGAAAGTTTGAGCACCTGTCAGGAAATGGCAAGCCAAGTATTCATAGTTATAACTGTTCTATCTCTCGCTTTAGTGAATGTACATATTTGTATTGCATATTCATCCCTCAGGAATTGCCCCCTCCAGAGGAAAACAGTTGCTGAGGCTAAAATCATTGATTGTGACAAAGAGGAGTGTGAATCTTCTGATGACACTTATGTTTGAGGAACCATGGGAGTGAGTTTCTTTGCAGTATAATAGGAGTTTTTGGATTGTGGGTGATATATTTAGCAAATAAGATTTGGTTTTATAGATTGCCCAAAGATGATATTGCCCTTCCTCAAACTATATAGAACCCCTGCCTTCTCCCTGATGTGGTGATTCAGTAGGCTAAAAGAATGGTGTTAGGAGAAGTTTTGTGTGAGGGATGATTATGAGCTTTTTGTGGCTCAGGCTGTTATTGGCAAAGAGCTTGCTAAGTGATAATGTCTTGAATAGTAGTTCCCAATGTTGTGAAAATAGCCAAGCAACCCCGCTTGCTCTTGAAGAAAGGTCCAAGGATGTCAAAAATCCCAGAGAACAGGGTGGAATCAAGTTACAGGATGTGGAACAGGTCCACTCCCACCAACAGCGCATCATTTATGCTTGAGGGTGGAAACATAAGCCAATCCCAGCACCTAAAGTCATGACAAACCCTGCAAGAAAAAGGGCAGAGCAGATGGAAAACAGGCCCCTGCAACAATTGAGAAAAGGGAATTATAAGTTAAGAGTGCTGGAGTTGGGTCAAAGCCTAATCAATTGATCTGACCCTGACCTAGGTCAAAAATGCTTGTTGTGTTTGTCTCCAACTTCTGAATCTTACAATGCTGTCCCAGTTGAGCCAGATTTTGGGGAAATGACCAGAGATATGATCGTTTTTAACAAGGGAGGTAGATGGTAAGGTAAAACGGCAGGAGTCCAGCTACATGGCGAAAAGACTGGGGATGAGCCGTCTCCCCATCGTTGGCCCCATAGCAGTTGGTGTAGAAATTATAGCGTCACCCTCCTTGTGCATCAAATGGTATCAGGAGCCTGGCATTCCTGTGGGGTCACTATCAGAGGAACAATGCCCATCTGAACTGTATCTTGTTCCCAGGAAAACCCTTGTAGATGTAAAATTGGCTTGCAGCATGTCTCCCTTTGCTCACAATATCTTCCAACAGAAAGTCACTTTTCTGCTCCCACCTCCACTTGTTTTTAACCGATGGGAGGGGAACTGACCACTGGAAGCTGCCCAAGGCCATTCCAACCACCCTGACTTCCCATTTGGCTTTCAATACAATCTACTATGGGAGTTTGTGTTTGCTTTTGCAATATCTCTTTGAAGGGCCAGACCTGAGGAATAAGTTAATGGATCCTAATCAAGAAGTTCCATTACAGCCCCTAACTGGTATGTTCCTAGCAAGAACTTTACAAGTCTGGACTAATGAAAGGAACCTCCGAGCCCATGCCTTCTCCGTGAACATCGGTGTACATGTAGGAGAAAATTGTGTTTTCTTTCTATTTGGGAGAAATGCATGTCTATGTTTACCCACCAATTGGACTGGCACATGCACTCTAATACACCTCCACCCTAAAATGAAACATTTTATGAAACTACACATTAATCCTTTGATTAGGGTGAAGTTTCAAAAGGGGGGAATGAGGCAGCCGGGAGAAAACGGCCAAAATATGACCATATCATCTGGATACATGAGCCGCCAGGCTCTAACTAGCTTTTGAATATCAATATAGACAATATGGATTTTTATTAAGTTGCAATAAACCTTACTAGAACAGTGTGGCAAGACGCTGTAAAGGAGGGGCACAGGAAGCCAAGCATGGGTGTAAGATAGAACAGAGGTGAAACTGCCGATAGCTTAGGACATTATAGGAACTTCTCTTTTTGTATTTTTCCTATGTACTTCTCTATTTGTAACATTCCAAAATGAACTTCTTTTTTTTTGAAATGTCATGTTTGTCTCATGTATGGAAATGCCTTGTGAATGCTCAGTGTGGAACACGGCATAAAAGTAGCATCCTGGGCAGAGCCCAGGCAGTTCAGATTTTGGTCTGTGAACACGCTGAACTCGATGCATCAATAAACCTGTTTCTCTTGCACCTTCATGGTCTCACGTCCCGTTTTTCTTGAGCATTGTGGCGAAAGCCTCAATCTGCTGCAACAAGACAACTATCATTTTTATATGTGCTTGTCAGCAGGCAGGAAGATGGAAGACTAGAAACCATGGTTTATCACAAGGGCACCAACAGTCTGCACATTCTTAGTTTTAACAATCACTATCCACTGTCACACAGAGCTGTATTAGAGCTCTATATGTCAGGGTAAGAACCCACTGCAATACTCAATAAGCTAAACAACTGGAGAGAAGGTACCTACAGTAGATAAACAGTCAGAATGAGTACAAACAAGCATTTATTACAAGATCTCTGTGCAACAGGCCAGGAAGACAAAGGAAGAAAGCAGGTATAAGACCAACTATATAGTACAGCCTGTCATACATCAAAAACATTTCTGGAGCAATAGAACACAGCTTCTGAGATCTGCAAGTGGGCATCACTTGAAAAAACATAACATGCATTAAAACATTTTCATTAGTTATATCAGAGATAAAGGATAAAGCAATTAGTCTCCTTGATAACTACCACATTTCTGTCATGAAATCTCACCCAACACCCCGTTTCAGCTTTTGGACTGCTGTAGCAAATTAAGCTGATCATGGTGATGTATTTATTACAATTGTACAATAAGTATTTTGCAAAAGTTTCAGGTTCTCTGCCTCTACTATCTTCACAAGAGGGACTGATCAAAATTGTCCCTGGAGCTGGAATAAGCTCATGAATATATTTATTTAGTCTTAGAATTAACAATTTGATAGGTCTTGGGCAGAATCCCATCAAAAGTATAATATGTTAGATTATCCAAGGATGTTTGTAGAGATATGGATGATTTAATAGCCTCCAATTATTATTTTTCTATTTCATGTAGCAAGTAGAGTGATCACATTTCTAAAATCTAATTTGTAAACTGGAGTATAATTCTTGTTTCCAAGTTTATGTATTTTTGGATGGATGGGTGATTAGTTAATCCATGGTGCAGATAAATTATGATTCTTCCAGTATTGATACAGTTTGAGAAGTAGAATAACCAAATAATAATAGTCATAAACAATCAAAATGTTTGGTATCTTTCTACTCTCACGGCATTCACTGTGCTATTTCGTGGTCTTGTTTCCAGATTATATGAAGCTTGAGGTTTATTTGCCTTGCCTCTAGTCAATGAAATTTCTCAAATTGGTTTCCATTTGGAGGTTAAGCAAAGTGCAAATACTTTGAAGATGCCTGGGGAGCAGATTTACCCAGTTATCTGAGAAGAGTTTGATCCTGTTGGACTTGAAGTGAACAGGATCCTTGGAACTGTAAACATAGCCACCTATGATCTAGACTCAATCTCCTCCTGGTGAGGAGTGGGTTTTTAGTGATGGTTAATTCATCTTTGAGGGAGGGAGTATTCTCGGCACCCTTTGGTCCATTTTTCTTAAGAAGCCATCAGACTCCACAAAGTTGAATATTTTTCATCTAGTTCACCCTTTCTATGAAATATGGTTGAGAACAGTGCTTTAAAGCACATTCTAAGTGGTTTACAGAGTCAGCATATGGCCCCCAACAATTTGGGTCCCCCTTTTACTGACCTTGGAAGGATGGAAGCCTGAGTCAACCTTCCTGGTGCTCCAAGACAATTCTGAATGAAATTGATTGCCTTGTCCCCTTGCAGGTTTAAGGCCTGGATATGGGGCAAAGCAGCTTTGATTGAGTAATCTCTATCAGGAACAGGATGAAAATAGTGCATCAGTCCTTGCTCCTTCTAACTTCTCAGCTGGTTTTGATACAATTGGGATTTGAGGTGAAGGGCACAGTTTTGTGCTAGTTCACCTCCTTCCTTCATTGTCTGACCCTTTTTTATTGATTGGGGACAAGAGGTACAGCTTATGGTCTTTGCTTTGTGGGGTTTTGTAGAGCTTAGTACTTAGTACTTTCTCTGCTCTTTTTCAACATCTATATGAACAATTTGGTGAAATCTTCCATCATGAATGGATTATGCTTCATCAGTATATATATTGTATCCAGTTGTATATTTTCATCCTGAGTGAATTAAGTGGTGCTATGGATGTACTTTCATTATACTTAGAGGCTGTAGAAGTCTGGATGGAGACTAACAGGCTTCAATTGCATCACAGTAAGATATGGAGATTGTGGGTTTCTTTGCATCTGGTGGTTTACTATCTTTGGTCTTGAATAGGGTTCTATTACACTAGACCACTTATCGCTCGGTCTGAACCAGGCCATGAAAATAGCGGGCAAGTGGGAAAGCACACAAAATTCCATTAGAACAAGTGGTAGATGTATGTGCAAGTGGGCATACTTGCTGCCTGCATGGAATAATCCCCCCCGCTGCTGCCCCCCCCACCCGCAAGTATGCAGAATCAAAAGATTGGTCACCACTGTCCTATTTGGACTACTGAAATGAGGCTATCCTTGAAGAGTATCTGGAAACCAGATGTGCAGAATGCAGCCATGCAAGTAGTTTTGGACACTCAGGGGCTGCATATGTGACATCTCTGCTGTGTGAGCTGCATTTATTATTGATTTGGTTCCAGATCCATTTCAAGGCATTCTTGGCATAGAACTTCATCACCTGAAGAACTGTCTTGCCCCAATTTTATTGACCTGTGCCACTCAACCATGCGGGGGCAGGGGAGGTAGTATGTTTCAGATCCTTCAGTTAAAAAATTTCTATGCCATATGTGTACATGTACACATGTGTACATGTGTACATGTGTACATGTGTACATGTGTACATGTGTATATATGTATATATGTATATATGTATATATGTATATATGTATATATGTATATATGTATATATGTATATATGTATATATGTATATATGTATATATGTATATATGTATATATGTATATATGTATATATGTATATATGTATATATGTATATGTTTTCTGAGGTTTTCGCGGGTGTTAGTATGTAGGTCTCTAGTTGTTCGGGTTTTCTCCCGCGTAGAATTGGAGATGTCCACTACTCCTGGAAACACCAAACCTGAAGTAGTCTGAAGCCGCCTGAAGATGACGAATGAGACTTCGTCGAAACGTCGCCAAGACATCTCCAATTCTACGCGGGAGAAAACCCGAACAACTAGAGACCTACATATATGTATATATGTATATATGTATATATGTATATATGTATATATGTATATACGTACACACACAATAATATGTAATACAGCACAGGTTCAAATCCCAGTAAGGGTATGGCTAGCTGATGAGAGCTAAATAGCTTGAAATAGATCTATACTAGTCTCCCTTTATTTATTTATCAGCTCAAATACAACACAAATGTAACAAAGGCAACAGTAAAAAGATTGGCTTTCTGTCTGGATGGTCTCTTGTGATGAGCTGATAGACAGAGAAAGGAAGCAGTATGCCTCCTCCCATATTTGGGCATACCAGGGGTTGTGACACTAAATACATACCTATTTCCCTGGCTCAGCTGATAAAGGAGGAGAATCTTTTGGCTTAGTGGTTAACACAACTGCTTAATATGTAATACAGCACAGGTTCAAATCCCAGTAAGGGTATGGCTAGCTGATGAGAGCTAAATAGCTTGAAATAGATCTATACTAGTCTCCCTTTATTTATTTATCAGCTCAAACACAACACACACACACACATACATACACACACATACATATTGTGTGTGTGTGTGTGTGTGTGTGTGTAGCAGTGGTGGGTTTCAAAAATTTTAGAATCTATTCTGTAGGTGTGGCCTGTTTTGTGGGAGTGGCTCACAAAACAGGTCATGTGACTGGGTGGGAGTGGCTTGGTGGTCATCTGACCAGGTGGGCATGGCCAAGTTGGAAAATGTGGTGAAACTCACTTAACAACACTCTTGCTTAGCAGCCAAAATTTTGGGCCCAATTGTGAACATAAATTCTTTTTCTTCCTTCCTTCTTTCCTTCTTGTGTCTCTCTCCCCCACTTATTTTCTTTCATTTCCTTCCTTCCTTCCTTCCCTCTCTCCTTCTGTCTTATCTCTCTCTTGCCAATTTTCTTTCTCTTTCTCTTTCTCATCCCCCCCTCTCTCTCTCTCTCTCACACACACACACACACACACACACTCACACACCATTTCCCTCATGTCCGCCACTGACAGTTCTCAGAGAGAAGGAAGGACTCCTGCCTTGGGAAGGGATTGGACTAGATTACCTCCATGTTCCCTTATATGCTCCTAGATCTACTCTACAAATATATGTTCTGCTCTGTGCAGTTGAAACTGTTTTTCATTTGTGTGTGAGATTTTCTTTTCCAATTTTTAATTTTTTTATAATATAATTACTTAAACACACTCTAAAATATTTAGATAGCAAATGTAAGAACACTTCAACCATACAGTAAACAAAGGACTAAAAATTGAAATATGAATTTGGAAAGCAATTTCTCTCTCTAGATATGAAGCTAAAGTCTTTCTTCAAAAACATCTACCACCAATTAATGTTCTTTTAAGGAGTTTTAAGAATTCCCTTGAATAGGAATTTTCACAGTAGGTAGCTGGCTACAGCAGACAACCAAAACAAATCCTTCCCATGATCAAGGTGATACATGGGTCAACCATTCATAGAATATTGCAAGTCTTCTTAAAGGCAGGAAGTGGTTGAAATCTGGTTTCCCTGTCTACTATTCCTTAAGGAAAAATATATTTCCCTCTTTCTTTTCCTCAAGTAAAAGAGAAATCTGGAAGGATAAAATTCTTGTAAACATGCAATGATTGATATGCACCTGTAACAATATGATAGATAGCATAATGGAAAAAACTGGGAATTAATTTTTTGTAGCAATCAAACCTGTCATGACCTATTTATCCAAATAAATATAATATTAATAAAATAATGTGCTTTAATTTATGGATAGTGGGAGGGAAATAATAAGCTTACTCTTCATGGCAATGTACATTGTGTCTATTATTAATAGATATCCAATATATATCCAATATATATATGGTTATACCAAGCAGACAAATAAAAATAACCTCCTGCCAGTTCTCATATTCCTGGTGACATTGAGCCAACTACATGATTTAGGACCTGGCTACCTGAGAGACCGCCTCCTGCCACATACCTCCCAATGACCAACAAGATCCCACAGGTTGGGTCTCCTCCAGGTGCCGTCGACCGGACAATGCCAGCTGGCGGCCCCCCGGGGGAGAGCCTTCTCTGTAGCTGCGCCAGCCCTGTGGAACGATCTACCCATAGAGATACGGACCCTTACCACTCTCCCGGCCTTCCATAAAACCACTAAGACCTGGCTGTTCCGGCAGGCCTGGGGCTGTTGATCAATGTCCAGCCCCACTTAGACTGAATGGATGGTGTGTAATTTTAACAATTGTATTTTTTTATTTTTAAATTTTTAAATGCTTTTCTATCTGTCTGTAAGCCACCCAGAGTCCCAAGGGAGTGGGCGGCATACAAATTTTATTAAATTGAAATTGAATTGAAATTGGATGATTTACAGCTTCTTTTGAAAAGAGTCTCATGTCTCCTCAGAACTGGGCACATATTCCACTTACAGTGGGAAAAAAGTGCAACAAAGAGGTCAAACAGAAAGGAAGGCCTTAACTCACATTGTGAAACTAAAACACACACATAGAGAGAGACACAAATATTTTCTATACTTTGTTGAAAGTGAATATTAAATTGAGTTGTAATATTTTTAGAATTGTTTTCTTTTTAATTAAACATTAAAATGGTAGAGTTAACTCTAATTTAATTTTTATTTGATTGTTAGAAACCACCTTGAGTATTCTGATGAGATAGGGCAGAGTACAAATAAAAATGAATAAATAATCCTGGCTCCTACCAGCTAAAAAAATATTTTGGTATTGTTTGAGTGATGAAAAAGATGAATAGTTTTAAATAAATGAATACATTACTTTTTAAAAGGCAGGGTTTAGTGAAACTCACACACATAATATTTAGGCTCACCACTGAAATTGAGAATGAGAGTCTGTGGCTCCATGTCTCTCGATCTTCTTCCCTGCTTTGGTTTTGTGGGTGAGAGGTTCTGCTGCTGAGGTGGCACAGCAGTGGCAGGGGAGTTGGGGCACTTTCCTCCAAGCAGCATGACCCACAACTAGCCCAGGCGGAGTAACCACTGCCATCGCTTGCTACCACTCAGGCCGGAGGCTGGGTGGGCATGCAGAAGGGGCATGGCAGCAGCAACAGCAGCTGAGCAGGGGGAACAGTTTGGTGGGCACTGAGGGAAGGAAGGAATGAAGGAGGCTGCAGTGCAGGCTCATTTGCCTTGGCTATGCTATCTCCTTTCGTTATCTACTGCCCAAATGAGTGAATGAGGCAGATGGAGAACGGAAGGAGATAATGTAACCAAGGTAAATGAGCCTGCAGATTCCTTCTTTCACACATCTGGGCACTGGGGAGGGGGCTTTCTCACACGCCTTCTTTCTTTCTCTAAAGGCGTGTGAGAAAGCCCCACCCCAATTGTCTGAATGTGTGAAGGAAGGAGGCTGCAGGCTCATTTGCCTCAGCTACGTGATCTCCTTCCATTCTCTGCTGCCTGAACGAGTGAAGTAGAGAGACAGAGAACAGAAGGAGAAAGCGTAGCAGAGGCAAATGAGCTTGCAGCCTCCTTCCTTCACATGTTCAGGCATTGGGGGGGGCTTTCTCACATGCCTTCTTTCTCCGAAGGCATGCGAGAAAGCCCCCCACCCATTGCCCGAATGTCTGAAGGAAGGAGGCTGCGGGCTCATTTGCCAAAGCTACGCTATCTCCTCTCGTTCTCTGAGGCAGACGGAGAATGAAAGGAGATAGCATAGCTGAGGCAAATGAGCCTGCAGCTTCCTTCTTTCACATGTTCGGGCAATGGGGGGGCTTTCTTGCATGCCTTTGGAGAAAAAAAGGTGTGCGAGAAAGCACTCCCCACTGCCTCTCAGAGACGGGGTGATTGATGAGGCAGCCAATCAGTGAGTGGTGGGTGGGGCAAGCTTTGTTCGGACGGATGTTGGGCATGCGGTGATGGAATGGGCGAGGCAAGCAAGCAGCGACCTGATGGGTAGGGGGAGCAAGCGAGGGGAGGCAGGCAGGAGGGAGCGTTCTGGTACTGTCCCACCGGATGAAGGGGTTCTAAAATGTACGGTAAATTTGATGAACCCCTCCTGCCTTACCGGAGTGAACCGGGAGGTTAGGTTAGGTTAGGTTAAGTTTATTTATAGGCCGCCCTTTTCCCTGAGGGGACTCAGGGCGGCTTACAACTTATATAGGATGGGGAAACATACAATGACATGTAAGACAATACATAATTAAAAGAGTAAAGCAACATTCATTCAACATTTGGGCGGGGGTGGATTATAATCTTTAACCCCAGGCCTGACGGGATAGCCAGGTCTTGAGGGCTGTGGGGAAGGTCTGGAGGGTGGTGAGGGTACGAATCTTCACGGGGAGATCGTTCCAAAGGGTCGGAGCTGCTACTGAAAAGGCTCTCTCTGAAAAGGGAGCAACATACCCCTGATATGTATGTAATCATGCTTTGCTCGCACAAGCATGAAGCCGAAGGCACCAGTCTGAAGATGGCGAGTGGGACCTCGTCGAAACGATGCCAAGATACTCTCAATCTTACACAGGAAAAGACCTGAATACACCAAGACCTGCATATCTGTACCCATGAAAATCTACGAATATGTGTGTGTGTTTGTGTGTGTGTGTGTTTGTGTGTGTGTATGCATATATGTATATATATATATATGTGTGTGTGTGTATGTGTGTATGTATATGTATATATACACACACATACATATATACATACACATATGCATGATATATACATGTATATACATGTACACTTATACATATATATGTGTACAAAAAAGGAAGTTGAAATTGAAAACATAGGTGAATGTTTTCTTCATGCGACCTCATAGATGCCCAGCAAATATTAAACCAAGTCCCCTATCTTTAAAACATTCTGAAAAGATGTTTTTTTTAGTCCTTCACCCTACTTATTTATTTTATTTATTTATTAATAAGATTTATAGCCCGCTCAATCCCGAGGGACTCCAGGCGGCTTACAAAAAGACAAAAAAGAAATAATAAAAAAATTAAAAAGACAGATTTAAAATACTTATCTCCTATAAAATGCAAATACCGTAATGATAGTAAAACAGCTAAAATCTGCAAGCTAAAAACAAATTTAGTATCTCATTAAATATCGCTATGGAACAGAGACAGATGAGACTATCTGTGGTTATGTGCTTCACAACTGATGTTAGAATCATACTTTGTACATTATGCACAGTGATTACTAATTTATTTGCTCTGGCAAGGATGATATAGCTATTAACTGCATCCAGCTGTTTGGGAATAAAGGTAATGTCATAACAGAGAAAAGATTTCTTAATTTAAACTTTAGGCTTGCTGAAACTAAGGTAGTCTGGGGCTGACAAATGCTGAAAGCAAAGTATATAGAAAACTAAATATATTCTGCCTTAAGTGTTATGATAAAAAGGCCAGAAACTCTTTAAATTCTATTCACAGGAATCTGGCAATGCTATACAAAAAAATTCAATAGAGAATTAATGCAGTTCCCCATATTATTTCACTGTATAAGGTGATTGTCATACCTCCCTGCTGCCAAACAGCAAATTCTCTCTTTTGACTTTGGTTGAGGTGCTCCAAACACAATATATTTGATAGCATTGACTAAAAAAATCCAAGAAATGAGAGTTCAAGGAACTGTGGGCCTAGAATTAACATCAAAAGAAGGAAAGGGTCTTATTGATTGTAAAATGGCTTAAAAATATTGTCTTGAAACAGTTTTAACAGTGTCACTTTTTTGTTGTTGATGAGACTTATTGAATGCCTATGCCTTTACATATGTTTGTGTGTATAAATTCATTATATATACAAAATTCAAGAAGTTATTGTTTTCTTGAGCTACTACTGTAGCTACTGTACTTTAGCATGATGTCTTTATTGTTGTTGTTGTTGTTGTTATTATTATTATTATTATTATACAATTGTATCACAGCGGTCAGTTGTTTTGCCGGATTTGGCATTGGTTACTAGTCGGGCTCCACCCAGGGGCCTAGGACGTCGTAACGTATTTTCGTAATATGCGTGCAGATCCAAGCAGTGCGGCTTTTTGCATTTGACTGATGGTGATTTTGTCAATTTTTAACTGTTTTGAATGTAATTCCAGTGCTTTTGGAATAGCACCCAGTGTGCCAATTACCACTGGAATTATCACTGCTGGTTTGTGCCATAGTCGTTGAATTTCGATTTTTAAGTCCTGGTATCTTGCGATTTTTTCAAGTTCCTTCTCGGCGACCCTGCTATCCCATGGTATTGCGATGTCTATGATTGTGACCTTATTTTTCTCAACCAGTGTGATGTCTGGTGTATTATGTGCCAGTATTTTGTCGGTTTGTATACGGAAATCCCACAAGATCTTGACCATCTGATTTTCAGTGACTTTTTCAGGCTGATGTTCCCACCAGTTTGTTGCTGTTTTAATATTATAATTTTTGCACAAATTCCAATGGATCATTTGTGCTACTGAATTGTGCCGCAATTTATAATCAGTCTGCGCGATTTTTTTATAGCAGCTGAGTATGTGATCAACAGTTTCATCAACTTCTTTGCAAAGTCTGCATTTGGCATCATCAGAGGATTTTTCGATTTTGGCCTTAATGGCATTTGTGTGGATAGCTTGTTCTTGCGCAGCCAGGATTAGTGACTCTGTTTCTTTCTTTAATGTACCTGTTGTTAACCATAACCAAGTTTGTTCACTGTCCGCTTTATCTTTTATTTTTTCCAGAAATTGGCCATGCAGTGCTTTGTTCTGCCAACTCTCCATTCTTGATTTTATCACATCTTTTCTGTATTCTTGTTTCGTCTGTTGGGCCTTCAGTAGATTTTTGTTCTTTACTTTGATTAATAGATGTTCTTGACTTTCTTTTAAATAATCAGCCAGTGCATGTTTTTCTTCTTCAACTGTTTGCTTCACTTGTAATAATCCTCTGCCACCTGATTTTCGGGGCAGATATAGTCTATCAGTATCACCACGTGGATGTAAACTGTAGTGCATTGTCATTAGTTTCCTGGTTTTTCGGTCCAAAACGTCCAAATCAGCTTGTGTCCAGTTAACTATACCAGCTGTGTATCTTATAACTGGTATTGCCCAGGTATTTATGGCCTTGATTGTATTTCCACCATTCAATTTAGATTTCAGAATTTTCCTAACTCTGTTGGTGTACTCTCGCCTGACAATAGTTTTTACTTCTCCATGCTTGATGTTATCCAACTGCAGAATGCCTAAGTATTTGTAGGCTTCATTTTCTTTGCATTTAATTAATTGGCCATTAGGCATTTCAATTCCCTCACATGCTTTTTATGGATACAGTGGCGCATTTTTCCATGCTAAACTGCATTGAAATATCGGTGCTGAATACTCGGACTGTGTTTGTCAATGATTGGATTTCTATTTCTGACTTTCCATAGAGTTTCAAATCATCCATATATAATAAATGCGAAATTTTTTCAGCTTCTTTGGCTGTTTGGTAGCCTAATTTCATTTGTTTTAAGATTACTGATAGTGGGATCATTGCGATGATGAAGAGAAGAGGTGAAAGTGAATCACCCTGGAAAATTCCTCGTTTGATAGTAACCATTCTGTAGATCTCATTCCCTACTGCCAACTCAGTTCTCCATTGTTTCATCGCCTTTTCAGTAAAGGATGTAATATTTTTGCTAATGCCAGTTGTTTCTAAGCATTTTATGATCCAACTATGTGGCAGTGAGTCAAATGCCTTTTTGTAATCAATCCAGACCATATTGAAGTTTGTTTTTCTGTTCTTACAATTTTCTAATATCATTTTATCAATTAGAAGCTGATCTTTTGTGCCCCTGCTCCTTCTTTTGTTGCCTTTTTGCTCTACTGGCAAGATGTTGTTTGTTTCCAAATAATCCATCATGTTATCTGCAATAATGCCTGTGAGTAATTTGAAGGTTGTTGGCAAGCATGTTATTGGTCTGTAGTTTTCAGGTGTTGTTCCTTTAGTTGCATCTTTCTGAATCAAGTATGTTTTTCCAGTTGTCAACCATTCATCAATTTGGCCCTTTTGTAAAATTTCATTCAGTTGCCTGGCCAATATTGCATGTAAACTGGTCAGATATTTGAGCCAGAAACCATGTAATTGGTCCTTTCCAGGTGATGTCCAATTCTTTACCTTTTTAACTCGATTTTTGACCATCTCAGTTGTTATTTCTAATACTTGCATTTGTTTGTTGCCAATGCTTTTCTCAAAGTCATGTATCCACTTTGCTTCCTTGTTGTAGTCCTTTGCATTTTCCCACAATTCTTTCCATAATTCAACTGTGGCCTGTTTTTCTGGTTTTTCACTTTTGGTGTCACCATTCACATTAAGACTTTGATAAAAACGCCGTTGGTCTGATCGAAATTGCTGATTTTGTTTATATTGGATGATTCGTGCCTCATATCTTTCAATTTTTCTAGCTGTTGCTGTTATCTGCTGTTTTACAATCTCTACAGCTTCATTGATGTTTCTTGTATCCAATCTATATCTTCTGATTAGCCGATCTATGATTTTGTTGTTTTTAAGCCGTTGCTCATGCATGTTCTTTAAGTTACTAGCATCTGCCCTTAATTTTTTGATTTTTTGTTCTAAACGGATTTTCCACTTTGGCTTTGATGCTTTTTCTGTTGTGTGACTAGGTACTTTAATTTTAATGCCTAGTTCATTAGTGACTATTACAGCTGCGCTGTACATTAACTGGTTTGTTTCCAAGATGGATTCCGGTTCAATTGTTGAAAACACTGCATTAACCATTTTCATGATAGGGGCCAAAATTTTCTTAGGCACAGTTTTTAGTGATGGTAAACGTTGCCTTTCCTCATTAAGCAGAAAATGCTCCATGATCTTATCCTTCAATTCTTTTTGTTTTTGAGTTAGTTCATCAGTTGGTTCAGTGATAACTGGTTCTAGTGGTGGTGATGTTATTTCCTCCCCGAGAGCTTCTTCTGGGAGTTCTACTATAATGTCTTTAGTTGTGTCTTGAATATCAGTTATTTCCGCTTGTGATATTGTTTTTTGGGTTTTGCAATTTGCCTGAATTTCCTCATGTTCAACTTCACTAAACACTTTATTCCGTATAATAAATCGCCTTTGATCTGCTAGTCGTTGTTCACTAACATTTGAATCTGGATATTGTTGTTTCCATAATTCATACATTCGCTTTAAATAGCCACTTTTTTCTGGCTCTGAGTTGTAGTAACAGGCCATTATGGCATGGTTTTCATCTGCACTATATTTTTGTCGTTTTGTTGGCTGGTCCACTTGTAGCCCACTTGTCGACGGATGTCCAGGGACCCCAACATCTGCCGCGGCCCTTGTTAACCCGTGCGATGACCGATGCGGTATGGAATTCTTATTTGTTTTTTTCACCATATTGTATGGGTTGGCGGGTTTTTTTTACGGGACCAGATGCCAACCTGACCCCAACCTTCCTCCTTTCTCATCCGGGCTTGGGACCGGCAACGGCGTTGTTGTTGTTGTTGTTGTTGTTGTTGTTATTATTATTATTATTATTATTATTATTATTGCCAAGCATAGCAATGCACTGTTTCATCACTTCTCCAATAACTGAAGTAAAAGAGTCCATACTCTTACTTTGACTTATTTTCTTATTGGCATTTACTTCAAGTGGCTGGAAATATGATGAATGGTGAATCATTAGACTTTATTTTTAAAAAAATCCAATAAATGGTGGAATGGAGAAGGAGCCAATTTGGTTTAGTGGTTATGGCACCAGGCTAGAAACCAGGAAACTGAGTTCTAGTTTTGCCTTAGGCATGAAAGTTGGCTGGGTGATTGGGGCAGCTGAGTTAGTCTCTGCTGCCCCAATTCACTTCACAGGATTGTTGTGGGGAAAATAGGAAGAGAAAAGAGGATTAGGTATGTTAGGACCTTAAGAAAGGCTAACAGGGCTATTCTGATCTCCAAAGGAGGATATTTCATAGAGGCCACTGCAGAAAAAGTCCATGTTATACTCTCTCCCATCTGACATTCTTTGGCTAATGGGATCTGCCCATTCTACTAAATCATGTTGGACAGGTAGATTCTTGAAAAAAGCCACTCAGGTAAGATGGACCCAAGCCATGTAGAGCTTCAAAAGTGACAACCCAGCACCTTGAATTGCACACAGAAACACACCAATAACTAATGCTACTCACACAATAGTTGTGATACATATGCTGTATATCTAGCATCATTTATGACCTGCACAGCCATATTCAGCCATGTTGAAATTTCCAAATGCTCTTCAGGGGCAGTCCCATGTGCATGTTACAGTAGTCTAAACAAGAAGTTACAATGGCATGAATTACTGGGAGCAGGACCTCCTAGTCCAGTTATAATCTTGGTTCTGCCTGTCAGTACAATCAGGCAAAGTCTTCCAATCTCATCAATTAAGTAGTGCCATCCTCTGGGTTATGCCTTTCTTAATTGCAATATATTCCCTCTGGAGTATTATCCTATGATATTCATAAACTATTATATGTCTGGATATGTCTGGATAAAGTCTCCCAGACTCAGTGGAATGAAAAATGGATTTTTATAGTTATATGTTGTTTTGTGGGCTGTTTATGATTTCTTTTTATCCTCTGTAGTATTTTACTTTTTAAATTGTGATTTCTCCAAAGTAGGCATGACTAAGAAACCAATGTGATGTAGATAATAACTACTTTTATTGTACAGGTAGTCCTCAACTTGTGACCAGTTACTTAACAATTCTTCAAAGCTAAAACAACTTTCCCAAAGCTACTTCTGACTTATTTTTGAAGTTATGATGTCTGTATCCCCCTATGGTTATGTGATCACATTTTGGGAACTTGGGAACTGGTTCACCTTTATGGCCATTTACCTATCATCGTGATTTATGGTGTCAACTGTCCAATTGGTGAGACCAGAAAAAGAACTCCTGGGAAATTATTTTTACAACAGTATAAAACTTTACTGAGTAAACCACATTAGCACAGAAGAAGTTAAACCAGCTGGGTTTCCCATGCAAAAACAAGCATAGTTAATTTCCCTTCCATCCCACAGGCTACCCACAGTCCAAAACGTCCACCAATCACTCCTGTTCATTTTGTTATGAGAAACAGCCAGCCACACTGGTCAGTGTGTCCTTGGGATGCCAGCAATGTTCCATGGTGCTAATGGATGAGTGAATACCATTCTCCTCCCTTGCAGTCGATCCACCTCCCCTTCCGGTTATTGTCAAGCTGTGACCGAAGGACAGAAAGGACAGGTAAAAGTGCAAATCAGTCTTGACATATGGTGTTTTTTTTCCCGTTTGCCAGTTTCCAGCACTTACTTTTGGTTTCCAGCAAAAAACACCCACTAGGAAAAATTAATTTGCTTAACAACTGCTGTGTTCTCTTAATGACCATACAAATTGCTTAATAATCACCACAAAAATATAAAAAAATCACAAGATACCTTCTGCAACTGTAATTTTGTAACTTTAATTCTGATTGTAAGTCTATGACTACATGTAATGGATATAGTGACAGAATCTTGCCAGTTTGAATGTGCCTCCCCCTCCCTCCCTCTAACATTGTATACAGGGGACAATGTATCATACATGTGAGCCACGGTGGTGCAGTGGTAAGAATGCAGTACTACAGGCTACTGCTGCTGACTGCTGGCTGCCTGCAATTTGGCAGCTTGAATCTCATCAGGCTCAAGGTTCACTCAGCCTTCCATCCTTCTGAGGTTGATAAAATGAGGGCCCAGATTGTTGGAGGCAATATGCTGATTCTGTAAACCACTTAGACAGGGTTGTAAAGCACTGTGAAGTGATATATGTTGTAGTTAGTCCTCGCTGTTACGAATGACAGCTCGGCAGCAGCCAGGCGCGTCTTAGCCAATCAGACGCGCCTGTCAGTTGCCGGGCTGTCAGGCGCGCGAGTCTGCGGAACTATAAAAGGCAGACTCATTCAAACTGTCAGTTTTTCAGCATCAGAGCAGACGAACTCTCCAGTCCAGCTGGAGCTGCTTCGCTGCCTCTCTCTACACAGATCATCCTTCTGTTGCTACATTGTTAAACCAGCACCCTGCCTGGTTGTTTCCTGTTACTGTTACAAGTTGTGTTAAAATAAATTGGTTACAGAGTTACCGGACACGAGCCTCTGTCTCATTCCTGAAGATATAATAATATATAAGTCTAAGTGCTATTGCTATTGTTATACTTACACACATACACCCACACACTATTACTTTTTTGGCCTGAGCTCAGGCTCCCTTTATTTAACTTTTGCTTTGATAATGGCTTTTTCTGCTATTCTTGCCTAAGCCACCAAGAGCCATGGGAGTTGAGTAGCATATACATTGTATGCATGTATCAAGGGATAAATAAACAAATAAGTGTAAGATTATAGATTTATAACTAAATAAGCAGATATGTGTTATTTAGTGTGAAGTTATCCCTGAAACAATGGCTGGCAATTCTGACTGGTTGTATGGCTGTGGTAGTTTCCAGTATTTTCCTCCACGAACATACTATACTACTGCTAATTTGAACTTCCAGGCATTATTCCCTAAATAAAAGCTCTACAATAATTCAGCTATACTGAAGAACCAGCTGATCTTGCCTATACACTGTGTATATGTTTTCAACATCTGAGTGTTCAGTCCATGTTCCAGTTACAAGATTTTTGAAAGAACCTGATGAGTCCTTACAGTTTAAAAGAACTTTTGTTTTAATCAAATTCTTCCATATCTAAAAAGCGTTAATGCAATACTTGATAGAGTTAAATAAAGTCACAGGTAAAATACTTTTGATGCAAAATGCTTTTGTGCAAAATGTTTTTGGTGCAAAATGCTTATTAGAACAAGACTATCCATTGGCATCAAAAATAAAGTGTGCTGTTTTCAACATTTCTCAAAGTGGAAATTAGAGGCCAACAACGATCCTCAGTGAAGAAAACCAGGGCCAGAGAATCAAGATATGGCATAGATAAGGAACTGTTCGTAATGGTTACACTATACTGCTGCTCCTTTTGAAATATTTAGTCCATGGAATTTTGATTAAAGAAGAGAAAGAATAGAATGAAGAGGTGCCTGAAAATCCTGTTGCATTGTGTGAACTTTCACCTGTGATCTCATATTCTCTTCAAATTCTCCACTCCAGCAGGGGAGATTACTAACACCTCATCTACTGTTCAAGGTTTCTTCCATTACCCTATTGTGCAGTGTGAAAAGACAGGCGACAGCGAAAGAAAATGCTCTATTCATAATACACATATTTCACAGTGGCAGAGGCTGCACACCCATCAAGCCTCATTCCTATTTAAAAACTCCCCTTTTTCCAGGTAGTGTCATTTCCTAAAAGCTTTTTGTAGCCCAAGCTATTATTTCACTGTATATTCACTTAACTCCAGCTGGTGACAAAAAGGGCACTTTTATTAACAATAATGAGAGCAGGGTTGAAAACACAAATCATTTCCATTGAAGCTCCTCATTTCCTCTTCCTGGTTCTTGATATGTTTGATCTGAAGAAATCATCCACTTCTAGAATTAGCTCTGCCTTTCCTCACAAATCTATTACTTAAACAATGAAAAGAACCAAGGATGCTGCTAGAGAGATGAGGGCAAAAAAATTTAGTTTAGGGATTTAATGAAGTCTGCAAAAAACAACTCTGCCTTTTAAATTCACTTTTAGTCAACTTAGCAGAGACCAGGGAATGGAGAGAGTTAGGTAGCAGGCATGCAAAGCAAAAGTGACTTTAAAAAATATGGTTTTGCTTTTGGTCAGTTTTAGGATGAACATTTATTTAAAATAATGAATGGTCAAGAATTAAATAAGGTTGTCCCCCATCTGTTTCACCTCTCAGTTACTTTTGATACCTTAAAAAAATGAAGTCTTTTAACATTTTTGAAAGGGGAAATTGGATGGTTAGTTATACAGTAATTCAGGTTCTTTTTGGAAAGCAATGCCCACAAAGCAGGCCTAGATGTGACACTTTTGCACCTAAATTATGACATCCAAGAGTTCCATCCTATCTTCTTTTAACATTTGCATGAAAATACCAGATCATCTGAAAGTATAAAACAAATTATCCATAAAATATTTTCAGCCACAATTCTTCTTGCTATCTGCTTGCACTTTTGAGCCATTTTTAATTCAGTCATTAACTAGACAAGGGTTAATGAACTGAATTGAAATCTATATTCAAATCAATAATTACGTTTAGCTATTGTCTGAGATCTATCAGACTGGAGGCATAATGCCATTGTATTTTGATTGAAGCTAAACTCTTCTAAAAATAGCAGTGATTTAGCTTTCATCTTGAAATAGAAACCTGGAGGACTCAGGAATATTTTTATTCAATTTCATCCATACTACCAGGAAGTTCACTTCCTAACCACAGTCATATAGATGTTTTAACAACATCTCAATACAATGTAAATCACTTAATGGGACAAAAATCTGTGCATAGAAATCCTAATATGATTGATCTTTCCCCTTTTTCTGTAATGTGAGCAGTTGAAGGTATTATTTTTCTAACAGACATTTTTCTTTTTACTAATAAGGTCATTTTATTCTTTATTGCAATTTTTGTTGCATTTATTATGTTATAATTCATGTTTGTATTTTAGTATGTTAGCTGATTAGTGTGCTAGAGAAATTAATTAGATACTAGAGTGCTGATTAGAATGTATTTAGATGGCATGCAGTTGCTTCTGTTCCATTATGTTGTTTTTTAAAATTGTTTTTTATTCCTTTATTTGTTTATTTTTAAACATATTAACAGAGTTGGAAGGGACCTTATATGTCATCTAGTCCAAACCCCACTCAAACAGGAGACCCTACATCATTTCTGACAAATGGCAGTCCAATCTCTTCTTGAAAGTTTCAAGTGATGAAGCTCCCACAACTTCTGAAGACAAGCTGTTCCATTGGTTGATTGTTCTCACTGTCAGAAAGTTCATCCTTATTTCTGGGTTGACTCTCTCCTTGGTCAATTTCCATCCATTAGTCCTTGTCTGGCCTTGAGATGCTTTGGAAAATAGCTTGACCCCCTCCTCTTTGTGACAGCCCCTCAAATATTGGAACACTGCTATCATGTCTCACCTGGTCCTTCTCTTCACTAGACTAGCCATGCCCAGTTCCTGTAACTATTCTTCATATGTTTTAGTCTCCAATTTCCTAATCATCCTGATTGCTCTGCTCAAAATAGATTAAATAGATTTAATCTATTTATTATCTGTCACTTGAAAAGACAAGTATGAAATGTTTTGCACTTGCCCATTAGGTTTTTTTTCCAGAAAGACTGCAAAATATACTGTTTCTCCATAACTTTAATAGAAGGTTAATATGACTATATGAGCCAGTTCATTTCTACATCTCAAGAAATTTCACTTTCAGTTTCTACAGAGTTAGACTTGCTGTTGCTGTTTAGATATATCATCTGCCTTTTAAGCCAAAGCCGATTAATTTAAAGTGTTTCTTTGGTATCCAGTTCATACCATGAAAAGGTGAGGAAACAGGTGGATTCTAATGAATTTATCTCAAATTTAATTGTTTTAAAAAGAAATTAAATAACAGTCTATTACTTCTCTGTCCCAAAGAAATAAGGAAAGAAGAACAAAAAGAAAAGAAATTAGTTTTACTGTTATTACTGTCACTTAGTCTATAAGGGGAAACTTGTGGAACTTGTCAATTTTGCCTGGTTAAAAGAAAAAAGATCCTCTATTTATGAACGTGTAAAAGAAAAGAAAAGGCTAATATGTTGCTATTCCACTGTTGAGCCTGTCTCTGTCTCTATTCATCTTTCACCTTCTCTGATCTTTTTTTAAGTTTGTTTATTAGCCCAGGGTGGCACAATGGCTTAGTGGTTAAGATGTTTAAAAGCCAACAGCTCATGTTCAACAGTGAGTGTCATGTGATGGGATGAACTCCTGTCCTCACCAACCAAGCAATTTGAAAACATATAAAAAGAAGTAAATAAATAAATACCACTTTGATAGTAAGATAACAGTATTCCATGATGTCGTGCTGGCCACGTGGCCACGTAAATGTCTTTGGACAATGCTGGCTCAATGTCCTTGAAATAAAGATGAGCAACATCCCCACAATTGGCACAAGTGGGGTAAGACCTTCAGTGACTATTTTACCTTTATTTTTATTAGCCCACAGTGAAATTAGCTTTGACATTTCTACCTCTGTAAATAATTGCTAAGTCCTCGACTTATGACCAGCACAAAGTCCTTAACCTATGACCAGCACCAGGTCCTCGACTTACGACCTGTCAGCCTGGCAGTGATGTGCGGTGAGGTTTATGGCTGGTGAGGAAAAAAGAAAGGCACTTTTTGTCTGACTCCGACGCATCCCGCTTCTATGTCGGACAAGCGCCGGAGCGGCCAAAAGCTTCTTTCTTGAAAGCAGGCACCAGGAGGGAAATTGAAAAGGGCTGGCCTTGGTGACGTCACAATGTCATATGCAAATGAGGAGACCGTCAACACAGGCTTTCAGTCCCAGGCAGCCAATGGTAACAGAAACCAGTTTTTTAATCTAAATCCCTTGATGAAGAAGCGAATAACAAAAGAAGACAGCAAGAGAAGGCAACGGGGGATGCGAGAAAGAGGAAAAATCACTGTGACATTCACGAAATTAGGTGTTTGTTCTTTTTTTCTTCCCCTTTGGAACTGCATCTAGAAAGTTGTCATTTAACATCATTGCTCCCTTTCTTCCCCCACCCCACCTCTGTTTCATCTTTAAAGAGAAAAAGACACCCATTCTCTGCTTTATTGTATCTGACATAGTGGGCTTTAAATCAGAAGCTGATGTCACTCAACCGTCCAGTCCTTTCAGAAAACGGAAGACCCTGCCTGGTTTTACCCAACACTACTTGCCAGGGATCTCAAAAGGAGAACTTCCAGATCCCTTCCTTTCCAGCCTCTCCACCTTACCTGAGTCCATCCAAGGACGTGCTGAAAACCAGGGGGACACTGGGCACTTCTAAACCCAGAGAGGTGGTCTGATCAGGAAGAGACCGAGCAAAACCGGGCCAACAGCCACCCCACATCTAGCTGGGCATTAGCTATAAGGTACCCATCTCACGCCTCCTCACCTAGCGAGCCGGGACGGATTGCATCAATTAATCCCCTCCCTGGCAGAGTTACGGGTAAACTGGCACTCAAGGCTACAACTGAACGCAAAGTCCCTGCTCTGAGATCTGCAGCTAATTTACTAGGAACCCTTTGCAATCCACCAGCGCCTGCTATGACCTCAATGAGAGGGAGAAGCGAGCCTCTGCACCAACAAGGCGAGGGGTGGTATTTGTTTTAAAATTTATTTATTTTGCCACTCATGTACAAGAAAACAGGAATTAAGAATAATAAACATGAATAAGAACACAGGAAATGGGTACAAATAAATGGGGACATTAGGACGGGGACATTAGGCACAGCTGGTCTTCCCTTCCTCCTCTCCGCATCTTTCCTTCCTTCCCTCCCTGAATTTTAGTCGTTTCTGCGGGTTGGCTGTGCCTCTTCTTGATGGTTCCCCAAAGAAAGTCAAAGACAAAAGGCTCTTTTTGCACCACTGAGGAAGCCAGTCAAATGACTCAAATCCCGAGTTCCTCGTGGGCTCCTTCTGACATCCCCCCCCCCCGGCAGCCTTTTGTTTAATAGCGATTCCTTTCCCCGATGAACTAATTGTGAAGTGTTACCAAGCGGATAATCAGCGCACCTGTTTTTAAACCTGGGATGCCTCATAAACCTTAACACTCATATGATACGCGCACACACACACAAAAATCAACAACTAAGGTTCATAACAGAACTAAGGATTGTTTTTTGTTTTAAAAGACATCCCACCAGGGAAAAAAATATTAAACACAAGCAAGAAAAGGAGAAGGTTGCGGCGGTAATGTCAATTGTGCCTCTGATCTTCCCAGAAGATATGCAACACTGCAAAATGCATGCAGATGCCCTTATATGGCATCTATGAGTCCCGCTCTATGGCACAAAGAGTGGCAGGGCTTTAAAAAATAAAAAAATAAAGTGCCAGGCTGCGTGCCAGCAGAGGCGGGTAAAACACACACACACACACACAAATTAAGTACAATAATACAAATTACAATTACTTACAAATTACAATAATTTTGAATTCCTCCCTCCGACCCACATACCTTTTCCAGCTGTTTCACAGAGGATTTCAACTCTGCTCTTGTCTGCCATGATGAAAATGTAAAAAATGTAAAAAGAAAAAGGCAAGAGCTGCTGAAGTCAGGCTGTGTTAGCTGCTGCCAGAGCCTCTAATGGATGACTCTGCTTAACTGTTTAAAAAAAGCCTCTAAAAAAAGTGCCCTCTATAGGAGGAGGCGAGAGAACCACGTGCCTCATCTACATAAGGAATTTTTCAGCTTTTAACCCTTGATTAACTCTGCTCAAGTGATCATAAAGATAGACTAAATGAGGCACGTGGTTCTCTTGCCTCCTCCTGCAGAGGGCACTTTTTAAAGAGGCTTTTTTAAACAGTTAAGCAGAGTCATCCACTGTGACTCTGGCAGCAACTACCTCAGCCTTTTTCATTTTAATTTTTTTTCTTTTCATGATGACAGTGGTGAGGCCCTGCCTCCCTTGCCTCCCCTGACTGCACGTCACTGCAGCCTGGTAACCGGAGGGCAGCTTCCATTGGTTAAGATGTGCCTGGCTAAAGCAGGAATTTTACAGGGAGCTGATTGGTTGCTCTGCTTGCAGCTCAAGTATAAATAGGTGTCAGGCAGAGCATGAGGCTGAAGTTGTGGTTTAGATCTGTTGCCTGTTTGAAGTTAATAAAGGGGTTTTGGTTACCTCAGTGTCGCCTCCATTCATCTTGCCAGCTAATACAAAGTAATAATGGAAGATATGAAGCACATGATGAAATCAATCTTTACAAAATGAAGATATAATTAGGGTCTATACAATAGCATTATTTAAGCTGGTATAAATGGAAAAAGTGTACTCTTGACAAGCAGGACCAATTCATACATTTCTGCCCTCAATAAATGTTACTGGCTCATACCTGGATTGGGACAAATTGGAAGAGAATATAAGCTCTTGTACTTTGAATGAATTGGAAAAAAGAACGTCCTATTCTCTCAGGGATTCCTACACTGCAGCATGGTATCAGCGTTTCCAGGAATCAGGACTTTCTGTTTTGCAGCATTTTTTTTTACATCTTCAATCAGAAATGAACCCCATCATTTTTAATAAAAAATATTCAATTTAACAACAACAACAACAACAACAACAACAACACAAGCCTTTATTCATGTATACAACAAAATTGGTTTAGCCTCTACTGGTGCAATCCATAACAGAAAATACAAGACAATATAAATGGTATAGAGAATAATTCTTATACAAGTAATTGGGGTGGGGGGAGAAGCTAGTCATACGTTTCCATATGTACATGGAGTGATTGTGATTGTGTTTAGGAGTCTGACAGCCCTTGGGTAGAAGCTATTTTTAAATCTGTTTGTCTGGCTGGCTATACTTTGATGTCTTCTGCCCAATTATAAAAGTGAAAAGATACACTGGCCAGGATGTGAATCATCCCTAAAAAATCTTCCTTACTCTGCTGAAATAGCATGACCTGGCAATGTCATCCAGTTATGTTAGAGGGCAGCCAATGGTTTCTTGTGCTGAATTGATCACTCTCTGTAATGCTTTTCTGTCCACAGCTGTTAAACCAGTGTACCATCCTGTTATACAGTGTGTGAAGACACTTTCTATCATGGACCGTTAGAAAGAAGTTATCAGCCATTGTTCTACCTGATTTTTCCGCAGGACTCTAAGGAAATGAAGTCTCTATTGAGCCTTACTAACCACCAGGGGCATTTTTCCAGGTGAGATCTTGAATAATGAGCATTTAATTTAAAAGAGGAAACCTGTTGCATCCTCCTGACGCAGCCGGCAGCCAAGCCACGCCTTGCAATAACCCAATTGGTCCAGTCATGGCTGGCTGCCGGCGGGAGAATCGTGGATCTCCCAGTGGCTGGCCGCCTGACAGTTATCCATATAAATAGCTGTCAGGCGGCGCTGTCCAGCGCACACGTTCTGATCTGTCAGTTGTACTGTTTCTGTTGAATAAACGTTCCTGCAGTTACCTCATGCCTTGTCTTCGTACTTAAAACCTGGCGACGAGGATGAGCGACGCCAACCCAGTGCACGTTCCGGCCATTGCCGCTGCTTCTTCCTTCTCGCCTTTCCATCCTGAGGTTGAGAGTTGGGATGCCTTCCTGGAGAGATTCAAAGTCTTCCTTCAAGCCCACGGGCTCACTGACCTACCTGAGGGGCACAAGAAGGGAGTGTTTCTCCACTATTGTGGGGCGGAAATGTTTGCCACCGCCCGCGCCCTCTCTGCTCCTTCGCTGTCGCACACTCTTCCTTTCGACGTTCTCCTCTCCCACCTCAAGATTCACTACAAACCGGCTCCCTCCCGCTATGCCAGGCGACAGCATTTCCGTCGCTGTATCCAACGGGAGGGCCAGTCAATCACCCAGTATGTGGTGGTTCTTCGCACCGCCGCCATGGACTGTGAATTCCTTGATTTAGACGATGCTCTCTTGGAGCAATTCATCTATGGTCTCCTCGACCTGAACCTCCATCGTTGCATCCTGTCAGGTTCTGGGTTGTCTATGAAGATTGCCGTTGATGAGGCTTGGGCGTACGAGATGGCCGGCCAGTCCACGCCGGATCTTTGCCGGTTCCCGCCCTCGGTCACAGCGTCTCTTCCTCCTTCATCCTTCCAGTGCCATGTTTCCCACGATGAGCCTCGCTCAGACTTCGACGCCTCCGTCGATTGGCTTCGGTCCCTCTCGTTCAAAGATGCCAGGGCCTGTCTCAGCTGTGGCGGCCACCATCCGCGTTCCTCCTGCTGTTTTTGGGCTGCGCTCTGCTGCCAATGCGGCAAGAAGGGCCACATCGCCTCCGTGTGCCACTCCCCTGTTTCGACTCCGTGGCCCACCAGAGCTCCTGCCGGCTGCCATCCTGCCTCCATGCCTTCTTCTTCTTTTTAACATTCAAATGTTTTATTTTCATTTTTTCATTTTCATTTCATACAGTCACGTATATACTGTGCATGATAGGGGCGATATAACATTGGGCAATAAACACAGCCATCCTTGTACTCCCCAAAATACAAAACCAATATACCACTTCAACCCTCCATACACCCTTTCTTTCTCCCCCCTCCAACTTTCCTTTCTCCCTTCCAACATTCCCCTCTCCTACTTCCCCTCCCCCTCTATCACTCCTTTCTCCCCCTCCCTTCCATCTCACCCTCCTTCTTCTTCTTTCCGGTGCTATGCCATCTCCGAGCCCGAGGGGCTCGCACCCGACTGGTTGCTGGATTCTGCTTCCACTGCTTCAGGGGGCCGGGGTAAGATGCACCTCCGCGTCTTAATTGTATTTTAGGAACTATTTTTTTATTTTATTTTAGTTTGCATTTATTACATTTTTATATTACCCATCACACTTGCATGAATTGAGAACAAAGTAACACTGAATTTGCCATTTTCTTTTGTTCTTTATCCTCAGTTTCATTATTATTTGATTTAAACAATATTATGCAATGTCATTACAAATTGTGGTTCCATTTTGAAAATTATTTTCCATAGATAATTAAAATTGACCTTTCTGAGATTTATGTAAACAAGTGCATTACAAAAAAGTCGCTATATGTTGCTATATTATTTTTTACTAGGAGGTAAACCTGTGGAGCTGTAAACAATTTTGTGGCTAAAATGTTGACAGGTCTTAAGAAATATGACAAAAGGCTCAGCTAAACTAGTAAGTGCTGTTCAAATATTTGAATTAACTGTATGTTAACTGTATGAATTAACTGCACTTTTCCAAGGAAAGGATGTGTGGCTTAATAAAGCAAAAACAAAGATGGTAGGATGCCTCGATATGAACTGAAAGTCATGAAGGCATTCTGAATAAAGCAAATTTATTTGACTGTAATAGTACAAAGGATATGGACAGTTGGAGATTATTTATATCTACAGAAAAAAATAGTAGCATCTTTGGCAAATATCAGCATTGATCTACCAAGCTGTAACCTTTTTAGTCTTGATAATGCTCATTTTAAATATGAAACAGAGAAGTTCTTCAGCAAAATTAAAATCTTAATTAGAGAGCCATTCTTGATTAGTTCTTCTGTACTGTTTAGCCCTTAGTAAACCACTTTATTATTTTCCTCAAAAGAATGGGTGTCTGCAGGAGTGGATTGCTTTTGGGATTGCAGCTACATTGTATGAAAGGAGATCAACTGAACTACTAATTGCCATTGATTTCAGTGGAGAATATGCATCATCTTAAAAACAGCCTCAGTTGTTTTCTAATAGTTAGTAAATTCCAGCTACTCCTTCATTTTCAACCAAAACTGGGACAGGAAGTTTGGTTGCTAAGTGAAGTAATCTTAAAGCGGGATATATAACCAGCCACATTGACATTCCTAGTTGCTGTTGTTAAGCAAGAATTACAGGTCATTAAATTGAGAGAATTTCTGGTAAGGAATGTAGGGGTGCCTTGGAGTTGAGAGAGGCCTGTGGCCAGCCAGGCATGAGTTGGAGAGATGCTCCATTATGGCACAAATCCACAGCTCCCTCTGGAAGTGGCAACTGACCCAGTCTGGCCTAGCAGCGCATTGCAAAGCTGACACATTCTGGGAAGCCTCAGAACTGTGCTCCTGACTTCAGGTACTTAAATTTGCCCTGTATTTCTTTACTGATCCATACCCTTTTGGCTGCCCTGCATTATGGTATTTGTCAAAGTTGGTGCTGGAGCTAAAGTCGAGTTCAGGGGCTTCAATAAACTCTGTCAGGTGTTACAGCTATCTATGTATCTAATCCAGTCACTACACCATGACTGTGATTGAAACATTATGTCTCAAGCCCTACACTAGTGTCTCACACTGTCTTGCTCCTCCAAGCCACGGCATTGATCTCCCATTCCTTGTCCAAGCCATGCAGCCCTTATGTTCCCAAGCTGATGTCTAAGTGTCACTATTTGGAAAATGAGGCTTCTGAAGCACCGTGAGAATACAGTTCTGCCTTTCTCCAAATCACACATTGAGTTCTTGCAACCTTTCAGAAATCTTCCTGGCTCCTTTAGTTTAAATAAGAGAATTTAATACATGAAATAGGAAATTAATCCTTGAAATAAGCTTTTTTGTTAGCAGTATTTACTTCTCCATTTTATCCCCACCATTTGATGGACACTACTATCAGTGAAATTTGTACAAGCTCTCTAATACTAAAGAACATCAATAATATGACTGACACATTTTTTAAAATTGAATTTTAATTAAGGATAAATTATCTTTAATCAGTTAAACTTTTCTCATGTGAGGCTACTGATTACTTCACCTTGTTCTCAATAAGACATTAAGTTTTACCAATTTTACCATTTTTGACTCAGTAACTCAGTACTGATATCAACAAAATCAGCACTATAACAACTTGTATTCAGCAGATAATTTCAATTGGAGGGACTCTTTTGGCAATCAAAAATTCAACCAATGATCCATAGATTAAAATGCAGGAACAGTGTGTACTCACCTCAGGCTTCCATTTCACAAAGAAAACAGAACAGTCTTTTCTCATAGTAACTTCCACCAACTAAAGTGAAAGAATAGATGAAGAACACAATCTAGGGTAGAGATTTTAGTGGGTTGGTTCTGCCATCTATTGGTGAGTTATAACATTGGTGGCATTACATTTAATTCAATACAAATAATCTTGATTAATCAACAATTACAGGTAGTCCTTGACTTGCAACTGATTGTTTTATAGCCATTTGGATTTATAATTGCTTTGAAATGGGTGCTTTATTACCTGTAAAGCACTTGCAGGTGTTTCAAAATGTTGCATCTCCCTGAAATCACATGATACTGGCAACTGTCTTGCATTTATGACCAGTTCCAGCATGCAATGGTCATATGATCATGTTTTGCAACTTCTTTCTAAGTTTTTTTTTTTTTTTTGCAAAAATACTTATTAAGAAGAATGGGTTTATTTTTAACCATGCATTATTCACTTAATGATTTGCTTAACAACTGCCATGGAAAATGGATCCAGTCATCTTATAATGGATTTCCAATACAGGACTAACTTTACCTTACTTTTGTGAGATTATGCTCAAAAAACGGCTGTCTTGCGAATTTTCAATGTAGCTTCCATTTTAGGATTGATGTCTTCATCCTGGATCAATATTCTATAGATGATAGTTTTACAGTAATATTTATGGTGAAGTTAAAGAAAAATGTAATATCATAATTATCTTATAAGAAATACTGATAATTAAGTTTTTTTTGCTTTTAATCACTTTCAATAACTTTAAGGGTAAGTTTCTGAACTCTCATTTTATGGACAAGGTTTGCTTGATTTTAAATAATAAATAACATTAAACTGGATTGCAATTAGAAAACAGAATGTTATTTAACATTAAAATAACATTATGCAACATTAAAATAAAATACTTGCATAAAAGTATTTTTGCTGAAATGAGTTCCTGTAACTGAGTGGAGAAAGCAGTTTGACAAGCACTTTTCACATCACTTTGAACACAATTCAGTAAACATAGTGACTTTTCTAATAACTTGACCTTTTGGTTGTACTAAGCATTACAGATCAGTACCTGTCAATTGAATATACAGGGGAAGATTTTCTGATAAGCAAGAGTTTTTATTTTTTCCTCAACATCATAAACATATATATGTCAACTCTTGTGTGTCATTATAAACCACACCATATTTCGCTTCAATGATTTTAAAAATATAATTATACATTTAGTAAAGGTTTTATTTTATATATATATATATATATATATATATATATATATATATATATATATATATATATATATATATATATATATATATATATATATATATATATATGTGTGTGTGTGTGTGTGTGTCAAAACATGATGTTATTTGCAATCAAAGCCCCTGCATATTTGACAAGTCTATCTGGGTAGGAAGATGACAAGTTAAACATATATTTAATGTTCAGTGAAAAAAAATCTTCAATCTCTTACGACATTTTATTTACTCATAATGTATATAATTTGCATAAAATTAGTACTGCCGTAACCATGGTTATGTATTGCAAAAATAAGACATTCTAATATCATTCTCACATTTAGAAAAGATTTTTTCCTTAAGGATAAATTAGTCTGCATAAAATGAATCACAAAAATCTTTGAGAATAAAATTTGGTCCTACTTAATTGAAATATATTCAAAAATATATATTGTACTGCTAATTAAATTTATGAGATGTTCTTTTTGATAGGCAGCTAACTGAGGTATGTAGGAAGCACATCACAATAGTAATGGAGATTTTAACTACCCTGATATCAACTGGGAGACAAACTCTGCACCAAGTGGGAGATCCAACAGGTTCCTAACAAATCTAGCAGACAACTTTGTTTCCTAAAAAGTAGAAAAGGGAACAAGGAGATCAGCCATATTGGACTTAATTTTCACTAACCAAGATGAAATGATAGGTATTGAAAATACAGGAACCTTGGGGGTGAGTGATCATGCAATTTTGGAATTCAACATTATGCAAAGACAAACAATAGAACAAAGTCAAATTAGAGTCTTGGGCTTTAAGATAGCTAATTTCAATACTTAGAGAGAGCTTGAGAAGGATTCCATGGTTTTCAAGGGGAAAACAACCCATACTGCATCCAATTTTGGTTGCCACAATGTAAAAAATGTGTCTAGTTTAATAAAAAAAAGAACTAGGGGTGACATAATAGTAGTGTTCCAATACCTCAAGGGCTGCCACAAAGAAGACAGTCAAGCTATTCTCCAAAGCACCTGAGGGCAGGATAAGGAGCAATGGAAACTAATGGAACAAGAAAAGTAATAATTGTTGATTATGGATCTGCTCTTGAAAGCAGTCAAATTTTGCTGAATTATGCCATATACTGTATCTTCTTCCTGTGTTAATATTCTATTATTTCTATATTCCTATTATTACTATATACTATTATATTATTCCTCCTATGTTCTTATTCAAGTAAATATAGTTCCTTCATATAGTTTGTGGACTAGAGATATGCTTCTTTTTCAACACTAAAGCTTTCGCTGAAAAGGCCAGGTACTAGCTGGAATCTGAGCAAATATTCAACTAATCTGCTACTCAAAAATGAAACAGTAGATTTCAAGCTGGCTATCAGAGCAGCTTGATTATATAAAGCTTCCTCTGTAAAGCAAAATTTTGGCATCATATATTTGAAACTCTTTAAATTCAACATTTCTTCTAGAGCCTTATATTTCTGCCACAGCTGTTACTGTTTCCCTTTGAAATGAACTGTACATGCATTGAATTTGAACAAGGGAGATGATACAAGCATATGGTAGTAGGACTAGATATATAGTATAACCTTGGAAAATAATTCTAGGCCTGCTGTTACTTAAAACAATTGAGCTGAACAAAAATGATAGACATACTTTTCTTTCTGCTTAATTTTTAGTGTTGAAAGGGCTACATGCAAAGTACTAGTGGGTGGGCTGAATAAGAACCAAACTTGCTTTTATTTATTCTTGAAAAGTAATTAAATAAACATAGTTAAGATTATTCTGTAGTTTTGTCTTACTATTGTTCTTCTTTGACACTATATCTATTTCCCCTAGAGTTGAATGTAGTCCAGGAACCACAACCCTGAGTGTCTGTTGTATATTTTTTTTGTCCAGCACCATATACTTCAAAGATGATTGAAATAACAATGATGGTTATCAGATTAAGGAAAAACAGCATAAAGACCAATCATAATATCAAAACTAAATATGAAGAAAAAATATCTATTTTGCATTGCCAAGAACTTCTACAAGAGTAAAATTAGTCATTTATAAAATTAAAAATAAGTCAAAAAGAATATTACTTCTACTTTACTTATTTCTTGTAATTCATGTTCAAAGAAGCATTGTTAGGCTTATCAAAAACCTCAGTTTTCCATTCCACAAAACTGGATTTTGGCAGGAAAACAGAAAACTTGTGTAATTCATTGTTTTTTCTTTTATTTTTAAAGAATATATGCATTTCTTTATTTGATAAAAAAATAAGACAGGCACACAGATTCTGCCAGGTTTGAAGCACAGTTTTTTCTTTCTTTTATACAGCAACAAAGTTTCCAAACCTGCAAAAAGTGGGAGGGGACTTCTAGCGGTGTTACTGTATTATATCATGGCCCACAAAGCTCTCAGCTGTGTCAGTCACATGAATCAGTGCAGCCCTGAGTCAAGTAACCTTTACTGTTACTATATTGTAATACTAGCATTACAAGGCAGAGAATCTTTATTGGATAATTATTCTGGATATGAATGGAAAAGGAGTAGCTAACAAGTATTTTCCATGAAATGTTACATTAAGTATCTGAACCACCTCACAAATAATTTGAGAGAATTTAAGTATTTTATTGAAATTTAGGATGGGTTTTGACAACATGTTCTTCCTGTCTTCCTAATATGTCAGTTTGTCCACAAAAGTATAACAGTTTATCCTGAGCATCTTAGATTTAAAATAAGTATCTAAGAAAAAAAGCTTTTCCACAGCTGAACGCAAGAAAGGAAAGGGAAAAGTCCAGATGTTTGGGGAAAAGTCTGACGTTTCAGAACAGCCTTTAGCAGTATAGCTCAGCACTATTTTTCCAAAGTGCCAAGGGTGAAGGCCATTGCAAGACAATTATGAAATTCTGTGGATCTAGAAGTCTATAAGATACAAGATCAGTTTGCTTGGTTGCTTGCTTCCCTCGCCCTCTCCCATTTTTCATTCTTATTTCTTTTCACAAGACAGTAACTGAAGTAAATAGCAATGATTGTATAGAACTTATAACTACCACAACCTTACCTTGTTAAAAAATGTAGGAGGGTTATAACCTTCAACTAAGTGGTCATGTAGTCAGAAATTATTAAATGGTTGAGAAGCATAAATGCGATAATCAGTTGGGAACCAGACAATAGATTTTCCTGATCTATTTTTGACAAAGTAATATGGAGAGGTACTGGTGAGAGGTTTCCTTCTTGCTTAGGATTGTGAATTATTGATTGATCCATAACCCAGATATTGCCTATAATGGCAAGAGAAACCTGGTGAGATTGATCCCTTTTAAGTGTTAATTTAAAATAACATTTATTTATTTTTTAATTCTTTTTTGAATACTGAAAAAATACACTTGAGCACTTATAGTCTGAAATGGGTAAGCCCATTCTACTGCTACAACACTATCCCCATGTTCTTCAGTTATTTATTTATTTGGCATAAGGCATATCTTACATGCTATACACACATACACATGGTGTGCATACCGGTACATACACACATACACACACACACACACACACACACACACACACACACATACATATAGTTTGACATTGAAACCCACAATCACACTGAGAGGTGGATGCTATCCCACTTTTCACAGAGACTCCTGGCAGATGCCATGTGAGGTATGAATCGTATTCAGGATTGTCTGTTGCTGACCTGGTAATTCAAAGCTTGGCACCTTTTTTGTAGGGTTATTTATATGTCTTCCTTTGTAGGCATTTAGCGACCCATTTGGTTTTCCATTGGAAATCAATGTAAAAGCTGTTACACAGATGTTGTGCAAGTGCCAGTGGAGGCTTCCTAGATTTGAATCTTCCAGCTGATAAAGAGGAAGGTTGGCACTGGTAGGAGAGAGTTGTTCATAATTTTTCTGTATTCTCTCACTAGTGCGTCTTTTCTTTGTGAAACTGGCAGTCCTATAAGACTCAGAAAAGGAAGCTAGCAAGTTGGAAAGGTTTTAATACATTTGCTTATAATCCTCATGGTATCATTGAGTTTGTGTTTAACTTACTAGTATGAATAGTTGTTCAGCCATACAGGGGCATGGTATTCTGCTGTGGAATAGACCAGCCCTTGTGCTGATTACCTAAGGGTGGCAGCCGAAGCTCCCTGTTTAGTTTCACATAAATTCTGGAGTATGTTGTTCTTAGAATTGATTTTTTTCCATTGCATTCTCTAGATGTATTTTATTGAAGAGAGTCTGGTCCTAAGGTACTTTGGATGAAGATTATAGTGAAATAAATTATTTAACTAGATCTTCAGTGCTTCATATGCTAGTTTGTTGTTAAGGTAAAAGCATGTAGTTTCCATTTTGCTGGGGCTCAGAGTGTTCTGGTGTTCTGTATATGTAGATTAGACCTTGCTCACTTGGAGTTTAATGGCATTTGCTCTTAAAATTTATAGATGGGGATTAAATGGGAAATATAGAAACCTGTCTCTTATAAACCTACAGCAATTACTTAAAGGTTGAACTGGATATAAATCTTTATATAAAAGTATGTCAGCATACTTGAAAATCCTGCAATGTTTAAGAAAGGTTTTTTTTATTGATGGCTTTGCAAAACAAGAAAGATTACAAATATAGTTTCTTGATTTGTTTATTTATCCATTGATGGAGATAAGAGTGAAAAGATGAGCAGGAGATATATGAATATTAAAATAACTGTTTTCATTATATTTGCAATTTTGGAAATAATTACTATAATTTAAGTAAACGGAATATATTAACATATATTAACATGGGGGAATAAATTTGGTGTTTTAACACTCTACAAGCAATTAAAGCTTGTATTTTATACCTAGTAGAAATTAAAGCCTCATATCCAAAGAACCCAAGCCATACCCAATTATTCCATTTATTTTGTTGATTTATACTTTTATTATAAAATAGTCAAGGCTGACTTTACAGACTTCGGTAAACAGTATGGTCTTAGCAAAGAGATGGTATTAGTACCTGGGCTTAGATGAGAATGATATCACTTTACACAACTGATGTTCTTATTGTTTTAACGGCAAAAATATGCTGAAGAAATGAATGCCTTTCTTAAAGAGCTGATTTTGATGTTTAAATCATTTTACGACTTGGCATCTTGTTCTGACCCCCCTTCTTTGCTCATTCACAGACGACAGTCAGACTTAAAAGGAAATAACTTTATCAGTCCTGGCTCACGTTGGCTGCGAGCCCAAAAATAAACATAAATAAAGTCTTTGGCAAAAAGATTACGCAGCAGAATGCAAAAACAAAGAGCTATTACCGCAACACCAGGTTTACAGAAAGAAAGCAAATCACTTATCCAAGTGTCTCTTTGAATCAGGGTTACAGAAAGCAAATCACTTCTCCAAGTGCCTCTCACAAACAAACCACGACCGATGAATGACGAACCACGAACGAATGAATGAACGTTGACTTCTGCAACCAGGGCATGGCACCATCAGTCCTTTTATCTCCAGAAGACAACACTAACGAGCCCCAGCTGCATTGTTATTCCTGCATCCTAACTCAACTCACAGAAAACTTCTGCTGAGTCACAACAGCGTCTGTAGTCTTCCAAGGTAGTCTAGACAAGAAACACACCCAGGAGTACTCCCTCTAGCTTTATCATAAGGTTACATGAACAGGATATTGCAAGCCTCTCCCCTCTTCCCTTTACAGTCAAACAAAATATGGATATTGCCATGCCACCATTCCTTCTATTGACCTAGATGCCTTTTGTTTAGTGCACAAATTTTCCTCCTGTTTGCCAAGGTAATTCTTGTATACCACTACAGCTGGGTACCCACAAAATATTTTACTTGAACTAAAATCAGTTTAATATATCAAACTATAAAAAACAAGATGCTTTTTGTCCCTCATGTTGGTCCTTACCTGAACATTTCTTTTCGGTAGACGAGAGGGAGGGGCGACTCCTGGGATATTCTCACAGCCTGATTGTCCAGAAGACTGAGGGAAATCTCTTTTAACCTCCTTCTTTCCCTGTGGTTCCCAGTTCCTCGAATCTGCATGAGTAGAAGCATACTATCAAACAAACAAACAACAGACAGAGGACAACCTCCCCCCAGTCCCTCACCCCAACTGACTACCAACTACGTCTTAATAGGGGCAAGATGTCGCTCCTCCCTCTCGTCTACTGAAAAGAAAAATTCAGGTAAGGACCAAGGTTCTTTTTCTGGTAGACTCAAAGGAGGGGCGATTCCTGGGATGTACCCAAGATCAGTTCCTGAAACTAAGACTCGGGGGGAGGGGCTGCCGCTACCTGCTGTAGGACCCTATGTCCAAAGGATGCCTCAACTGAGGCAAAGGCATCCAGCCAGTAGTGGTGAATAAACGGAATCGGGGAGGCCCAATTGGCCACCTGGCAAATGTCTCTGAATGGAGCCCTCATGGCCCACGCTGCTGTAGTAGCAGCACTCCATGTGGAGTGGGTCGTGATCCCTGAGTGGGGAGGCCAGCCTGAGGACTCGTAGGCCATGGAGGTGGCCTGTCGTAACCACCCACCAATGGTGGCCGAGGAAACCCTGGCTCCCAAGGAGCCTGGTTGGAATGAAATGAAAAGAGCCTCAGATCTACAGAAGGAAGACGCGCATCGGAGATAAATGTGCAAGGCACAATGCATGTCCACCCTGTGCCAAAGCCACTCTCTCTCATGGGAGGGAGTCAGGCAAAAATTGGGTAGGATGACCTCCTGCACTTGATGGAAGGGCGAATTGACATTAGGGAGAAATGTAGGATCCAACCTCAGGACTACTCTATCCTGTTGGAACTGGCAGAGGTCGTCCTTAGATGACAGAGATGAACTGTGTATAAGGGCTCAAAGGGAGCCCCTGTCAGGGCCCTAAGTAGAAGTGGCAGGTCCCAGGTTGGAAATCTATGAATGGGGTGAGGCCATAAATTAGCGCCCCCCTCCTTAAAATCCTCTTGAGAAAGGGGTTTTGAGGCAAAGACGAGCAATATTCCCCTGGCAGGATTGAGGCCAGGGCCACTACCTGTCACCATAGGGAGTTATGGGAGAGCCCCCCCCCCATCCAGCCCCCCCCATCCAGGCCTTTTTGTAGGAAATCCAGAATTAGAGTGACTGAGGCCTCCATCGGACATATGCTGAATGGGCCGCACCACTTAACAATGCAGCCCATGTGGAGTTGTATATCCGAGTGGTGGAGGGGCGTCTAGAAGTCTCAATAGTTGCTATAACTCAGGAAGACAAGTTGGCACTTCTCAGGAGGCTCTGCTCAAGCACCAGGCAGTCAAGTGGAGCCACTGGGGCTCCAGATGAATTAAGACCCCCTGCTGTAGGGAAAGCTCTTCCCAGGGAATCCTCCACGGGGGAGAGATGGAGAGCTGAATGAGGTCCTCAAACCAAGGCTGTCTGGGCCAGTAAGGGCGATCAGAATGATGTCTGCCCTTTCTACCACTACCTTCCTCAGGGTCCCTGGGATCAGAGGGAGTGGGGGGAAGGCATACAACAGGCCTGGAGGCCATCTGCTCCAGAGAGCATCCATCCCTTTTGTGGCCCGGGCTGGAAAACAGGTGAAGAATCTCGGGAGCTGGGCGTTTGACGGGGTCACGAACAAATCCACCAATGGATCGTCGAACCTCTGGCAAATCTTCTGGAAGAGGTCTGGTAGAAGCTGTCACTCCCCATGGTCGACAGTCGTAGGCTCAATCAATCGGCCTGGTGGTTGGCCATGCCCAAAATGTGCTCCGACACCACTGATACAAGATGTCTCTCTGCCCAGGAGCCTAGTTTCAGTGCCTCCAGCCAAAGGGCTCTGGAGTGGGTCCCACCTTGGTGGTTTATTTGGGCCTTTGTGGCCACATTGTCTGTCAATAGAAGAATGTGACGGCCCTCTATCGTGTCTCTGAACTAGTGGAGAGCCAGTCTGGCAGCTTTCAGCTCCAGCCAGTTTATATTGTGGTAAAGGTCCGACCGGGTCCAACAGCCCTCCGCCATCTCAGAGTCCATGAGTGCTCCCCAACCAAACAGACTTGCATCTGTAGTGATGGTCACTTGATCTGGCTCCCAGAACTCTGACCGACGTTGAAGGGCTGGGGACAGCCACCACCGCAGAGATAGCCTCACATCCCCTGGCAGATGGAGTCGCAGGGAGTTGCTCAGGCGTTTTCGCTGGAACGGGATGAGGGCCCACTGCAGAGTCCGTGAATGAAGCCGTGCCCAGGGCACAATCCCTATGCACGACACCATCTTGTCCAAAAGGCGGAACAAGGTCAGGATAGAAACTGACCTTGCGCGAACCCGTCTTGTCAGGGCCTGGAGGTTGACCAGTCATTCTGAGGATAGACGAACTCTGCCCTCTATGGAATCTATCCTTGTTGTCGTCGAGAGGTGGCTTTTGGGGAAGTTGACTGAAAACCTCAGGGTCTGCAAGGTTTGGATGGTTAGCTGTAGGTTTAGAACGGCTCAAGTGTAAGAGGGGGTCTGCATGAGCACATAGTTGAGATAACATTGTAGTCTCACCGGAACTGAGTGCAGGTGAGCCACCAATGCCAGCAGGATGTTTGTGAATGTGCACGGGGCTGAGGACAACCCAAAGGAGAGGGTCCTGTATTGGAAGTGGAACCCCGTTGTGGGAGAAGTGGAGGAACCTGTGATAAGCGGGAAGGATTGGAATGTGGAGATAGGCTTCTGTCAGATCCACTGATGCTAGGAAGTCCCCCCACCCTGATGCCCTGCAGAATGGACCTGAGAGAGGACATCTTGAAGTGCCTGTACACCAGAAAACAATTGAGGCGCTTGAGGTCCCTGAGCTCTTCGGAACAAGAAAAAGATTGGAGTAGTGACCCTGCTTGTGTTCCATTTCTAGGACCAGTTCCATCACCCGGATATCCAGCAGATGTTGAATGGCTAGGGACATCTGACGATGGTATTCCGGATCCCAGGATGGTGGAAAGGTCCAGATAGTGGACCAAACCCAGGCATCTGAAGTCACGTGATCCCACAGATCCGCAAACAGTTCCAGGTGGCCTCCTATGAGAATGCTTGGGTTGGAGTTATTTCCCTTTGCAGAAGGGGCAGCCCTCCCCCCCGGCTTGAAAGGACTGTCTGGACTGGTCCTGGAACCTGCCTCTGTCCTGGTAATAGGGCCTCTGGAAAAACCTATCCGATCTATAAGGGGCATACCTCTGTTGTTGATTCTCTGGTTTAGGGGCCCTGAAGAACTGCCTGTGGTACAAGGACGGATGATTGTCCGTCTTCTTGGTGTTGGTTGGCAAGACTGTTTTCTTGTCTCTATTCTCTATGAGAAGGGGATTCAAACATTCACCAAAAAGATTGGGCTCAGAATGGGGCACAACCGCCAGGCCCCACTTGGACTTATTGTCCATTTACCAATTGCACAACCATAACAGCCACCTAGAAGTCACCGAAGTGGCTAGGGCTCGAGATGAGTACTTTACAGCGTCTAGGGTGGCATCCACAGAGAACTGCATGGCAGCAATGATTTTTGTAATCGCTTGTCCTCCAGTTTCAACTTATCGGCCACATCCCCTGTCACTACAGAGGAAGATTAAGAAGGGAGGCTATAGGAGGGTCAACGTTAAGCAACTGGAGAGCCTAAGAAAAGGCCTTCTCCATATTGTAGAAGTGGTGGTCGTTGTTCCCAGGATTGGGAAAGTTAGAGGGGTGAGCCCACTGATTCTTTACCACCTCTAGAAAAAGGGGAGGAGCAGGAACCTCCTCCTTATTGGGCGCTGTATTAGAGAACATGACCAAGTTAGGGTCTCTGGGTGGGTGAATGGCAGGTTCCCCTGTACCGACCTTAGTAGTCTTCTTTGCTTTGTGCAATAAAGGTTTAAACATGGGGGGAACAAAGAAATTGGGGAAGGCCGGAATATCCGGGAGAACAGTCTCCTCATCCTCTGAAAACCCCATGTCCTGGCATGGATCCTCCCCTAGCACTGAACCTCACTAACTACTGAGGGAGAAGGAGGCCTCACAGACTGAAGTCTAAGATCTGAGGAGTTTGTGGCCTGAGGAGGACCCTGGGGTCTAGGCTCCCTATAGGATTGCTGATCCCTCAAGGAAACTGCAGAGGCAACCCCCTTTGAAATGGCAGAGGAAATAAGCCTCTTAATGCTTCAGGGAGCAATTCCAGATCCTCAAACTCATCCTCAGGGTGTCCCGGATCAGGGCCTTGTGGAGCTAGGGTGCAGGGAGGAAGGGATCCCCTAGATGAACCCTTGAGCCATTAGGTGAAGCAAGAGGGGAGGAGAAATTTCCAGGCCTGATTGCCTGCGTGCCCCAATGGGAGAGATAGAAGGGGAAGAAGGACTGAATCCCCTGGGGGAAGAAGCTGAATGAGCAGATACCGGCCTTAATGGAGACCTAGATCTGGAAGGAAAAGAGGGCTTGTTGGCTTGGGCCTGGTGTTCTGCCCTAGCAATCACTTTTTCCAGGGCCTTTTGGTGCCTGGTCTCATCCATCTGGGTTGCTCTGGAGGGCCGCTGGGCTGCTGTAGATTTTGCTGCTGCCCTGGTTCTGGGTCCTTCCCTCTCCTCGGGCACATTCTGGGCACCCCCCTGGGCCATTGAAGTGGTCTACCTGCTCTCCACAATGGAGCCATTCACATGTCCTGAGAGTGCTGCTGCCCAAAGTTACCAGCTGGTGCAAGGGCCTTGCGGGAGGAAGAATTGGGATGCTGAGGCTAAACTTGCTGGCCCGACACTGGCCGCAATGCAAGTGGTAATTCTAGGGGCTTACAAATAGCCTCTTCCACGTGCATGTCTCCAAAATGGCCATCGGAAGACTCCGCGCGCTGCAAATGGTTTTTTCTCTCTAGCCGCAGCTTGAAAGGCTTGCCGCGACTCATTGTGACCAGGCGCGGCTTGCAGAGCTGAATTAATAGCCCGCAGCCTGATTGTAGCCTCTGGCCAGCAGCCCTTCCCGTGGAGCTGCAAAAAGGAGAGCGTGACACCCCCACAGTTCTAGGGATTGGTCAGAGCTCCCGAAGACCACAGGAGGAAAGCAGAGCCAATTTGCTCTCCCCCCCGGCTTGCTGTGAGACAGAGGACCCTGTCTCTGCAAGTAGCAGATCAAACAATTTGGAATTTAGAATAGCCAATATATATCTAATCAAATTACATTTTTACTCACTCTGGGAATTTAAACAGTGCTTGGATCAAAGACTGAGAGGAACTGGGAACCACAGGGAAAGAAGGAGGTTAAAAGAGATTTCCCTCAGTCTTCTGGACCAATCAGGCTGTGAGAATATCCCAGGAGTTGCTTCTCCCTCTCGTCTACTGGAAAATAAACGCATTTGACTTTGCAGCACCAATATTGGCCCTCTGAAATAAACCCACAATGGAAATCATAAAGCTGTACTATGTGCTTGCATTAAGCAGATGCTGAAAGCTGAACTGTTTTGTAGTTTAGTCTAGTTTAGATCTGACCAGTTTAATGTATTGACTAAAATGTGATCTATTTTATATAATTTGTTTAGATCAGTGGTGGGTTTCAAAAATTGTTCCAACCTACTCTGTGGGTGTGGCCTCCTTTGTGGGAGTGGCTTGCTGCCCATGTGATCAGATGGGAGTGGCTTGCCGCCCATGTGACTGGATATGAAGATGCCGATGATACTTGTCATCTTTGGTTTGCGTTAAAACAACTTCAGCACACACAATGTTCTGATTGCACCACAAATGCAGTAGTCATCCTTACCTTCACAGAGGCACTGAGTTTTATAAATATGAGCATGATAGTGTAGAATAATCATATCCAAGAACCAGTGGTGGGTTTCAAAATTTTTGGAACCTCTTCTGTAGGTGTGGCCTGCTTTCCGGGTCCACTGGTGGAACCTCTTCTAACCGGTTTAGTAGATTTGACGAACTGGTTCTACCGAATAGGTGCAAACTGGTAGGAACCCACCTCTGGTTTAGATCCTTTTAATATGTACAGTGAATATTTAATATTTATATTGTGAACACTGCCTAGAATTGCTTTTTACTGTGTTCAGATCAGATAAAATGTTTGTCCAGTTGGGAAATAGTTTGCAGCTGAAAAAATTATTCTCTTCATTTAAACTATGTCAAACATATAGAACATATAGATTCATTTTGGCTTATCTACACAAAAATAAAATTTTATTTTGATAATAATGACCTGAAAAAACTTCAAAGCAAATTCTCAAATATTTTTTTAAAAATTAGAAAATAAAGAAAAAATTGGATTTACCCAAAGGATGCTAATTAACAGAAATGAACACTTTGTAAGAGTCTGCTTATTTGCTTGTTTACAATGTTGAAGTCATCTGATTCCATAAGACTCTGGGTGGCTTACAATTTTAAAAGCAAAATAACAGCAGCAGCAACAACAAACCAATTAGCACAGTCAGAGTAAACAACCTATTATCACATTTTGCCATTAACAAAACAAGAGACAATTGAACTAGTGCCCCCGTTTCCCCAAAAAAGCAGTGCATCCAACCTGGTGCCTATGTAAAAACTATGCCAACATTTAAAACTTAATTCACAATATACCAGACCCCCTTATGAAATGTAGCAGTCACTAGAATTCTTTAGAATAGCTTTTTCATGTTTCTATACTAAAGTTTCGTATCAAACTTCCTGGATTCTTCTATGCCTGAACATTTTCCCCCCAGACTGGACTGCCAGAAGACCACACTACACTAACTACAATACATACATACATACATACATACATACATACATACATACATACATACATACATACATACATATTCTAATCATATGACTACCATGTAGAACAGAATTAATTCTTTGAAATTTATAGTAGAAAAGCAGAGATCATGATAGCAAAACAGGGTTCCTTTGCCCTATTCTTTGCTGTAAATTGAGACCTGTCCACTAGAGAAATTTCATCATCTCTAAAGAAGTGGAAGCAAGGCATGACAGGAATTAAAGCTCAGAATACACAATTATGGGAGGAATATTTTTGAAAGATCTTCTGCTGAAGCTATCACCATAATGGACAGATGATGGAGTGAAAACTTTCTTCTTATGAAATTTTCTAGATATTTTTCAGAGAAAGCATGTGCTTTCCCTTGACCTAAGAGATCTTCTTGATGCCTATCTTCAAACCCTCATGACTGTTACTCTGTACATACCCATTTTTTTCTATTTGCGGGCTTATTCTCTTGTCTATTATCATGTCCTTGTTCCACCCACCTGCCTGTGTTTATCTCAGCCTTTAAGGTAATCCAGGTCATAAACACCACAAGAAACACTAGAATTCCTTTTTATTATGTGAGTTATAGTAATGGACTCTTGAAAGCCTGAGAACATTATCTCCCCACCCAATACTAAAGACATGACTCCAGACATGGCTGTCTTGAGTTTCTTCCTCATCTGTTTTCTGTTTCCCCAGGCTAAATTTATATTTTTCAGATGGCTGCTGCAAAAGCTTCTTCAAGCCTATCTTATGTACTGTTCAAGGCCAGCTGGGTTTATGGCTAGCCAGAATACTTGAGTCATTGCTATCTTGCTCACTTCTATCTCCTCCTCCCTTTTCTGGCATGCTCATGTCCATTTACTGGCCATTTGCTTCCCTACTTCCAGTAAATTTTCCCAGATGTCTCAATGATGATTTTTGGAAGCCAATGCATAATAAACATTGAAGAGGACATGAATGTGCATATTTTCCATAATCTTTTGTAGTCATATCTCATGACAAGCTAGGCTTTTTCATATCTGAGAGTGTGTGGGGTTAAAAAAAATGAAAACAATACAAAAAAAAGTACAAAACTTTTCTGGATTCACCAATAATAGTCCAAAGACACCATCAGTCATATCTACGAATAACATTTGTTCCAGTTCTTGTGAACACATAAATGATTCCAAGTCACTGTGGGATATCACATTAAAATGAGGTGTCTCTATAAATCTGTGTGCCATATGGTAAGCATGTTGTATGTGTGTATGTGGAATAAATAGATGCCTTGTTCTTGTGAATCAGCCAATAAGGCTTTTCATAGCTCCCCCAGTGGGAATGTTAAGCACCGAAACAAAGCTGGCTTCATGTTGCATGAATATATATTCATATATTCATATAGATATAGGACTAGCTCTGCATATAGAAGATATTATGTATAATATAAATTTTATAACTGGTTTGCTTGGTGTTTTCAGTCAGAACCTGTGCAGCTCATTTAAACAGGGGCACTCCAGTTCCTGAACTTTTTTGCTTGTTTTTGCACCATTTATTTTGTTATGTGAACATCTTCCATTCTAGTCACTTTTATGGTACTTTCAACCTGCTTGATCCATTTTGCATCCCCATTGTTGTCTGGATAGCTTCATTTACAATCTTCAATAATTTAGCCAAAGGTGTCTTACTAACTTGATTCAGTTTTGGTAATCAAATTATTTCCATGTTTTCCATCTGAGTCTTAATTTTCTCAGATAGTTCAGTTCTTGCTTCTTGCTTCTTGTTCCTCACCCACTTCTCTGATTTCCTTCCTTTTCTCCATTACTTATTGCTCCACTTCTAAATTATCTCTATTATCAGTTACATTTCAGTCTTGATCTTGTGCTGCTCTACTTGCAATCTCTTGTAATTCTGCATTAGTGAAGAGTGGTTCAAAATAAAATACCTCTGATCCATAAGTCTTCGTTAATTGATTTCCATATTCAGGAATTCTCTTTCCAAATCTTGAAATTGCACTTTTGAAATCCACATTTTGTTTGCTCAGATCTATAATAAGCTTTTATATTTTCCTTTGTCCAGGAAGGAAGAAAATTCTTTCCTTTGTTTGTTTTTTCCATTCTTCTTCCAGTCATGCCCTGCTTGTCTAGCAGAGGAAGCTGAGCCCAGTATCATATTTTTTTGCTCAACAACCAGAAGCCATAGTATTCAATGCAAGTCTTTTTGAATAGGGCAACACTCAATCTGGCAAGGCATTCACTCTAAGTATTTTCACCATAGTTAAATGGGTTTGGAGCAAGTTTAGTCTGGCTTTTTTATAAAGCACACAAGCCCTCCCCCACCATTACAAAGTAAAGCTCCTTGGGAGGGATGATGACTACACAACAATGATTGATCATTGCACAATCAGCCAGATGTTAAGACTAGGTTTAGCATTTTTTCTACCTATCCTTACCAAGAACCTGGGATAGGCAGATGTGAATGTCTAATGGTGTTACAAATATTGTTGCAGGATGGAAGCTGTTCCCAGTAAACCCTGGTTCTACAATTTACTGATGATGAATTTGTCAATGCCAATGATGTTCAAGGGGTGCTCCAGTTGTTTTTGGATTGCAACAATTACTATTGGTACTACCCTTGCTTGCCTTTGCCACAGTTGTTATATTTCTATTTGAAGGTCTTTGTATTTGTTATCTTTTTCTATTCCGCTGTCTCCAGCCACTGCTATGTCCCCTATTTGATTGTTTTGTCTTTCTTATCTACAGTTATTAACTCCAGGGTATTATGTGGCAGATGCTTGTCTGTTTGAATTCTGAAGTGTGAAAGCAATTTATCTTCTTCATTTTCTATGACTTTCTCTATTTTATGGTCCCACCAGGTCTTGCCTGCAGGCAAATGATATTTCTTGCAGATCTTCCAATACACCATTGTTGCTACTTTGTCATGCCATTGCTTGCAGTCAGTCTGTACAATCTTCTTTCAGCAGCTTACCATGTGGTCCACTGTTTCTTCAGCTTCTTTGCATAGGCAGCACTTACTGTCTGTTACTGTCTTCTCAATTCTGGCTTTATATGCATTTGTCCTTAAGGCTTGGACTTGTGCAGCCAGAATTATTCCCTCTGTCTCTTCCTGCTCTTAGCTATTGCCAGGTCTTGTTATTATCTGTTTTCCCTGTTATTTTTTTAAGGTATTGGCCATGAAGTTCTTTGTCTTCCATTTGCTTCCATTCTGTTCTTCATTTGGTCTTTCTTATAGGCCAGCTTGGTTTCTCTAGTAGTCAGTAAGTGTTCCTGATATATTAACTTCAATGCATCTTCATCATTGTCCTTCAGATATTCTTCCAAAGACCTTTTTAATTCTTCAACTATCTAATGTATTTGCAGCATTTCATACCCACCTATTTGCCTTGGTAGGTAGAGTCTGTTAGTGTCATTGCTTGGATGAAGGGCATGATTCATTGCCATTATTTTTTTGATCTTCCTATCCATTGCTTTTAGTTCTCCTAGAATTCAGTCCACTATTCCAATTGTGTATCTAATGACTGGAATTGCCCAGATGGCATTTCCTCCATTGAGTTTAGATTTTAAAATCTTCTTCACTCTCTTAATGTATTCACCTCTAATCTTTTCCTTGATTTCAGTTTGAACGATACCCAGGTATTTGTAGTAATAATCTTCAACCAGACACTTAATTTTATTTTTGAGAGGTATTTTGATTCCTTCCGTTTTCATTATTTTTCCTTGTTGGATAGTGAGTATAGGACATTGTCCAATCCAAACTCCATTGCAATATCTTGGCTATATATACAGACAGTGTTGAGCACAGATTCTATTTAAGATGGTGTTTTCTCATACAGCTTTAAATCATCCATGTAAAGGAGGTGGGATAATCTGGCAAATGTTCTTTATGTTTGCTAGCCAAGGTATGTGTTATTCAGTATTGTTGACAGAAGAGGCAATGCAGTAACAAATAGTAGTGATGATAATGAATCCCCTTGAAATATTCCTCTCTTGATATCTCTCCCAGTCTCTCACTATTGACCTACAATTATATCTTCCATTGTGCCATCAATCTATGCACAAAGCTTCTGATGTTTCTACTGATTCCTGTAATTTCTAGGCACTTGATTATCTGGCCATGTGGCAGAGAATCAAATGCCATTTGGAGTCAATCCATGCTACATTTAGGTTTGTCTTCCTTCTCTTGCAGTTTTCCAAAATCATTTTTTTTGTCGTTTTGCTCCTTTGCTATTGGGGCAGTTTCCTTTCTGCTCTAGTGGAAAGAGATTGTTTTCAATTAGATACTGTTGGACTGTGTCAGCTACCACACCACTTACAATTTGAAAGTTGCTGGTAAGCATGAAATTGGTCTGTAGTTGCCTGGTGCTGCCTGTTTTGCTGGATCTTTCATTATCAGGTAGGGATTCCCAATGTTAGCCACTCTGGATGGAGACCAGTTAGATGTTTCAACCAAAAACCATGCAGTTCATTTTCACTTAATGCTGACCAATTCTTGGTCTTCTTGCTCTTTTCTCTACCATTTCTGCTGTTATTACTGTATTTTTTCATTCTAATTTCTTTATTCTTATCCACCTCTTTTAACCATGTCCTTGCTGTATTTCTTTGGGTTATCCCATATCTGTGCCCAGAAATGTACTGTTTCTTCCTTATCAGGTATTGACTGATTCACTTCATTGATGAATTGGTAGAAATGTTTCTCATTGTATTGAAATTGGAGGTTCTGCCTTTAATTTGCAATTCAAGGTTCAGATCTGCCAATCTTGTTGGCTAGCTGTTGTTTGCTGCTTTATTATTTCCAGTGCTTCCTTGCTCTTCCTTGTTTCTAAGTGGTATTTCTTGATTAAGTATTCTCTGGTATTCTTGTTCTTCAGCTTCTTTTCTTTCATCTGTTTTAGCTTGCTTGTGCCTGATCTCTACTTGCTGATTTTCCATTTTTGTGGAGCACAGTTTGATTTTTTTCTTCTTTGTTGATTCTGTATCCCAGGTATTCAGTTATAACTGCAACTGTGCTAAATAATAGTTGCTTTGTTTCTTGCAGTGAGTTGGTTTTCTACTTGATATTGCAGTATTTGCATCTTTTAATGCTTGTGCTAGATGTTTCTTTGGGATAATCTTCAATGCAGGCAGCCTTATTCTGATGTTTTTATGTTGTTTTAGATGCTCAGTTATTCTTTGCTTCAATTCTTTTACTTCTTTAGTTAGAGACTTTGTTCTTCCTGAGATAGAGGAGAGGGTGCCTGATTTCCAAATAAAAACAGTTTTATACCTCTGCTGGATTTCTCTACTGCCAAATCCCTATAGTTTGCTTTTACATTCTCAGTTACTTCTGGCAAGGCTTTAACTTCTTTGCAAACTGCACAGTTCTTCCATTTCTGCTTCTGTGAATACTTATTTTGTATTAGAAATCAACATTGATCTAGGTTGAGGTTGTTTTTATTATTTATTTATTTAACAAAGAAACTAAATTAGTGAATCAGCAAAATGCAGTGCACATAGCATACTTGATCTTCAGTGGGGCGTTTGACAAAGTAGACCACAAACTACTTCTTGGTAAGCTAAAAAATATGGGATAAATAACGTCACTACTAGATGGATTTGTAACTAGCTGACAAATGTAGTCCTTAATGGTATTTCTCAGTGTTTTGTTTTGGGCTCAGTGCTCTTCAATACCCTCAATGATTTAGATGAGAGGATTCTGCTCATCAAATTTGTGGAAGTCACAAAATTGGGAAAAATTGTTAATACTCTGGAAGATAGGCTAAAGTTTCAGAAAGTTCTTGACAGATTTGAGTATTGGGGGATACAGTTTACACCATTTCCAACAAGATGTAGTTCAATAGTGAGAAAACTAAAAGAAAAGAAGAAATGAAAAGAAATCAAATTCTAGGTTATTATTTGAAGGGACTAGAGAGCAAGATGACTTTTGTGGGTCTGAAAGCAAAGGAAAGCTGAAGTAAGATTTTAAACATACTTGGAGTTTCACTTAGCAACCACTTCTTTTAACAAGTGACTTGCTAATCCCAATTATCATCACTAAACAAAGACTAGCTCTATTAATAATTCTGATAAAGCTGTATTAGCATTATCTGGCAACACATTTGTATAAATTCATGTTGAGTTCTGTTTTTTGCTCATCCCTCAGAGGAGAAAAACTTATTGAAGAGGTAGCAATTATTTCAATCTTAGCAGCATAAGAAGCTGGAAGGAGGGAGGGAATCATTCTGGTGCCGATTCCTCATGTAGAGAAGAGAAAAACAGCAATTGGTGCTTCCCAAGTTCTGATTTGGCAACCAAATTTAGAGGGTCATATTTATAGATAGAGTAAGTAGAATAGGATGGATTTTCTTTTTTCTTTTATCAGCTTTACTTATAGATTTCTCTTTCAGTAAATGATAATCAGTCCATAAATCAGGCACTGATCCACTGTGGCCCATTTTTGGTCCTTCTCCTTCTACATTCCTGCCCCCATAGAGTCTTTTAGTGATAAACATGTCACAACTTCTATCTGCTTCATGTTGCTTGAAGTGCAGAACAAATACCATAACTTTCTTCCTATATTGTCTAAACAAATGTTGATCATTTCCTCTCTCATTCTTCTTTTGCCTGCTCATCAGTTTCTTTAAAATCCTTAAATTCTTTGAGAAATGTAAAACTTTAAAAAGTATTTTCAAATATTTAAATGTTTGGAAGAAGCAACTACAATATCATTTAGGCAACATTTAGAGATGCCTAATTAGGCACTATCTTACATGCCCACTAATACTAATAATAATTCTTGGTCCCTCTTTGTTTTATACATTTGATTTAGGTACAATGCATTTCTGAACATCCTAACATCTTACATTTTCTTTCATACATTTATACAGCTTCTTTCCTGAAATGAATTAATTTCTTTAAATAGCTTCTTTGGGTTTTGTAATAGATATGCATCTTCAAGATTGCAAAAATCACATTTTGAACTGAATCAACAAAATAGAATTTATCATAAAAATGACCTGGCTAGAGAGAAAATCTCTCAATGGTTTGTTAAGAGATATTTAACTATCAGAAGTCTTGCTTAAAATACATGTTGTTAATTAAATAATTTCTATCTTCCCATCAGACCATCAACCAAACAGCAGAGAAAGAATGGCAGAAGAAGCTACAGGAATCCTAATTTTTTTCTATTCAAGTTAAGCTCAATAACTTTTATTTTTACTTTCAAAACTATATTGGATGTTAGCATCACAACTCAGTCCTTCCCTGCAGGCTTTCACTTAAATTCAGCTAAAATCCCTACATCATTGTTTGGATTTCCTTCAGCGAAGCCTCTAGGCAAGTCTTATAAATGGAAGAAGGCTCCTGGCAATCTGGTCAACATTTTGTGCTTGGGGTATAAGAGACCAGAAAACAAACTAGGCATGCATCCTGCTCACTTTTCATTGAAGACTTTGAATTGTCTAGCTAATTTTGTGAGAGGTAAACTGACATTTCTACCCATTGCAATTATATCTGCATGAAGTTAGCCTGCTGGTTTAAGACTTGAAAGTAATTTAAAGGGAAAATCTTAATTTTGTTAGACTGACATCAGCAAATGGAAATTATATTTTGAACAATTTGTTGTTGATGCAGCTGCTACTAGAAGAGAACCTTTCTTGCTAGCAGTCCATAGGCATCCTAACTCTTGCGGGATCTATACAAAGATTGCTGCTGGCATAAAGATTACTTGTCCTTATTCTCTTTGATCTCCTCTATGTTTTGTGACTGTTGGGTGTTTTGCAGCATGGAGAACAGTAAACAAAAGCTATGTAAATCATAACCTAGAGAAGAGAGAATCAGCATCATGGGGACAGGCAACAAGAGTCAGGTTACTAGGCCAATCCAGTGATGCTATAAATGAGAGGGGGGGGGAGTGATACCAAAGTGTCTAGCAACTGAACAGGGAACATTTTTAACTTTCACAATATTATTTTAAAATGGTACATTCTAATATGAAAGCATGGGTTATAGATAACAACCAAACAACTACCACTGAACTTCTAATGTTATTTTTGATTAAGAGAAATGCAGGGAGGAAGGGAAGATGAAGAGTTATTTGTAGCAATGGACATGTGGGATGAAATTATTAACTTTTAAATTTTTCCTGGTGGACCAGTTTGAAGATTAAAATGACCATCAAACTTTTCCCAGCCATTGGTAAGAGAGCAGTAGCTAGGCTCCTTTAATTTTGAAAGTATCTTGGCATTTTTTAAAAAAGAACCAATTCTGAGCCACTCCTTTATTTTGACCCTAGTTATTAAACACAGGATTGTCAATGTCTCAAGCACACTATCATTTAACAGAATAACATAGTGCTTTTAGAGGAATATAATAAGGATCAAACAATTTCTAAAAGAATTGACCCCTTAGAGGAAGAAGACAGAGGAAAACATGTCACCCATAGAAAAAAAACATAAATCTAGTACAAAACCCCTATCTAACCTAATCCACTCTGATGCAGCCCCACTGGTGCTAAGCAATCGATTTCATGGACTTTCCCTGGAAGAAAATATGCAGACAAATAGAAAAGAAGTATCATTAAATGTCCCTAAAAAGTAGCACCATCAAATGTTTCTATGATAGATAGAATATCTACCGACCTCCGCTTCATGAACGTGCCAAAAAAGAGCTTCAGTCCTGCCACCATCACTGCCCTGTTCTTCTGGTGCAACAGTTATGGGGTGCACATATTTCTATTCCCTTATCTAGTAATAGCAATAACATTTAGACTTATACACCACTTCACAGTGCTTTACAGCCCTCTCTAGCAGTTTACAGAATCAGCATATTGCCCCCAAAATCTGGGTCAAGATTTTACTGACCTCAGAAGAATGGAAGGCTGAATCAACCTTGAAGCGGTGGGAATTGAACTTCTGGCCGAATAATATGCCTGACACCACTATTGGGGAAAAGAAAAAAGGCTAGTTCATTGATATTGCAATACCAGGTGATGCACGAATTGAAGAGAAACAACTAGAAAAAATAACAATATGCCATGACCTGCAGATTGAAATTGAGCAATTGTGGAGGAAGAAATCAATGGTTGTACCAATAGTAATAGGAACCCTTGGATCAATACCCAAAGTGCTGCCTAGATTCATAGAAATTGTGAACTTATTAAACCTGAATATCCTGACTTTGCCAAAAACTATCCTACTTGGAACTGCTTATATATTCAGATGTTATCTTAACAGTTCTGAGGTTCTTGGTTAGAACTTGAACTGTTAAGTTTTTACCAGTCCCAGACTGTGAATCAAATTGAAAATTACCCATAACAACAACAATACTAATAATAAGTCTATAAATTCACCTTCAGGACTTCCAGTGAAGAAATGATGGATTGAAGAGTTCTTCAGGGTAGTGCAACTCCAGTTTGTTTGTTTGTTTGTTTGTTTGTTTGTTTGTTTGTTTGCCTATTTGTATTGAGAAGCTGGGTGGCTTCCTGGTGCCTAGAGAACTCTCCAGAGTCAAGGAGAATTCAAGAAACTAACCCACATCTTCTCTGTACAGCCAGTGCTTGTATGAGGATTGTGAAACTGGGATTTTTGCTTAGTCTGGAAAGTGAGCAGCTCAGAGGTGTGGTTTCTAGTCAAGTGCCACGCTGTGGTATCTGTTCCAGATCTGGCCTCTCCATTTATAAAATACTTTAATTTAGTTATTAATTCTAACTTTAAGACAGGATTTCCTCAGTTATGGAAGCTGTAGGTTTCTTGGAGGCTTTCAATATTTCAGAGATATTTTGGATTTTAAAAATTGGGGCTTGAATTAACCTATAGAACCGGTAAACCTATGGCATGCATGCTACAGGGGGCATGTGGAGCCATTTGTTAGGGCACATGAGGCATTGCCCTGTCAGCTCCAACATGCATGTGCACACTGGTCAGCTGACTTCGGTCTTCACTTTTGGACATTTTTCGCCCTCCAGAGGCTTTCCTGAAGCCTCCAGAGGGCAAGTAACCACCAAACGTGCAACCCAGAAGTTCAGGTATAGACTTCTGGTTTGTGTGTTGGGCCATTTTTCCTCCCTCTGGAGGCTTCAGGGAAGCCGTTTTCGCCCTCCCCAGGCTTCTAGAAAGCCTCTGGTGCCTGGGGAGGGTGAAAAACAGGTCCATTGCACACCAAAAGCAGGGGGAGGGCGGGAGCCACTCACACCTGCCCGGGGGGGTGTCGCACACATAGAATTATGGCTGTGGGCATGCCCATGCTTGACCCCCCTTCACTCCCACCACTTTTGGCACATGTTGGGAAAAGGGTTAGCCATCATTGCTATAGAACAAGATTTGGCTATTTAAACTTTTTTTAGGGGACAGAAAGGATTTAAATCTACTTTGCAAAGAATCTGCATTTGAGATACTTGAGGTTGCTACCCCCCTCCTAGCTTTTGTTCTTTGTGAGAACATTGCTGTGTTTTTATCTTAATTCCATGCTGATTGGTTTGGAACTAACAACGAATGTAATTAGAGCTCTTTGGCTCTACCCCTCGTGCTTTTTGAGAAAGTAAACTGTAATTATTTTCTTTGGCCACTAGAACTTGCTATTTAAAATGATGCCAAAAATGAAGAAACATGGTATATTTTTAGATATGGATATGGAAATTTTATAAAAATATTTTTACAAGCTCTATAAGTTGAAGATGAAAGAAACTGGAAAAACTATTGAATAATAAAATGGATACAGTTCATGTGGAACACAAACAAATGAAAGAGACAAAGGGAATTAAAGCCTCACAGTCCAGTTGGCTGTAGTTCCACTTGGCAGTGGACAAGGTCCTTGAGTAATAGGCTATGAGACCCTCGGTTCCATTGGGCATGCAGTGGCTGAGGCCGGCTCCGATGCACCGAGAACGGAGAAGTGTCACAAGTCAACACCAGTGGCAGGGTCTGGCTGTACTGCACCAAGAACGTGTCTGTTGACAGAAGTGTTTTTACTGTGGCAAATGTGGCTGCCTTGGCTCTGCCCCAGGATCACTTTGCATTCTTCACCAGGAGATGATGTAAGGGCTCAGCAACAATGGATTTCTGTTTAAGAAAGACACTGTAGAAACTAAGGAGCCCGAGGAACGCCTACAGCTCAGATTGATTGCGAGGTGTAGGGGCATCCTGGATTGCTTGAATTTTTTTAGTGGTCGGGTGAATCCCAGAGCCATCGATTAGGTACCCTAAGACTTCAACCCTTGGCATGTTAATTTGGCATTTTTCTTTTTTGAGATGGAGGTCATTGTCTCGAATTCTGGTCAAAACAGTTCACAAATATTTGAAAAGTTGTGCCTCATTTGCAGCCGATACCAAGATGTCATCAAAATAGGGGATGGCTCCTGGAATCCCCTGGAAAAGCCATTCCATGACGCTTTGGAACAGTCCAGGGGCGATACTAACTCCAAATTGCAGGCAGTGACAATTGAATGCACCCCTATGCATCACAATAGTTTGGGCCTCCACCGTAGGGCCATCTACAGGCAATTGTTGGTATGCCTGTGCCATGTCCAATTTAGCAAATACTTTGCCGGAGCCTAAAGAATGTAATAAATGCTGTACAATGCGTACAGGGTAAGCGCTTTGTTGTAGCGCTTTATTGATTGTGCATTTGTAGTCCGCGCAGATGCAAACAGACCCATCAGATTTAACAGGTGACACTATAGGGGTATCCCAGCATGCGTGATCAACCAGCTCTAGAATTCCCTGGCCTATGAACTTGTCAATTGCCCTGGGTTCATCCAAAGCAATTTGTAGAGTGAGATTAGATTTGACAAGTAACCTCCTCTGTAAATTAATGTCCTGCACACTGCATATGATGTGGTCAAGAATAAGCTCATCAAGGTCTCGGAACTCGCAGTACGCTGCAGCCTTTCGTAGTGCTGCAACATACTCATTGATTGATTCACTTTCCTTCCGGTTGTGAATATTAAATTCATGCTGGCGGACGTGCTTCGACGGCTTGGGAGCATAGTGAGTCCTCAGCATCTGCTGGAGCATGTTAGATCGGGTAATGGAAAGGCACACTCAGGCTAAAGGCAACAACAGCTCTTTATTGTAACAGAACAAGTATGTACAATCCAGTGAAGGTTGAATCTGACAGCAGTCCTTTTATAGGGAGCTGTCAGAGCCAAGGTGGCGCAGTGGTTAAATGCAGCACTGCAGGCTACTGCTAGATCAGTAGGTCAGCGGTTCAAATCTCACCGGCTCAGGGTTGACTCAGCCTTCCATCCTTCCGAGGTGGGTAAAATGAGGACCCAGATTGTTGGGGGCAATATGCTGACTCTCTGTAAACTGCTTAGAGAGGCCTGAAAGGCCTATGAAGCGGTATATAAGTCTACTGCTATTGCTATTGTCAGACTCTTTGACCAATGAGATTAAACCTCTGTTCCCACAGGAACAGAAGATCTTGGTGGAAACCATTATAACTGAAGCTAGTATCTAACATGAGATATCGTTTACCACATATACAAACCCATTCTGCCTTGGAGGAGTGCTGAAGGAAGAAGGTTAAATTTGGCTCTAAAGAAAGCTATTCTTATTTTGGCAAGATCAGGTTATTTAGATATCTTGCTGATTCCCACACACCCTGTTTGATTCTGTCCCTACTGTGGAGAGGTAACCTATTTAATTCTTCTTGGAACTCCATGTCCTTCATTCTATTGATTACTACTTGCTTTGCTTGATCAAAGCCTAGGGACATTAAGAATACTGGTGAGAGCCCATAAGAGCCCAGCTTGTGATCAATTGCCTGTTTCCAGGGGGAGGGGAAGTTGTCAGTCAACACTAGTAGGGATAGTCCCTTTGGAAAGAAATGCATTTTAAGCCAATGAATAATCATCATCTTCCAGGCTCTTACCTGAATTTGAGACATGCCTCAAATTCTTAACTGGGTATTTGGAGTTCCTTTGGGTGTAGCTAAGATAGCTCGCAGGAATTTGGTTTGTATGGTTTCTAGCAAGTCTTTCTTTGCAAGGATTCCTGTTTGTGCCCCATATAGAATTTGTGCCAATGTTTTGGCCTTGAAAAGTTTTAAGGCAGCAGGTACTAACTGACCGCCGCCTGTGTAAAAGAAATGTTTAATTACGTTTTATGACCTAGGCCAAATCGTTCAAAAAATTTAAATTTTGAAAATGGGAAGCCATGCCTGGAAATCTTTCATTGCCCAGAAAAAACTGATGTAGTGCTGGATAAGCATGCCACACAGCTATGGTTTATCTTAAACTACAGGCAGCCCATCTTGGTCCCCAAAACTCTGCCAATCTTCACAATTTCAATGCCTAGTTGTTCAGAGATTTGGAAAAGGTCATTCTGGCTCTTGCAGGATTTCTGGAAAGTGGTATGTACCTTATCAAGGATATCTTGAAGTGGTTCACTTGTTTTATTTCTTTTATCACATCATCCAGCAAAAGTTGGAGGCGGTAGTTCAAGCAGTGCCAGATTACAATTTTTGGGAAGTCTTGAGCTATTCTGGTGCTGACTCCAGATTTTTCCCCAAGCATAACCCTGGCACCATCGCAGCAGAAAGCTATTAAATTCTTCTGCAGATATTCGATGGTAAACCCAACTTTACATAAGTTTCCCATCGCTGCAGAACATATGGTCTCCGCATCTTGTTTCTCTAATTCCAACAGCTCAACGAAAATGGTTGCTGGCATTCTGAATCCTCGACTTTAACAAAAACTATCAGAACTGCTTTCATTGATAGCGTTGAGGCTTCATCGATTATTAAACACACCTTTAAATTCTTTGCAATAATGCTGGAAAACATGATGGTTTTAATTTAGTTTGTAATGAATTCAACTATTTTCATTGTGGATCTCCATGAATGCAAGCCTACTCCCACATCTACTCCAATCGCAGTTAGCAAATCTACCTGCTCTTCGATGTCTGAGAATGGTTTGCATCTTTGTGCCAGATCATAAACAGTAAAAAACATTTTGCTAGTACTGGATAAATGTTTGTCATTTGACTTATCTATGGATCTGGTTAAAGTATCCTGCTCCTGTTGTTTACTGTTCTCTCTACCAATATGGTTTTGATTGAAAATGTTCCTTTATTTTTTTTCTGAGAGATGATTGCTGATTCTCCTTAGTTGTCCCTGCAGCCTCAACCTGGAAATTTTTCCACTCTCTAGAAACATGAATACAGGTTTCGTACAGTACTCACAACCTAACTTTTTGTTGGATATTGCCAGTCCATCATACCTGTTCTGGAAGTTTCTGTATTGCTGCAAACTCCAGAAGTCAGGAAGTTTTGGAACTTCAGTGGAGGAGATGGACTTGCTGCTTTCTCCGACTTCAAGTGATGCTGGTGCTGGTGGTGTTGGTGCTGGTGACTGTTGTGGATCAGCTGATTGTTTTTTTTTTTTTTGGAGAAGAAAGCCACTTCTTCATCCTGTTAAATAATACTAACTGCAAAAGAAATAAAACAATATTGGACTTGATTGTAGTTGTAAGCCGAGGACTACAGGTAACAGAAGGGACGTCTGTTTTCACCCAACAATGTAGAGTCTTTTCAGGAAGGATGTCTCCCAACAAACAGGAAAGATATAGTTTTTCATCTAAGAAGTTAGATCAAGAAGAATGAATGTCATAGGTAGATTCACGCAGCAATATAGATTTCTTTTTCTGAAATTTATTCCTCAGTTCAAAAAATAGGAACATATGAATTAGGTTCAGTAGCTATTCAAGAATTAGTGGTGTCATGGTTAGAAGCAATGGTAAAGCAAGATACAGATTTAAAACCCCCCAAAAAATGTTGGGTATTTCAAAGGGAATACAATACATATTTAATTTTACACATGTTAACAGCTGCTGGAATTGTGTTTGCACAATAGTGGAAAAACAAAGATATGAAAATAAATAAATATTAGAATGTCCCCCCCCCCCACAAAAGACTACAGATAAAACAAGTTTTCCCCCTAACGCCAAGGAAAGGAAATACAAAGCAATTGGAATAAAAACCATCAAGGCATTGTGGGAAGTTATAAAGGACAGTGCCAGAAAGCTCACAGAGCCAGAAACCACCAGACAAAAACACCAAGTGAAAGGTAAATTTTAAGTACACCCATTAAGACAAAGCCTAAAAAATAGCTCGCCTGGAACTCCCCTTTTCCTGTTTCCTGGCAGAACTAACCCCTAGGATAGGAAAGACAAAAGATCTTGGACCAAGATTAACCCAGAAAAACAAAAGCAGGGCAATCAGAAACCATCAAAAGTTCACAAAGCAGCACACAACTCAACATATGAAAACAGCTATGGAGTCACATAAAAGGTTGTTGCTGCAAGAAGCAACCACTTCACAATTACCTCAACAAGGAAGTTCACACGAATTTCGGTATTCACACGAAACACACAAAATCTCGCAAACCTGTCTTCAACCAACCTAGCTTGCCCATATAAAAGCAGCCACTTTGAGGCCTCAAAGTGGCTACTTTTATATGGGCAGGTTGGTGCATGGTTTGCTAGATTGTGTGTTTCTGTAGTGAATTCACTATAGAAATAAACACCATCTCGCAAAACTGCCTTGCACCAACCTGTCCTGCCCATAGAAAAGCAGACACTTTGAGGCACATAAAATTGAATTCACTACAGAAACACACAAAATCTCGCAAACCATGCACAAACCTGCACACTTAAAAGCAACATATTGCATCACAAATAAAACATTTCCAAAAAGCAATAACATTTCTCATAATAAACATTTTCTGAAAACAATAAATAAAAAACATTCTCTAAAAACTATATAAAACATATTCTATATACAATAAATAAAAAATTCTCTAAAACCATTTTTAAAAACCCATATTCTACAAACAATAAATAAAAAAACACTCTCTAAAAACCATTAAAAACATATTCTACAAACAATAAATAAAAAACCATTTTTTAAAAACCATTTTAAAAAACCATATTCTACAAAAGAAAAAATAATCCAGTCACTTAGCAGCAGGCAGAATCAGTTCTTCGATGCGATGGATGCAGGCAGCAGGCAGGCGATCAGGCAGCAGGTAAGCTGGACTGGAGGGTCACAGGGACAAACCATTCAGCTAGGCCAGCCTGCAATGGTATCTATTTTCTTTAAGGGGAAAGTAGTTTTATTGACCTTGATAGAGGCAATAGGGAATCATCTTCTGAAGGGCCCATTCTGAATCCAACCACCCTGGAGAATTTTCAGCCAGTCTCTGACCTTTCCTTTTTGGTGACGGGGTTGTTATTTGCAGAGGGCCTGCATTATCTGGACTGTCTTCAGTCAGATTCAGAGAAGGACATTTAAGCCAGGATACAAGATAGTACTGATCACACGTATTGATGGCTTATGACAGAGCAGGGAATTGTGCAAAAGCTCAGAGATTTTTGATACCATTGATCATAGAATGTTTCTGGACAATTGCAGGGAGTGGAAGTGGGAAGTGTGGCATTTCAGTAATTTTTCTTTTTCTGTTTCTCTTTCCAATTGGAGAGAGCAAGAGCAAACAGTTGAGTCCAAAGCCATAGCTTTTTTTTTTATTTCTTTTGTTTGATATCTTAATGAAGTTTTGAAATTGTTGGTTTGGATCATCAATATTCTGACAATACATTAAATGGACCTCTGCAGAACTAAGTAATGTTCTCATGGTCTTGCCCTGGTAGCATAAGGTGACCAGACGTCCCGCTTTTGGCGGGACACCCCCGCTTTTTAATGCATTTTCCTGCGTCCCGCACGCTTTTTTAAAAAGCACGCTTTTTTTGGCGCTCGCAGCTCCCGCCCATCAGCTGCTAGCTTGCTGGGCTGGCTCATCGTTCTGTTCTATCTGCTACCTACAAATTTAAGCCAGCCCAGCCTGCCGCTCACTGATTTAATTGGCCAGGACTCCAGCCAATCAGTGAGCTGGCTGGGATGGAAAATTTTCCTTCCCAACCAGCTCACTGATTGGCTGGACTCCTTAGCCTGAGGATGCCTGCGCGAGTCTCCATTTTCCTTTCGTCTTTTGGGGTTGCAGCTGCGCTTGTTGGTGAGTAATGATAATCTAATCTAATCAGAGAATTTTCCGCTCGCCGCGGCAGGAGGAGAGGGTGGGGGCGCTGGCAGCCACCCGCAGACAACTTCCTCTCGCTTCCGGGGCTCCCGCCGCCCGGCAGAAGTTCTCTGCTGGCGTCTGCCGCTGCCCCGACCTCTCCTCCTTCCGTGGAGTCCGTTCGTGAATCAATGGGATTCGCCGCGGAAGGAGGAGAGGTCGGGGGAGCGGCAGATGCCAGCAGAGAATGCCCTCTCGCTTCTGGGGCTTCCGCTGCTGCCCCGACCTCTCCTCCTTCCGTGGAGTCCGTTCGTGAATCAATGGGATTCGCCGCGGAAGGAGGAGAGGTCGGGGGAGCGGCAGATGCCAGCAGAGAACGTCCTCTCGCTTCCGGGGCTTCTGCTGCTGCCCCGACCTCTCTTCCTTCCGTGGAGTCCGTTCGTGAATCAATGGGATTCGCCGCAGAAGGAGGAGAGGTCGGGGGAGCGGCAGACGCCAGCAGAGAACGCCCTCTCGCTTCTGGGGCTTCCGCTGCTGCCCCGACCTCTCCTCCTTCCGTGGAGTCCGTTCGTGAATCAATGGGATTCACCGCGGAAGGAGGAGAGGTCGGGGGAGCAGCAGACGCCAGCAGAGAATGTCCTCTCGCTTCCGGGGCTCCCGCTGCTGCCCCGACCTCTCCTCCTTCCGTGGAGTCCATTCGTGAATCAATGGGATTCGCCGCGGAAGGAGGAGAGGTCGGGGGAGCGGCAGACGCCAGCAGAGAACGTCCTCTCGCTTCTGGGGCTTCCGCTGCTGCCCCGACCTCTCCTCCTTCCGTGGAGTCCGTTCGTGAATCAATGGGATTCGCCGCGGAAGGAGGAGAGGTCGGGGGAGCGGCAGACGCCAGCAGAGAACGTCCTCTCGCTTCTGGGGCTCCCGCTGCTGCCCCGACCTCTCCTCCTTCCGTGGAGTCCGTTCGTGAATCAATGGGATTCGCCGCAGAAGGAGGAGAGGTCGGGGGAGCGGCAGACGCCAGCAGAGAACGCCCTCTCGCTTCTGGGGCTTCCGCTGCTGCCCCGACCTCTCCTCCTTCCGTGGAGTCCGTTCGTGAATCAATGGGATTCGCCGCGGAAGGAGGAGAGGTCGGGGGAGCGGCAGATGCCAGCAGAGAATGTCCTCTCGCTTCCGGGGCTCCCGCTGCTGCCCCGACCTCTCCTCCTTCCGTGGAGTCCGTTCGTGAATCAATGGGATTCGCCGCGGAAGGAGGAGAGGTCGGGGGAGCGGCAGATGCCAGCAGAGAATGTCCTCTCGCTTCTGGGGCTTCCGTTCGTGAATCAATGGGATTCTGTTAAGGTTACAATTGGATGTGTTGGACGAATCTTAAAAGGTGAAACTTTTATTAAAACGTTTGACTTAACTAAAAACGTCTTCCTTTTTCTTCTTCTTCTTAAATATGATTTATTTATTTATTTTTACTTCAGAAGTTTGATGACCGTTGTACAAACTAATCCAACCTAAATGTAGAGGAGGAGAAGAAGGGGGGGGGATTTAAAAAGAGCAGAGGAAAAAGAAAAGAAAGCATGAAGAAAACATAAAGAAAGGGATAGGAGGGAGGGAAGGAAGGAAGGCACTTTATGTTGAAACAGAAAATATTATATAAGGAAGAAAATGGAAATAACTTAGGAAGGAAGGAAGGAAGGAAGGAAGGAATTGCACTTAATATTGAAGGAAAAGAGAATGAAGGAAAAAGTATTGGAAGGATTGAAAGAAGGAAGGAGGAACAAAGAATTACACTTAATATTGAAATGGAAAAGAAAATATAATGAATGAAAGAAGAAGTATAGGAAGGAAGGGAAGGAAGGAAGGAAGGAAGAAACAAAGACTGTTGAAACAGAAAAGATAATATAAGGAAGAAAATGGAAAGACGTATAGGAAGGAAGGAAGGAAAAAAGGAAGACAATGTTGAAATGGAAAAGAATATAAGGAAGAAAATGGAAAAAATTATAGGAAGAAAGGAAGAAATGTACTTAATATTGAAACAGACAAGGGAATGAAGGAAAAAAATATTGGAAGGATTGAAAGAACAAGGTTTTCCTTGTATGGGATTGATAGTGTCATTCTTAAATTTATTCCCCAAAATTTTTCCCATTTGTCTAGTTCAATGTTATAGCCAAAGTTCTGTGCCCATTTTATCATTGGTTCTTTTACAGTTTCCAATTTCCTCTTCCATTTGATACTTCAAGAGGAATTTGTATATTTTCCCTATCATCTTTCTGTCCAAACTTTGAATAATTTTATTCAATTTGTGTGGTTCTGTTTCAATACCATATATTTTAGTGTCTTTATTGTATTTAGTTTTAATTTGGAGGTAGGTTAGCCAATCACCTTTCATATTCTGATCTGCCAATTCTTCAATTGTTTTTAAATTTCCCTGTCTGTCAATTAGATCTCTGTATCTTAGAATTTTGTTCCAATCTGTAAAATTTGGGTGTGTCGTTCTTTCTGTTGGTGATAGCCAATTTGGGGTTTTCACATAGTGGATTTTTTTGATTTTGAGCCATTGTTGCAGTAAAGTTCTAATTAAATGATTTTGAAAGTATTTGTGCATTTTATGTTTGTCATTCATTCCATAAGAAATTATGCCAGCCTGCCTGCAGGTCATGGCCTTCTAAGATCAGAATTCTTTTATTCTTTAACTCAATCCAATCCTTCATCATTGTCATTGTTACTGCAGTTGCGTATATATAGGCTCCCTGTGTGCTTCCATCCATCCCTACGAAGATCTGCTGACTCTGCCTGCCTGCTGGTAAGTGAGCTGGGTTTTTTCTTTTATTTTTTTAATGTATTTTAAAATAATATTTTATTTATTGTGCATATGATTTTTTAAAATAGTGTTATTCTGTGTTGATTCTTTTTTTAAATTGTCTTAAACTATTTAAAAAAAGATTCTATCCAAAATAAATTGAAACAAGCCATTTTTAAAATTTCTATGCACAATACTTTGAAATGGACTCAGGAGTCATGATTGACACTGAGTGAATTTGCACTTTTAATAATCAGGAAGATACAATGGCATTGAAAAAAGTGACTGATGACCATTTTTCACACTTAGCGACCATTGCGACCATTTTTCACACTTAGCGACCGTTGCAGCATCCTCATGGTCACGTGATCAAAATTTTGTTTGGCAACAGATTCGTATTTATGCTGTTTCAGTGTCCTGGGGTGACCTTTTGACAAAAAAATTTTTTTTTAATCAAGCCCCCCCCCCCCCCGGTCAAGCGCGTCCCTCTTTTCCAATCTGAAAATCTGGTCACCTTACGGTAGCATAAATCTGGTGGAGACCAGGTGGAGAATCTCTGACAGGTTTTCAAGTTCTGTAATTATATTTTCCATCAATAGAATTCCAACAATCTTTGTGAATTCTGTTTCTTGACCTGGATTACCTCAAAGGCCTGCTATCAATCTTGAAGCCTACTATGTTTTAATCAGAGAACCATCATAAATTTATTTGATGTAGAGATAACATCAGAACCTCTGGACATTCACTGCCTGCAGAATAACTTGTTCAAGCATCGATATTAAATCAGTAGAAAATGGATAAAAATAGCAAAACTACCATAGTACAATTAATAGTCCAATTAATGTAACAGTTGAGGCAAAGCTTATCATAGTTAGAAGCCTGTAGATCGGTCAATATTTTTTGCTCTCAGGGAAATTTGCTGGAGAAGTTTAGAGAAGTCCAGGATCAATTTTGTATCATCATGACTTTGAATCAGAGATGGATTGCTCCCAGTTCGACCTGGATCAGGTGAACCGGTAGTGGTGGCAGCGGAAAACTCCATCCACCAACCCAGATGCTTCTGCACATGTGCAGAAGCATCGTGCACACAAGGACCAGTAGCGCTGGGATTTGCAACCCACCTCTGCTTTTAATGATTTATTTATGGTAGGTCAGCCAGTAGAATTTCCTACAGATTGTTCCAAAATGGTCTTTGTTCTGAGGCTGAAAAAAGAGGGAATAAAATGTGCTGTTTGGAATTTGGAATGATTATTCTAAGATTACAATTCCTGCGGATGGAGGAAATAGAAAAAGTTTTTATGCATAAGACCTCAACCTCCACATCCTTCCAGGCATCAGAACTGATGAACCATGCAAATAGAAACATCAGACAACTAGACAACAAAAGACCCCAGTCTGTGTTTCTTCTTATATTTTGACAGGACAATTAGTTAAAGCACATATTGCTAAAGTGCTGGTATAAATTCAGTTGTGAAACTGTGAAACCAATTCCATATCTGTGGAACTGCATGCTCCATAGCAAGAAAGTTCCCAAAGTGCTCCAATGCATTGTCTTTGGGAAACTTTGTCTTGCTCTCATACAATTAAGAAATGCTCAGATGGCTTACTATTGGAAAGTGCATTTTATTATCTCTGATTCTTCATTTAATATCAGTTCAGAAATAGAATTTAGAAATTTAGGTGCCACAGCCCATTTCACAGATGAGGTCACATTGCACAGGTTTAAATTGCCCCACAGTTATTAGAGAAGTCTATGCTGGTGGAAATGATTCCCGGGCAACCTAGTCCTATTTTACAGCAGAGAATACTTTTGCAGTTGTCAAGAAATGATGCAGAATTCTTGCCATTTTTGGTCCCAGCTTCCTTATGTATTCCAATGATCCTAGATATTGATTATCTGCAAATCCATAATCCAGACATTTACTGAAAGGAATAAACAATTTATTTTCCATCTCAATAACGTCAGCAGCACCATTTGCAAGCTTCTCTCTCTCATCCTTTCCCTTCTCCTGTTCTTTGATGCCTTCTGCCAGAAAAATAGGCAGAGTTTGCAGATATTTTATGGACAAGGAAGCTTCTTTATCAAACATGTGACCATCAGCTTTATGTTAGGAGATAATATTTAAAGACAATATATTTTGTCTTCTGACTTAATAATTAGTAATTTTAAAATAATTTCTAGATTACAATCTGAAGGAAGTATTTATTTTCCTTGGATCTTTTGCACATTTGCATCCTTATTTGTGTGTGTGTGTGTGTGTGTGTGTGTGTGCACACGCATGCTCGCGTGCATGCTGTTAAGGGGCAGATTCCGCCCCAGAAGCTCTATTTCGGCTCTCCATGGGCCATGGGAGGATTTGGGATGGTCAAACAGAGCCCCGGAATACTGGATCTGGCCCCTGGAGTCTCCATTTCAGCCTGCAACAGGGCGAGAGAGGCCTGTGGACAGCTAATGGAGCATCAGCTGGGCACATGAAGCTGGATGGACACAGCTTGCTATATCTTCACAAGGTAAATGATGCAGCACAGCAGGTTGGGGAGGGAAGCAATTTTTGGGGAGCATGAGGTTTTTCAGTGGGTCAGGGAGACCTTGGGTGGGCTTAGGCAGGAAGTCTGTTCCATCAGTAGGACTCCCATGGCCATCCCCAACCTGAAATACCTCATGTGCACTTAATCATTCTCACATTTGATTAGCAAATGCATGGTTGAAAGGAGGGAGTGATCTTGTTCAAGATATGAGATTCACTCCCACAAATCCTAGAGTTATGAATGGAATGGGCAAGCTCCATTACATTTGTAACTCAAGGACTACCCGTACAGATCCCAAGAAATTGGAACATATACAGAAAACCAACCCTTCGCACATCTCATCAGGTTGGCAAATATTTTCTCCAGTTTAAATCTTACATCACATATATTTATGGCTCACAAAACAATTAAATGTAGTATCACATAATCCTGAATATGCAGCACAGCACTCCATGCTCATTCTTTTTTGTCAAGATCCTGAACCAGAGCAATATTGCCCCTCCATAGAGATTAAACCCTCTTGGAAAGACCCTCTTGAAGAGAGGCAGCCAGTAGATTTGCTAATTTGGGTTAGGTTCATTCTTTGTTGCTTCACAACAACCATTTAAATTCCATTCTTTAAAAAACATATAGTAGCTGTGCTATGACAACAAAACTGTTGTGCATGTATTTAAAATTTTGCATTACGTGTTCAGAGAGTTCTGGTAGCCAGGGTGAGAACAGATGTCAAGCACCACAATTCATCTTGTCATGTTTGTTGTAGGGCCAAGTTCATTTATAGAATATTAACCAGTTCATTTCATTTCAGCTTACTCAATCATATGATCTCAGATTGTGCTTCTTAATTTACATTCAAGTAAAGATCCTTTAGGAGGTTTTGGAAGGTGGGCTTTCTGCTATCAGACATTCAAATTCATTTGTCATACTTGAGTTATCCAGATAACAATAAATAAATGGAGAGAATGAATCAATTATTGGAATAGTACTTGAGGTGTTAGGTATCTTAACAAGAAATTTGGTGGTTGTTTTTTTTTGCTAATTTTCACAGAACAATTCAATACATTCCTCCATTTGAATGTTCCCTTATCAAACAGTATATTGATATTACTCCCTTAATATATTTCATGTACAGGGCATGAGACCAAGTCTGATGGGAGACATAATGTAGAAGAGTATGGAGATAATGCTAAAAGATGTAAGACACATCTTTTTTCCTCAAAAAAGAGGCTGAAAATCTGGGTGCATCTTATACATCGAATACAGCAATGTTTGCCTCCTGAAGCCCCGCCCCTTCACCAAAATGGCTGTGCATACCCTTATGGAGGCTTTCAGAGAGCTCCTGGGGGGTGGGAAAGGCAAAAATGAGCAAAAAATGGCCTTTTTTGCCCCCCACCTCCCAGCAGCACTCTATAAGCCTCCATAAGGCTATGCATGATTTTTTTTGACAAAAACGGGCCCGTTTTCACAAAAAACAGGTCATTTTTTGCTTGTTTTTGCCCGTGCTCCCCTAGGAGCACTCTGTAAGCCCCCTCAAGGCTATTGGGGGGGGGGGTTGCAGAGTGCAAAAACTTTTTTCCCGTTCGGATAGCTCTTTAGTTAGAGTGATTGATGAGAATTACATTGATCAAGTGCTGTGCCAGCAGAAACAAGTCTTAGGTGCTGCTGGATGTCAGCAATTTCCTTTCTCCAGCACATGGATAAATACACCTGGAAACCTGGAGGAAGGAGGGGGAAGAAAAAGAAAGATGGAAACTTATATAGCAAAGGAGAAAAACAAATGCTGTCGCTTTAAATTGGAACTGAGCATGCCTGGCTGTGGAATTCTGGGAGTTGAAGTCCACAAGTCTAAAACAATTGCTGCCTCACCAGCCATAAACCTCACTGCATGTCACTGCTACCTACCTACTGTCTCTCTCTCCCTACCTACCTACTGTATTTCTCTCTTTCTCGCTCTATCCCTCTATGTACCTACCTACCTATCTATCTACCTACTCTCTCTCCCTACCTACCTACCTACTGTATTTCTCTCCCTCTCTCTCCCTCTATCTACCTACCTACTTTTTTAAAAATTTGCCTCTTTAAAACCTTGGTGTGTCTTATGCTCCGATGCATTTTATACTCTGAAAAATATGGTAATAATGGTTACATGAACATCAATTTATCTCTAAGAAATAAGAAAAAGAAATTCAAAATTACTCTGCCTTGATTCTTTGTGATGGGAAAATATTTTGTAGGAGGAAAAAACTGTCAGACTTTGTGTTATCACACCCTATAACGATAAAGTAGTGTCTCAATAGACTTCATAGTGTCTGTTTCCTGACTCAGCCTGCTTCAAAGGCTTACACCTTAACCTTCTAAATGTTTGATAACTGAGCTGACAAAGTTTATTGTTCCTCAAAGGCTTAGGGGATAAAATAGGGAAAGAGATGTTTTGTTTTGTTTTTCTTGTCCTCACCAATGCCAGTATTTTTTCTGTCTCTGTACTACAATTCATTGGTGCCAATTATTCTGAAGACTGTAACCTAGGAAAATAAAATATTATATATGTATGTATGTATGTATGTATGTATGTATGTATGTATGTATGTATGTATAATATTACAGAAGATACAGCAAGTTGAAAATACTTTTCAAATTTTATTTAAATTCAAATTTAAAAAAAAAATAGAATAGCTTATTTTTATCAGATGTATATATGAGCCATCTCAGCCAAATGATTCTGCGCAGTTTAAAATAATAATAATATTTCTGTTTTCTGCTTTTATTTTCTTCCAGATAATTAAATAACAGAGACAGAAAGTTTTTTTTTAGATTATATTTTCTTTACCAATCACTACAATAAATCTTGATATAATGAGGGGGAGGGATATTGCCTATTTTTGAAATTATAGTTGAACAGAAACATTGTTGCAAGTCCAAACTGTAGCTGGTTCATAACTTCCATGTTTGTTATTAGTTCATTAATAAATAAACTTGCAGAACCACTTCCCTCTGAAGAGGGTGGGTACACTTTCCTTCACAAAAAGGGATTTGCCTGCAAGTATTAGTTGGCCCCTGATTAGTACTCAAGTTTAATTTTCAATCAATGTTTCAGGCAAAAATTCTCATGTGCATATCTGTAAAAGAAGAAGATAATTTGCATTACAATAGAACTTTGGGAACAAATTAGGAACACAAAGAATAATTCTGATTAATCTTGAGAGAATAACTTCTAGGGATTTTTTATGTTTATAAAGGCAGAACTGTCATTATAGAGTAGAATAGAAATTGAAGTAATTTATCTCTGAACAGTTTGACTGTTGCTGGAACAAAAAAAATGTCTTTACAATAATATCTCTAATTATCACAATTGAAGCCTTCTGTGTTTAGGATTAAATTTCAATTAATATAGATTGTGATTAAATATTGGTGTATTTTTATGCTAGGTTCCTAATACTGAGAAAGTCAAATATCCTTAATTGTAAGCATTTAACTCTACTCTATGGTTAAAATATAACCTTCCATCTAAAACTGATATAGTGGGTAATTTTTCAAAGCCTTTAGTTTGTGGTAAGATCCATGGAATAAACACAGAGGTAAATAAGCAGGGGTGTGTGTGTTTAATGCCAATCAATTGCAGATCAAGACTCTCAATTTTCCCTTCCAATAAGATGAAGGCGAAGGAGGAAGTGCTTTATGAAACACGTGCTGGCAATGGTACATAACAATTTCGTTATCAAATTAATTGTGCCTTAGTGGTGGGAAGTAATCTTCACATTGCTTCAAAGAGAGAGTAAATAAAATACCATGACTCAAAAATATTCATCCCAAATTTTTGATAAGTACTTGCCTTTGACAAATAGTACAGATAGCTCAATCTACAAATCTTAATAGTTCTGAATAAGTTTACTGTTGAAATATTGCATGCATATCTATTATATTAAATGTTAAAACACATACATAAGATTTAGCTTCAAAAATCCATCTTTTTCTATTTGTGAAAAGTGGGTGTTTGCCTTTGCTATGTTGTCCTCTCTGAAATAAATACATGAAATGAAATATAAGAATTTGCTGGCCTGATTAATTCTACATGTTTGTACTGTGAACAAAATGTTATCATTTAAAACTAATTTTATGTATAAATTGAAAATGGTAATTTTGAACAACCAATTTCTGAACCACAACTTAAAAGTCTAGGTTCATGAAACATTTTTGTAGTATTGATTATAATACTATGTATGTTTGCCATTTATATGGATTCAGAGTAGAAAGCTTAGGAAGTGTAGACATAAATTATTATCAAGCTTGGTCTTAGCACTAAATGCCTGTTCTCAAGCAACAGAATGTCAGGAGAATGATATAAAGGGATGACATTTACAACTGATATCACACTGTGAGATCTCAGCAAAGGTTGGTTTTCAGTAGATACATATGTGATTGCATTGCCAGTCACTAAAAAGTATTTCAACTGATTATCTGTACTGAAAATTAGCAAGATCAAAATTGTGTTTATTTGTTTGTAGCATTTAAAGACAAATGAAAAGTAATGCAGAAAATTTCAGAATAAAAGTACATATCAATAATAAGAAAATGAAAAATCAAGAGCATGAAAACAGCATTTAATAAAGGAGAAAATAAAAACAATTTTAAAACATTTTTTAAAATCACATTTACATTAAAAAGCCAGGTTTTTAATAATTAATTTTTAATCCAGGGGATTGAAAGACAATAAAGTGAATACCAGATGGAATACTCTGGGGAGGATATTCCATAACCTAAGTGCCACTACTAAAACAACCTTTTACTCAGGTCTGTTTGCCAAAAATGATCTTTGATAAAGAGCTTGGACCTTGGGATGAGATAAAATATCATTAATTTAATATAATCAATTTGATCCTAAATATTGTTTATAGTGATTATACATGCATAAAAGCCTGTGGCCGAATTACTCAGATTCAGATAATAAGATATACAGTATAGGCTGCCAACAGATGGGCACTTTTGTTCATACAGAATGCTCAGGCCTGAATTCATACCTTTTCATTCAATTCTACTTAGGGAAACAATAGTCAGATAATGAATAGATTCTTGCAGCACTCTCTTCTTCTAGAACAGACTTAGAATTTAGTAGAGTTGGAAGGGACCTTGGAGGTTTTCTAATCCAGCCCCCTGCTCAAGCAGGAGAACCTATACTAGTGTTGGCATACCTTTTTTGCACCAAGTGCTGAAATAGGAACACACGTGCATGCTGGGGGGTGGGGGGGGTGGAGAGCACCAGAAACTGGAAGAGCAGTTCCACGGTGCATGCACGAAGACCAACTGGCCAGCACTCATATGCATGCCAGAAACTGAAGCTCAGTTTCCTGGCGTACACATGTGCACCAGGGTGCTGCTCTTCCAGTTTGTGATGCAAAAGGTAACTTCTGCAGTTGTGCTATACATTCAAAATGGCCTAGTTTTGTTTAGTTTCTGACAAGATGCTGCAGGAGCTGCTCTCTGTGTAACAAACAAACAAACAAAATATGAAAAGAGCTGTAGATTATGGAAGTACCTTTTCTTGTTTGTTTTTGAACCTAGACTGCTTTTCACTTTTCTCTTGGCTGGATCCAGATTCAAGAAGAATGCATAACCTTTTATATTACTCAGATATTAATCCCATTAATTAAGTAAAATTGACTCCTTGGAAAGATTATATAATAGCAAGGTAAATTAGATAAACTTATTTCCCATCAAAATCAATGGGCCAAGGTATTTAATTACTACTGCTTACTATGGGAATATTAGAAACAAACTGGATCCAATTAACTGCAGCTGCTGCAAAAAAGCCAACGCAGTTCTAGGCTGCATAAACAGAGGGATAGAATCAAGAGCATGTGAAGTGTTAATACCACTTTATAATGCCTTGGTAAGGCCACACTTGGAATACTGCATTCAGTTTTGGTCACCACGATGTAGAAAAAATGTGGAGACTGTAGAAAGAGTGCAGAGAAGAGCAACAAAGATGATTAGGGGACTGGAGACTAAAACATATGAAGAACGGTTGCAGGAACTGGGTTTGTCTAGTTTAATGAAAAGAAGCACTAGGGGAGACATGATAGCAGTGTTCCAATATCTCAGGGTTGCCACAGAGAAGAGGGAGTCAAACTATTTTCCAAGGCACCTGAGGGTAGAACAAGAAGCAATGAGCCGAGGTAGTGCAGTGGTTAAATGCAGTACTGCAGGCTACTTCAGCAGTTGCAGTTCGGCTGTTCAAATCTCACCGGCTCAGGGTTGACTCAGCCTTCCATCCTTCCGAGGTGGGTAAAATGAGGACCCGGATTGTTGTTGGGGGCAATATGCTGACTCTGTAAACCGCTTAGAGAGGGCTAAAAGCCCTATGAAGCGGTATATAAGTCTAACTGCTATTGCTATTAATCAAGGAGAGAAGCAACTTAGAACTGAGGAGAAATTTCCTGATAGTTAGAACAATTAATCAGTGGACCAGCTTGCCTCCAGAAGTTGTGAATGCCCCAATACTGGAAGTCTTTAAGAAGATGTTGGATAGCCATTTGTCTGAAATGGTATAGGATTTCCTGCCTAGGCAGGGGTTGGACTAGAAGACTTCCAAGGTCCCTTCCAACTCTGCTATTGTATTGTATTGTGTATAACTGTATTTGTTCTGGTTGTTGGAAATAAATCCTTACAAAAACTTGGATTGGTAAGAAAATAATTTTATTAACAAAAATAAAATAAAAGGCAGTTTGCAAAGTGTTGTGACCTTGAGCAAGACTTCAACAGGAATTTCTAGGCCCAAAGAGCACACACCAAAATTCAAAAGTAAGAGTTTTTATACCCAATCCCTAATGCAACCCACATTCCCTCCCTTTTGGTCCCATTGGATAGGGGTTACAACTAATCTGAGGCACCTATTAAGAATACCTTCTTCCTGCCACTTCCTGCCTATGTGCAGTTGCAGTTTTAATGGCCAACTAATCCTCAACAGTCAGGGGCTTTTATTTTTGAATTTTAGTATTCCCTACAAATTCACCCTTTCTATTCTTTCAAAAATGGGCATGCATTCCTCCTGGCCAGATCCGTCTTCCGTTCCCTGCACCTTTGCTGCCTTGGTTATAGCTGATTCTGCATACCCCATTTTTGGAATAGGGAGGAAAAAGACCACACCCTTCTCCTCCTTCTCCACCTTCTCTTTCCTCCTGGCCAGATCTGTCTCTCAGACCAGGAGAAGAATCCGATAGCCCTCCGCCTGGGTTGTCTGGAGAAGGGGGGACCAAGCAGTGGCTTGCCTTACACCTCTCACATAGCACCCTTTTCACCTGCCCCTTCTCGGGCAGTTCCAGGTAGCTGAGATCACTGTGCTGTATACCTCTCACAAAGTGCCCTCTCACCTACTTCTGAAATGCCTCAGACACTCAGACACGATGATTTCACTCCCAGCAATGTGAGGAGCCACCACTGCCTAAGCCCTCCCAGGAGCCGAGCTGAGCAGCAGCCCCGAAAGCCAAATGTCTCCTTTCCAGCCACCATGATCTCTGCTGCACCACTGCTGCTCCTGTCGGCTGTGCGGACAAAGGAAGTGGATGGGTGGGGCAAACATGGTGTGGACAGGCAAAGCGAGCGGCAACTGGGGGAGCGGGGGAAGCAAGTGGGGGACAGGCCAGGGGAGGGACCGTTCCAGTACTAGGCCTCCCAAAGCCCCTGTAAGGGAAGGAACGCTAAATTTTTCGAACCGGTCCTCACGTACCGGTGAGGACCAGCTAAAACCTACCTCTGCCCCACATACAAAACAGTTTTTTACATTCAACATATCAGCTATACTTTCTGTTAATTCTATAAAGACATTTTTGTTATCATCGGCTATCTTTGCCATTAACTCATCCTCTTTTGTCATCCTCTCATAGAAAGAGTGAAAAACTGACTTAGGTGTATCCTTGCTTGGTGGTTTCCTTATTACCTCAAGTTGGATTTCTGAGATTGGATCTGTTCTGCTTGCATCTATTCCTATTCCAAATCTCCAATCCTTCTGTCTCCATTCTGATCTTTCCAAGAATTGCATCCCATTGGTTACAGTGAGATTCACTTGGTTACAGGTTTCGCTTCCACAATTAGTATTTAAAGTCTTTACCCTTTGAAACAATATCAAGTCCTCTTGTTTTCCCCTAGTCTGCCATCCTACACAATTCCACCATTTACATCTCACTACACTCATTTGACATGAATCAGGAGCACATAGATATTCCTCATTACTAGTGTAGGATTGGATCCATCCAATGTTTTTACATCTATCTAAGGCTGCATAAGTATTTGCTGCTTTACAAACGTCAAATATTACTGTAAAGGCTCAATTTGCATTATGAGTCCATTCAAACTGTCCTAACACTAATTGATTACTCTTTCCTCCACTTCTTACGCTAAGTGCCCATTGGCGAGAGTCTTTCCTTGGATCATAACAGAAAGTTTTGATTCCTTGTTTGCACATTGAGTACTGAATCCCATTGTAACTGCATGAAGTATTAGTCCTGTCGCATTCCTGAGCAATATGATATTTCAGAGTTTTAGTAACTCTCTTATCCATCTTTGTGGTGCTGATACATTCCTCATATCCCACTGTTTTTAAAGCTTTTTTAGGTCTGTTGGGGCTTCCTCGCTTACATTTTACCCCTTGGATGTTGGTACAAAGCTTAGGTTCTGCTGGTCCTTACAACTCTGGTGCAAATTCTCACCTATTTTCCTTTAACTGATTTCAATATAAGGATAATAGGCTATAACAACTCAAGTTCTGAGGGGCTTCAGACTCCCGATAGTGTAGAGCCTGGTTATTTATTGTCCAATGGCTTTGGCCATCTAAATACACAGCCCTTGTAAAGTTCTAAAAAGTCCCAGTAACACCAACACTTGGAAAAGGCTTGTCATTCTGGGATTAAATCCTCAATAATGGCAACATCACATTCTTCCTTACAGTCTCTGTATACTCGGGCACAATCTGGACAATGGGTGCAGCAGCAGCATTTGCACCAGGACTTACAGTCACAGAACCAACATATCCACTGTGCTTATTTATACTCTATTTCCTTTTTAGGGTTAGTTTCAGTGGGTCTGCTTGAGGAATGCTTTTCCACTCTAACGCGGCTGCCACTCTGGTCCTTTCACTCTGGTATAGCTCTCTGCCATTCGGACAGCTGTTTTGGACTTCAGTAGCACTGGAAAGGTCCTTCCCACTTGGGTGTAAGTTTCTCCTCTTTCCAGCTTTGGATCAGCACCCAGTCACTGATTTGGAATTTGAGGACTGGAAACTCCAATAGAGGTGTTTGTGTCAACAATCCTTTTTTCCTAAGAACATATCTGGACAGTTTTTGCACATACGGTCTCAGCACTCTATCTCTAGTTTGCAATGATTCTATGCAAATTTCCTTTGGAGTAAATGTGACCCCAAGCATTAGTTCATATAGTGATAACCCAATATCTTTCCTTGGTTGCGTTCTTATTTTCAAAAGAGCCAAGTCTAGACATTTGGTCCATAGAAAATGGGTCTTTGATATTAATTTGGTCAAAGATTCTTTTATTTTGCCATTGGCTCATTCAGCTTACCCACTGTTCTCAGCGTGCCAAGGTGTGTGAAATTTCCAATCTATTCCCAAAGCCTCCATTATATTTTGTAATACCTTGGAAGTGAAATTAATTCCCTGGTCACTATCAATTTGAGTGATCAATCCATATCTAGGTACAATTTGGTCCAGCAGTACTCTAGACACCACATTTGCTGTTGCATTACTACAAGGATAAGCCTCCACCCATCCTATAGATGATCAATAATTACTAGCAGGTATTTTACCCTCCCTATTTTAGGTAACTCAGTAAAATCCACCTGAATACATTGAAAAGGTCTGAAAGCAGGGAGCCTTCCCCCAGCTTGTTGCCTTCTTATGGCTTGTCTGTTTACCTTTTTACATATTAAACATTTATCAATGATTTGCTTAGCTAATGTATAAATTCCTATGCATCCATAATGCTTTAATACTTCATCTGCTGATGCCTGTATTCCCCAATGGCTTCCCTCATGTAATCTTTCCAGCAAACATCGAGCTAGAGGCTTACTGATTACTTTTCTTCCATCCAGAATAAACCACTTTCCTTTCTCTCTCTGCTGTCCCCCTAATTAGATCAACTCCTTTTCCTCTTTCTCTGAAAATACAGGGAACTCTTCTATTTGTTCCACAGTTGGTATTAACACATGAATGCTTCCAACATCTGATGCCTTTTTAGCTTCCTCATCTGCTATTCTATTTCCAATTATCTCAAAATAACTCCCCCTTTGATGTGCATTTACATGAGTTATTGCAATTCTCTTGGGCAATTGCAGTGATTCCATTATTTGTTTTATCAGCCCCTCATGGGCTAACTCCTTTCCCTTACTATTATAAATATCCCTTTACATCAAAATGTTCCCAAATGTATGGACCACACCAAAGCCATATTTAGAATCCATATAAAGTGTTCCAAGCCTTCCCTTCATCACTTTAAGTGCCTGATTCAGAGCATAAAGCTCACAAGTTTGAGCTGACCAATTACAGGGGAGGCTTCCAGATTCTGCCAGCTCCTTGGTGTGTACATTTATGATTGCCTATCCATTTTTCCTTATTCCTCCCTCTACTTGGGAAGATCCATCAATAAATAGTGCTTCTCCTTGATCAAGAGGGTATTCTTCTAAGTCTGGCCTTACTTTTGTTTGCAAGTCAATCACTTCAACACAGTAATGTTCTAACCCTTCCTGATCTATCTGCCTAAGGTTGGCCAAAAACTGGGCAGGATTCATTTTATGATCAATTGTTAGTACTAAATCAGTCTGCTGCATCAATATTGTCTCATATTTTAAAATTCAGGACACATTAAGCTATCTCCCAGCTTTTTGCTGGAGGATGGTCCTTACTTGGTGTGGGGTGCTGACTATAAGTGCTCCCCCAAAGGTCAATTTCCTACTCTCTTGCACCAAGAGAGCAGTAGCCACTATTGCCTGTATGCAAATTGGCCATTGTCTAATTACTGGGTCTATTATTTTTGATAGGAAAGCTACAGGTTTTCACTGTCCTGCCCAATTTTGGCTCAACACTCCTTGTGCTATTCCATTTCAATATTTACAAAAAGATGAAAGGGCTTCTCTAAATTTGGGAGGCTCAGCACTGGAGCCTTCACTAAAGCTTGCTTTAAATTTTCAAAACTCCCTGTCTCGTGTCCTTTCCATTTCAGATTCTATGGCTCTATGTCTATTAGTTTGAAGTAGAGTGGTTTGGTCAAATCCGCATAGTTACCAATCCATAACCTGCGATATCCTACCAGTCCCAGGAGCTTTTTGAGTTCCTTCTTATTCTTGGGTAGGGGTTGCAAGGCCACCCCTTCTATTCTGTTGGGAGTAATTCATCTACTCTCTTCACTTATTAAATGTCCCAAATATTTTATCTCCCTCTCTACATATTGTAACTTGGTTTTTAATACCCTTAATCCTTGGTCACCCAGGAAATTTAGTAATACATTAGTGGCCTGGGTGACTTCTACTTTCTTTTTCCCTGAGACTAATAGATCATCTACATCAGGGGTAGTCAACCTTTTTAGACTTACCACCCACTTTTGTATCTCTGTTAGTAGTAAAATTTTCTAACCACCAACCGGTTCCACAGTAATGGTGATTTATAAAGTATGGAAGTAACTTTACTTTATAAAATTTATAAAGCAGAGTTACAGCAAACCCCTACCGCCCACCATGAAAGCTGGAACACCCACTAGTGGGCAGTAGGGACCAGGTTGACTACCACTGATCTACATACTGTATCAGACTGGTTCCTTTTGGCAAAACCAAACACTCCAGGACTTGTTCTAATACTTGTCAAAACAAATTAGGGGACTCTGTGAATCCTTGTGGCAGTACAGTCCATTGGTATTGTTGTTTTCTGCCAGTGAATGGATTCTCCCATTCAAATGCGAACATTGGTCTTGATTCTGGGTCTAGTGTGTTAAATCGGCGGCAGTAAAGATGAAGAGGCTTCTGAGGTAACCTTAAAGAACCGTTTATTACAGGCAAGAACAGTAACTGTAAGTAGACCGGCACCTCTCCTCCGTCTGACAGCCTTTTATATGGAGCTGTCAGACAGACGAGCCAATAGCCTTTCGTATGACAGCCCGGCAACTCGCAGGCACATCTGATTGGCTAAGATGCTCGGCTGCTGCCGAGCTGTCATTCGTAAGTCCGAGGACTTATGAGGCTATTACACTCCTTCCCCCCCAGCGATGCACCTGCGTCAGAAATGGCGCAGGCGTAGTCGCGTAAGTAGGCAGGGGGATGGCGGACATGCCCTGAATGCCTCAGTTGGACTGCAGGCGTCGACTGGAGAGGATGTCCCTGTAAGAGCTCCTCCCTGCGGGGAGTGGAGCTCCAGGTGAAGTCAGAAGAGCAGCCTGGTTGGGAAAGCGGAACCCAAAGATGAGGTAGGCTGGCCGAAGGGGGCGCGGTCAAGGATGGCGGTAGATTTGGAATAGGCCGGTAGGCGGCCTGGGGCTGGGGAGAACTGGGCCTGAGAAGGCCTAAACTGGGGAAGTTTATTGTGGGCTCGGATGGAGAGGCAGAGGACAGGCCAACGAAGGGCTGATGTGACTCGGAGGCCCTGGCAGGCTGGCCTGAATTGGTGAAGGCCATTGGATCGTCTGTTTGCGTCCACTGTTGCGGAACTGGGGCCGGTTGCGAGGTGTCGGTGGCCAGCCTCTGCGGGATGGTTTGAGCTGGATCTTCGTGGTCGTGGTGGCTCCTCAATTGATCCAGGTGCCGCCGCCACATGGTGCCATCGGATATTCTGGCCCTGTAGGAGACGGGTCCTGTTATCTCGGTGATGGTGGCAGGCACCCACCGAGGATCCCCAGAATAGTTGCGAGCCCAAACAGTGTCCCCGGGAAGGAAGGAATGGGAGGGAAACCACAAGTTGCCAGGCTGAATTCCTGAATAGAGGGGGTGTAGTCTATCCAGGGTGGTCCGCATGCGGCGACCCATCAGCAGTTCTGCGGGGCTGTGCCGCGTTAGTGGGCAAGGTGTGGAGTGCTGTGCCATTAAGTAAGCATCCACCCTTGCCTGCCAGTCGCCTCGGTTCATGCGGCCCAAAGCCTCCTTGGCCGATCGGACTGCCCTTTCCGCCTGGCCAATCCTGGCCGGATAGTAAGGGGCAACTGGCGCATGGCGGATCCCTTGGGCGGCCAGGAATGTTTGGAAGGCAGCAGATGTAAATTGTGGGCCATTGTTGGACACAACTGTGTCCGGCAACCCATGGGTAGCAAACAACCATCGCAGGGCCCGCACCGTGCTCTCGGCTGTGGTGGAGTGCATTAAGACTAGCTCCACCCAGCGAGAGTAGGCATCTACAGCCACCAAGAATACCTGGCCGTGGAAGGGGCCCACAAAGTCTATGTGAATGCGGGACCATGGCCCGCGGGGCATCTCCCACTCCTGGGAGGGGGAGGAGGGGGGAGATGGGCAGGATTCCTGGCATGGGACGCAGCGGGCGACCCAGGCCTCGATATTGGAGTCCAGGCCGGGCCACCACACATAGCTGCGGGCCAGCGCCTTAATGCGCGCGACCCCGGGGTGATCGGAATGGAGCCACTGAAGGACTTGGTTGCGGAGGACCGATGGGATGACCACGCGGTCGCCCCAGAGGAGGCAGCCGGAGTGGAGGGAGAGTTCCAGCTGGCGGGACTTGAATGCCCGGCAGTCTGGGCGGACAGCTTCTGTAGGCCAACCTCTCAGGACCCATGCCATGACTTGAGAAAGGACAGGGTCCACTTGAGAGTGGGAGGCCACGTCAGTGGAGGTCAGGGGCAGGTCCAGCTCAGCGATGGAGAGGACCGAGAGGCATGGGACCGGCTGGGGGTCCTCGCAAGGGAGGGGGCAGCGACTAAGGGCATCGGCATGTCCTAGGTGCTTGCCCGGATGGTAGCATAGCGCGTAGGAGTACGCAGCCAGGAACTCCGTCCAGCAGGTCATCCTAGGGGGGAGGATGGGGGGGGGTCGGCCTATCGCCTGCCAGAAGCCCAAGGAGAGGTCGGTGTAGAGTATAAAGTGCCGACCGTAGAGATAGTCGTGGAACTTTTTAACCCCGGACACCGCAGCCAGAGCCTCCTTGTCAATCTGGCTGTAGTTCCTCTTGGCGGAGGAAAGTGTCTGGGAGTAAAAAGCTATGGGGGCTTCTGAGCCGTTGGGGAGGACGTGACTCAGAACCGCCCCCAAACCCACGGGGGAGGTGTCACAGGCCAAAGTCAGGGGCAGCTTGTCATTGTATTGGACTAAGACTGCCTCTGACGTCAGCAGGGATTTGACAGCCACGAACGCATGCGCTTTGTGGCTGCCCCAGTGCCAGGCCGTGGATCGGTCGAGCAACCGATGCAGCGGTTCGGCTAGTGACGCCTTCTGAGGAATAAATGGCATGTAAAAATTTAAAAGGCCGAGGAACGCCTTGAGCTGCGCCTTTGAGGTTGGGGGGGGGGTTGTGTTCCTTATGGCGGCAATTTTGGAAGGGGTGGGGTGGATTCCCTGGGTGTCAATCAAGAAGCCCAGGAATTCCACTTATGGCACAGCAAAAGAGCATTTCCTGCACTTCAGTTTTAATCCCGCGCCCCTACAACGGTCGAGGACCTTCCTTAAGACTTTGATGAGGTCTGAGCGGCTGCTTGCAGCAATCAGGATGTCATCAAAGTAGGGGACGACGCCAGGGAGCCCATTGAGCAAGCGCTCCATGAGGCTCTGGAAGATCCCCGGGGCAACGGATACGCCAAATTGGAGGCGGCGACAGCGGAAAGCCCCCTGGTGGGTGACGATGGTCTAGGCAGCCGCCGCATCATCATCCACAGGGAGCTGCTGGTAGACCTGCACCATATCCAGTTTGGAGAAAATGCAGCCCTGCCCCAAGGAGTGGAGCAGATGCTGCACGACAGGGACTGGATAGGGGTTTGCCTGGAGGCCAAGGTTGATCGTCGACTTGTAGTCGCCGCAGATCCTGATGGACCCGTCGGCCTTCACGGGGATGACTATGGGGGTCTCCCAGCGTGAATGGTCAATGGACTCCAGCACTCCCTGCGCCAAGAGCTTATCGAGCTCGGCGTCAACCTTGGGCCTCAAGGCAAAAGGCAATCTGCGGGCCTTCAGCCTGATGGGGGCAATCTGGGGGTCCAAGTTAAGGGAGATAGGGGTGCCCTTGTATTGGCCAAGCTGCCCATTAAAGATGTCAGCATAGTCCTTGAGGACTGCTGCTACATCAGGGGGCGTGTCCACCACACTGTGCACTCCTGTCAGGGATAACCCTAAAGAAGAGAACCAATCAAGGCCCAGGATTGAGGGAAGCAGTTTTAAAACAATGAGGACTGGGAGGACTGCACACTGGCTCCCATAGGAAACCCCCACCCCATAGCACCCCAGGCTGGTAGTCCCTTAAGATGGCGTCCGCTGGAGAAAGCTGGGACTTGGACACATGGGGGCAAAGTTTTGTGAATGTAGCCCAGGAGAGGAGGGAGCGGGAGGAGCCAGAATCGACCTCCATCAAGCAGGGGGAGCCCTCAATGGTGACTGTAATGGTGATCTTCTGTGTACCGGCTGAGGCCAGGTTGATGGACACCGCAGGGGTGGCAGGCACATTCTCGGTCAGGGCATAGCAGTCTTCACGGCGTGGCTGCTGGTGTCTGGCCGGTGGATTCTTAGGAGGAGGAGGAGGACCGTAGACTGGAGGTTGTTCGGCCGGTGAGAGAGGAGGCAGGGCAGCCCGGCAGACCTGCGCCAAGTGACCCTTCTTGCCGTATCGGCGGCAGATGGCGGTCTTGAAAGGGCAGGTAGACCGGGTGTGAGAGCCTCTGCAGCCGAGGCAAGCAGGAGAGGCCGTAGGAGCGCGGATCAGCGCCGGCTGCTATTGTTGAGGCCGGCGAGGGGTGGCCCGTAGGCGGTCCACCTGGTCAGTATAGAATTGTTCAGGCAATGGTGCCAGTTCATCTATTAAGTTAGTAATATATGTAGATGGCTGTGGTGGTGCGGGGGCAGGCCCTGGCAAGGCTGGCAAGGCAGGCACAAGGGAGGAAGCTGCCGCTTGAGGTAGATAACGGTCGATCTCTACTGAGGAGAGGTCGGCAAGTTCAGCAGCCCTGGCTTCGTCAATGGCGTAGACTAGGGTGACTTTAGGCTTCCCAAGGAGCCAGCGCCTCAGGAAAATATCCTTGAGGCCGCACACAAATTGCTCCGCTAAGTTGTCTTCCAAGTCGGGGAAGTCACATTGCGCCGTGGCGACTCGCAGAGCCTGCAAGAATTGATTCACCGATTCGGACGGCTTCTGCACTCGCCTGCGGTAGGCGAAATGGCGGGTGATCTGAGATGGGGTTGGGGCATAGTAAGCTTGGAGCCCCTCAGTTAATTCTTCCCAGGTCAGATCATATACAGCCCTAGGGGCAGTGAATGAGTGGGCCGTTGCGAGCATCTCACGACCGCAGGCAGTTAAGAAAAACCCACACTTTCTGGCCTGAGAGTAGCCTTACCGGTTGTTGGCGATGAGAAAGCATTCAAATCTTTCTAAAAATGCGGCCCAAGACTCTCCGGCGGCTCCGAACGGAGCGAAGGCTGGCATGCCGGCCATAACGGTTTGCGGCTGAGGCGGCTGAGGCGATTTGAGGCACATTTTTCTTGTCCGGTCTACGCGCCTAACACGATCGTTGCTTGCCCTCTAGGTCGTGCTCAGAGCCGGTGATCCCACTGCTCGTCGCCAGTGTTAAATCGGCGGCAGTAAAGACAAAGAGGCTTCTGAGGTAACCTTCAAGAACCGTTTATTACAGGCAAGAACAGTAACTGTAAGTAGACCGGCACTTCTCCTCCATCTGACAGCCTTTTATATGGAGCTGTCAGACGGACGAGCCAATAGCCTTTCGTATGACAGCCCGGCAACTCGCAGGCACGTCTGATTGGCTAAGATGCGCCTGGCTGCTGCCGAGCTGTCATTCGTAAGTCCGAGGACTTACGAGGCTATTACATAGTGGACATGCCAAAAGGCATCCTTTAGGCCCACTACACTGAACCATTAATGATCCGGGGTATCCGGCCTATCAAAGTATATGAATTAGGCACCACTGGATGTCTTGTTTGGAAAATCCTATTCAGGAATCTCAAATCCTGTACAACTCTGAATGTACCATCAGGTTTCTTTACTGGCAGAATGGGAGTATTATAGGGTGACATAGAAGGTTCCAAGAGGCCGTCCTTTAATAGGCCTTCTATTATAGCTTGCAAACCGTTTTTCCCTTCCATTGATATGGAATATTGTATCTGCCACACAATTTCATTTGGCTGCTTTAAATTAATTTTGAAGGGGGGAATTTGGAGGCCCCCTCTGTTCCCTTCCTTTGTCACAAACCGGACTCTTATGAGTGGTACATTTGCCAAATCGTCAGGGTCCATTCCAGAGTACCTTCTCATGGTGTCTTTTAGTCTTTGCAAGAAGGTAGCTGGCAATTTATCAGCTTGTGTGATATTGTTATTATTTGCAGGAGGGTGATCCCTTTCCCAGACCTGCATGGCAGCATTCTGAATTAACTGCCTCTCTTCCACAGAGAAAAGCATATTCTGAATGGCAGTTAATTCATCCCAGGTGTAGATGTTAGGTCCTAACAAATGATCTAATTGTTCTGCTGCCCCCAGGGGATCTCCTATCAGATTCCTCATTTCCCTTTTAAAAAAATCTTACTTTGGAGACTCGAAGAGGATCTTGAACAAAACCTATTATTGGTTGTCCTCGGGGGTTGATTTCATTTGGAACTTCCCTCAAAGGAAACATGGCTGATTCCTTTTTATTCATTACAGGGTGTCGTTTAAATGGAAAATCCTCTATGTTCCTTTTTACATTGCTCCAATTCTTTCTGTAGAACCTTATATTGATTTACTTTCTGCCTGACTTGAGGGCTTTCTGACATGTTTAGCTCTTGTGGTGGGGCTTGTGGCACATTTATTGGAACCACATTATATGGCAGGGGCAGATATTTTCCCTCTCTCTGCCTCTTCTTTATCAGTTACCAAGAAGAGGTTGGGATGTTTTGCTTCCAATTTACATGACCACTTGTTTGGGTTTCATACAGTGGTGAGTTTCAAAAAAATTTCAAACCTACTCTGTGAGTGTGGCCTCCTTTGTGGGAGTGGCTTGCTGGCCATGTGACCTGGTGGGAGTGGCTTGCCTGCCATGTGTTTCTCTCTCTCTCTCCTTCCTTTTGTCTCTCTGTCCCTTTTTCCTTTTTTTCTTTCATCTCTCACTTTTTCTTTCTTTTTTCTTTTTTCTTTTTTCTTTCTTTCTCTTTCTCTTTCTCTCTCTGTGTGAGTGTGTGTGTGTGCGCGTGTGTGTGTGTCAGTGGTGGGTTTCAAAAATTTTTGGAACCTCTTCTGTAGGTGTGGCCTGCTTTCTGGTGGAACCTCTTCTAACCAGTTCGGTAGACCGGTTCGGTAGATTCTACCAAACTGGTATGAACTGGTAGGAACCCAACTCTAGTTCCATACCAAGGCATACTCTAGTTCAGTGGTCCCCAACCTTTTTATCGCCGCGGACCAGTCAGCCTTTGATAATTTTACCGTGGCCCGCTGAGCGCGCGCAGGGGTGGGGGGGCGTTGTTCGCGACGACACATTGATTGTTTATATATCAGATTGTTTTGATTAAACAACTTTTATTTTATTGTATTTAAACATGCCTTACAAAATAAAATACAATTACATAAATATAAAGTGCTTTAATATGCCCCCCCCCACCCGGACAGACTTATGTTCCTCAAAGACCATCCTGAACCCTCAACCCAGACCAACCTTTCTGCCCGCCCTCCCCCTCCCCACCACATTCGGCGGGCAAAGAACAGAGCGCGCGCACGCGAATGCCGTGGCGAGAGAGAAAATAAATATATATATAAATATATAACTGTTTGGGAGTAAAAGCGGGGAGGCGCACCGGGCCGGGGGGGGAGGAGGAGGAAGGAGGGTGGGAAGGAAGCTGGCAAGCGAAGAACAGAAAGTAATTAGCAAGGATTAAAACGACCTGCCGGAAAAAGGAGAGGGGAAAAAAAACCACCAGATCTGACGGCTAGTCCAGCCTCCACCGGAGGGGCTGCAGAAACACACACCGCCAGTCCTGTCCTTCCTTTCCAACCAGTCTCTCTCCGCGCGCACATACACACACACACACACACACACCACACAAACACACACCCGCCGGCAGATATGCACGCACACACACTTTTTTTTTTTGCAATTGGCAGAACTACGGTTTTCTTTCTTTTTAAAAAAAATAATTAAATGGAGGTGGGGGGTGTGTGGAGAGAAAGGGAGAGAAGCGGACACATAAAACCGAGCCGCACTCGCGAACCACAGCATGCATCTGGGTGACAAAATTGCAGGGAGAAAGCAGGAAAAGCCAAGGAGAGAGCAAAAAAAGAAAAGAGCCAGACCAAGCGCGGCAGGGCGGGAAGGAAGGCGATGATGATTGGGGGAGGTTTGAAAAAGCAGATCCAAGCGCAAAAGTTACTGAGTCATTTCAGCGGCGGCCAGAACAGTTTTCTTGACTCCCTCCCTCTCTCCCTCTCTCTCTCCTCTCTCACTCTCTCACTCTCTCTTTCCCTGGCGATGGATCGGTGCGGGAGGGGGGGAGAGAGAAGGGAGGAGACGGTGAGGGAGGAAGGGAGAGAGAGCCGAGGGTGGGACCAAAGGGGGGGGAGAGAAATGCATTTAAGAGGAGCGGATTTAAAAGAGCGATCATGGCCCCCGGCCGCTGCGCGGCCCGGTGCCAGGTACTCCACGGCCCGGCACCGGTCCGCGGACCGGGGGTTGGGGACCACTGCTCTAGTTCATTATCAAAAGATTTACAAGCCTTTCCTTTAACATAGTCATATACATTTTTGCAGGCAAAAATATTCATTAGTTCCTAACCAATTAACTTTTTCATCCTCCCACCAGACAATACAGCAAAGATTTGCCATGTCTTCTTTAGTGAGATTGAGTTCATTAATTAATTTGTTATATGGTGCACTCTCCCCTCCTTCTAGCAATTTTCCTAGTGGATTCTGGGCTTCAATTTTTTTTGAAAAGTTTTTCTATTGTTTTAATTGAACAAAAAGACAAAAAAAGAATCATCCTTCATTACATCTTGTAGAAAGCGTGTCAATTGGTTACAAATACATTTCATACGTTTCTTCCACAATCATTACTTATACTTCATTCATATTGAATTGTACATTTTAAATAAAAAATCTTTATGTATTTTACTATCAATGTACCACAATTCTCATTTAACTACAATTATTTAAATGTGCTTTTATCTGAAATCATTTGCATTTAAAGACACAACCACCTACTGGCATTCATTCGCAATTTCAATAAACCTCCAATAACATTACACCTTTATAATATATTCTGAAAAAAAATCAATTAATAAGATATCTAAGCATTCCCCCCTTCCCCCAACTCACTATTTAAAGCTTGTATCCAATTTGCTTTTACCAATACAACACATGTATATATCATTAAACATTATCCATTAACATTTCCTTGTTATTGTTGTAGTTAGCTAAAAATTATTTACTATTTATATCACATCTCTTCTCATCAGACCCAAAAGAAATTACACCTTTATAACAAGATCTAAACAAAAATTTATTAATAAAATTTATAGGTCTTTTCCCCAAGTTCCAATTTACAATTTATATCCAAGTTACTTTTACTAGTTAAGGTTATCATTTCATTATTGTTAGCATAGTTAAATATATGTTAATCAATAAACATTTAATAACAATCTAAAACAATCTACAAAATGCTAAAATTCCTACTTATTAATCACCTAAAAATTAACTAACTTTTATCATCAACTTTCATTATCAACCTGTATCTTTCCAGTGGCAAAACAGTCTTATCTTTCTTGCCAGTTGTTGTGTCAATTCTCTTTTTAACTCTTTATAAAGTTTTTACAAACTTATCTCTGCACTTTATTGCTTGAAAGATCTCTGAGATAATCTCGTTGCCCTTGAATTGTTATTGAAATTAGCTTGTCTTTGGTTGTCAGATTTATTTCTGAAAAGGTTTCTCTTCTTAACTCCATCATTATCACCCTTTTTATTTATTTATTTATTTGTTAAATTTCTAGGCCGCCCAATCCTGGAGGACTTTGAAATCTGGGATAAAGCTCCAAATTGTCAAATTCACTTTTCCATCTTCTCTTCTTTCCATTTTCAGCCATGTTTGCTCCATTAATGTTCATCTATTGTCTTGTCTTTATCTTCTATATTTTCATTCTCTTCTTTAATTTTTGGGGCTCCAACTCCATCATCTTTTGCTGTGAGAAACAATAGTCTATCCAACTTCTTCTCAAATCTCCCAAAACCTTTCAATATATTTGAATTCCTGCTAGGATATTTTGAAATTTTAAGGTTTCCTCATCTGCATATCGATCTATTTTCCCCCAAAAAAGGATTAGAGAAAAAGAAAAAAGGAATCTGATAGCTACTGCCACTCTAGCCTTTCAAGACTCTTTTATGTGTGTGTGTGTGTGTGTGTGTGTATGTATGTATATATATATATACATACACATAGACATACATATACACACACCCACACACATATATACATATGTTTATTTTAAGTTGACTTAAGCACAAGTTCTTTTGTATTCTTCAAAGAAGAAGGGTTCTATCTTTTTCTTTCCTTTTCCTTCCCTTGCCAAAATATTTTTCAAAAGCACCTGCGAAAACAATTTGTGCCCTTGGCTCTTTATCATATTTTGTAAGCAAGTTGCAAATCCTTCAATTACAAAGTCAGTGAGATCAAAGAAGAGAGAACAAAAGATACATTGTTTCAAAAAAAACCTCCAGACTCTGACTTCCGAGTGGCAGATTCCACTTTTTCATACTTGTTTCAAGCTGACTTAAGCACAAGTTCTTTTGTATTCTTCAAAGAAGAAGGGTTCTATCTTTTTCTTTCCTTTTCCTTCCCTTGCCAAAATATTTTTCAAAAGCACCTGCGAAAACAATTTGTGCCCTTGGCTCTTTATTATATTTTGTAAGCAAGTTGCAAATCCTTCAATTACAAAGTCAGTGAGATCAAAGAAGAGAGAACAAAAGATACATTGTTTCAAAAAAACCCTCCAGACTCTGACTTCCGAGTGGCAGATTCCACTTTTTCATACTTGTTTCAAGCTTATGGAAAACAAAGGTCTTTAATTGTCTTTAATAGAATTTAATAACAAATAGTGGGAAGAATTGTTAAAATAAAAAAGGTTTTAGTTCAAGCCAAAAAATAAGATGACAAAGAATAGAGGTAAAAAAATCAATCCGTTCACCTTAAGAGGAGAAATAGGAAACATTATAGTCACTTCAATCCACAAAATATCATTGCAAAGAAAAAAACAAAAACTTTCCAAAGCAGTCCAATAAAAATTAAATTCCTTGCTGATGGTGGCAGTTTAATAGAGCTTCTCCCGAGTTCCTGGTCGCGTTATCTGCCTAGACATCTGACAGATACCACACTCTTCAGGCAAGAAGGGGGGGAGAGAGATCCAGCTGGCAAGTGCTTTCTTTGATCTTTGCAGCTTTTTTTGTCTGCGAAGATAGGGGGCCCCAGCCGAGGCTGAATCATCTCCGTGCCGGAAATCTACAGCTGTTTTTTCACAGCTCAAAGTAAGATCCCCCACTTAGAACAATATTTGAACTATCTATCTGATTTTAATACAAGCAGAGTCCGTATCTGAGAACCTCATCTGCTTTTTTAAAATCCCAACTTCATTTTTTACAAGAGCTTCCTTCATTAATTTGGTTATCTAAAAAAAAAAAAAGGCTCCTAAAATGGCGATTGTGTATTCTCCGTAACAATGCCACCTTCCTAATCTTTTTGCAAAGAACAGTGATAAAAGTTCAAAGGGAGGAACAGCCGGCCAGCAGCTTCTTACTAATTAGTTTCATTTCTCTGAAGATTTTACAAGACTTTCCTCATATCAACTTTGCTAATGTATATTTCTGATATAGAGAAGTCTAAAATGGCGCTGAATATGCCGAGCTGCTTTGTTACAATGCTTTTTTTCTGAAACCTTTTGAAAAATCCTAAAGAGCTAACGAAGGGATGATTTAATACCTTTCTTTCGTAAGCTGCACAGCGGGCCAGTAGAGTTTGATTAATTGCTTGAAGATAAGACTTATAATGGCATCAAAATTAAATCCTGGGCTGAAACCTCCTCCTAGAAGTATATCCCCAATACCTGGCACAAAGTTGCAGCCTCCACCCTCTATGCCCCCTACTGGAGATTTACTGGAGATTTGCTAATGAAAGAACTTTTTTTGGAAACTTTTAGAGAGGAGAATTTAGAAACTTTTAGAGAATTCAGAGAGGAGATAAAGGAGGAGATAAAAGAGTTTAAGGCAGACTTATATGATAAACTTGATACTAGGATTGCCAAAATAAATGATGATATGCTGGGACTTGTAACTGTACTGACAGAACATATTTCTGGAATTGAAGATAACCTAGAGGTTCTTAATGAAGCTAATACCAATTTGACATCCAAAACTGAGGTGCAACAAAAAGTTGAAAAAGCTGAAAAACAAATTATTATGATACAGTACAGGCAGATGGAGCTGGCATTAAGAGTCAGGGGGTTGCGTGAGGATAAACAGGAGAACTTGAAACAGATTTTTTCAGAAGCTTTTGATTGTCTGGTGGGAAGACCGGGGTCCAAATTTGACTGGCAGATCGAAAAAGCTTATCGCTTTAATTCTTGGGTGGCAAAACAGAAGCAACTTCCCCGAGATGTAGTTATATACTTCACCACAAGAGAGTTCAGAAACATGATACTACAAGAGTCCTATAACACCAGGCCTCAAATTGGGGGCCAGGATTTGATTGTTTTGAAAGAAATACCACCTCAAATGCTAAGAGCCAACCCAGTTTGGATGGAATTGGGAAGGGCAGTGCAGGCAAGAAGGTCTTGGAGGCTGAATGAAAACTTATTCAGATATGAAAAGTACATTAATGATTGTAAAAAATTGTTATCTGAATACTTTGTTTTGAATATGACTAAGGGTACATCTATAGAATTTGTATGGGATGCAAGCAAAGCGTATATGAGAGGAGTACTGATGAATATAAATAAAATACATAGACATAAACAAGGGCTAAAACAAACAGAATTGGAAGAGGAATTTAAGAGGAAAGAGTTGGAGTTAACATTGAATCCAGGCGATACAAAGGTTAAGGAAGCAATTACCATATTAAAATCTCAATTTGACATGTTGATCTATGACCAGGTAGCCACTAGTTTATTATATGCAAAACACAACACTTTTTGTAACGCAAACAAACCTGGCAGATGGTTAGCTTATCAGATTAGGAAAAAAAGGAAAACTCGAAATGTAACCAAACTGATTTATAGAGGGAAGGAGGTGTTTCAACAGGATGAGATTCAAAAGGCATTTCGGGAATTTTTTACAGAATTGTATAAAGGGGATAAAATTAAGGTTTTAGATATAGACAAATATTTAGATAAAGAGAAAATACCCTTAGTTAGAGAAGAGCACAGGCAAAAGTTGAACCAACCAATAACCTCGGGGAAAATTTTGCAGGTAATTAAGCAACTAAAGTTAGGGAAAGCGCCAGGTACAGATGATTTGACAGCGGTTTACTATAAAAATTTACAGTTAGAAATGGTAGAACCTCTTAGAGAATTATTTAATAAGATTCAAATGGAAGGTAAAGTGCCTCCATCTTGGAAGACAGCGTTTATATCTTTGATACCCAAAGAAGATCAAGATACTACCCAACCAAAAAATTATAGACCTATCTCATTACTTAATGTAGATTATAAAATTTTTACTAAAATACTAGCAAATAGGTTAATGCTGGTTATTCAACAATTGATACATACTGACCAAACAGGTTTTATACAGGGGAGTCAGATGAAAAGTAATGTTAGACTAATTATTAATGCATTAGAATATTTGGGAAAGAACAACCAAATTCCTGTTGCGTTCATATTTTTGGATGCTGAGAAGGCCTTTGATTGAGTTAACTGGCAATTTCTGTTGGACTGTCCTTTGTCCCCACTATTGTTTATTATAACTTTGGAAGTATTGTTGAATAAAATACGGGGCTTGGATGGTCTAAAAGGGATCAAGATTAGGCAGCAAGAATACAGAGTGTGCACTTTTGCGGATGATTTGGTCATAATATTGGAACAACCGCAGGAATCTAGTATGGTTTTAATGAATACGATTAATCAATATGGTCAAGTGTCTGGTTTTAAAATAAATTTAGGAAAAACAAAAATATTAGCTATAAATATGAATACTAAACAAAAGGAAGAACTAGCAGGGATGCTAGGATGTGAGGTAGTCAAAAAAGTCAAATATCTTGGGGTTAATATTTTAACCTCAAATGGTAAATTATTTAAGCATAATTATGAACCACTTTGGCATAGTATACAGATAGAGATGAAAAAATGGGAGAAATTGCACTTATCTTTGCTGGGTAGGATAGCGGCAGTGAAAATGAACATCTTACCAATTTTTTAATTTCTCTTCCAAATGTTACCTATACTTAAAAAAGATGCGAATCTTTTAGAATGGCAGAAGGGTATCAATAAATTTGTATGGGCAGGAAAGAAGCTGAGGGTAAACATGAAAATAATGCAAGATGTACGTGAGAGAGGAGGCTTGAAATTACCTAACCTAACCTAAAACTATATTATGATGCAGTGGCATTATCTGCAATTAGTGATTGGACTCATTTAACCAATGATAGAATACTGAATATCGAGGGACACAATCTGGTATATGGTTGGCATGCTTACCTGTTATTCAACAAAAAATTGGATAAGAATTTTAAAGGTCATATTTTAAGAAATGCTTTACTGTGGGTCTGGAAAAAATACCAATATAAATTAAATGACAAGATACCCATGTGGGCAATTCCTAGACATGCAATTGAAAATATGAATATAGCACAAATACAGGATAGAACCACCTACAGACAGCTTCTCACTTTGGAAAGGGGGGTACTATAACTAAAATCTTTAGAGGTATTGAAAGAGGAGAAGGTAGTTCAAACATGGTTCCAGTATGGGCAATTACAGGCCAGGTGGAAAATAGACCAAAAAAGTGGTTTTATCCAAGTTGAGGACAATTTGTTTAAACAAATAAGAGATCAAAGTTTAATGCATATAAAGAGGATATATAATGTACTAATACAGATAGATTCGGAAACAGAATTAGTTAAAGATTGTATGATTAAGTGGGCTCAAAATATTGAAGAACCAATAATGTTGGACACATGGGAAAGAATATGGGTAAGAAATGTGAAATTTACACAAGCACAAAGCCTGAGAGAAAATTTTTATAAGATGTTCTATAGATGGTATTTAGATCCTAAAAAGCTGGCTTCTATGTATCTGAATGTACAGCCCAAATGTTGGAGGTGTGGTTCTCTCGATTCTACATATTTTCATATATGGTGGACCTGTCAAAAGGTTAAGGCATTTTGGATAAAAATGTGGTGGATTTTTTTTTTTTTTAAACAGAACTTTTTTATTTTTCTTTAAAAAAAAACACAAATATGTCATCATTTGTCAATCATTAAGACATTGAAGTACAATTTTTTTTGTTGTGTGTACCCCTCCCTCCCTCCACCCCCCCACCCCCCCTCCTCCTTCCCCCCCCCCCCCGACTTCCCAGAACCCGTACACGGTATGGATTTTTAACTAACACAGTCTAAAATCTATTGAGAAAAAAGAAATAAAGAAATTAATGACATTCTAGATTGACCTTAGCTTCTTCTTACTGAACTGACTTTTAACAGTTTAAATCATTTCTGATCTTAAGCATAGGCTAACTGGAATTTCTTAGTCCCGTATTTATTTTGTATATAGTCAATCCATTTTTTCCAGTCTCGTTTATATATCTCATTTGAATGATCTTTGAGATATGCCGATATTTTAGCCATTTCGGCTAAGTTTGTTACTTTCAATGTCCATTCTTGGATTGTAGGCAAGTCTTCCTTCTTCCAATATTGCGCCACCAACAGTCTTGCTGCAGTTATCAGGTGCAGAATCAAATTGGTCTCTACCACTGTAAAGTCAGTACATATACCTAGTAAAAATAACTGAGGAATAAACTTTATCCTTCTTTTAAAAACATTTTGCATGACCCACCATATTTTTATCCAAAATGCCTTAACCTTTTGGCAGGTCCACCATATATGATAATATGTAGCGTCGAGAGAACCACACCTCCAACATTTAGGCTGTACATTCGGATACATAGAAGCCAACTTTTTAGGATCTAAATGCCATCTATAGAACATCTTGTAAAAATTTTCTCTCAGATTTTGAGCTTGTGTAAATTTCACATTTCTTACCCAGATTCTTTCCCATGTATCCAACATTATTGGTTCCTCAATATTTTGAGCCCATTTTATCATACAATCTTTAACTAATTCTGTTTCCGAATCCATCTGTATTAATACATTATATATCCTCTTTATATGCATTAAGCTTTGATCTCTTATTTGTTTAAACAGATTATCCTCAACTTGGATAAAACCAATTTTTTGGTCTATTTTCCACCTAGCCTGTAAGGGTATCAACAAATTTGTGTGGGCAGGAAAGAAGCCGAGGGTAAAGATGAAAATAATGCAAGATGTACGTGAGAGAGGAGGATTGAAACTACCTAATTTAAAACTATATTATGATGCAGTGGCATTATCTGTAATTAGTGACTGGACTCATTTAACCAATGATAGAATATTGAATATTGAGGGACACGATCTGGTATTTGGTTGGCATGCTTACCTGTTATTCAACAAAAAATTGGATAAGAATTTTAAAAGTCATATTTTAAGAAATGCTTTATTGCGGGTTTGGAAGAAATACCAATATAAATTAAATGACAAGATACCCATGTGGGCAATTCCTAGACACGCAATTGAAAATATGAATACAGCACAAAAACAGGACAGAATTACTTACAGACAGCTTCTTACCTCGGAAAGGGGGGTATTACAATTAAAATCTTTAGAGGTATTAAAAGAGGAGAAGGTAGTTCAAACATGGTTCCAGTATGGGCAATTACAGGCTAGGTGGAAAATAGACCAAAAAAATGTGGTGGATTATGCAAAATATCTTTAAAAGAAGGATAAAATTTACTCCTCAGTTATTTTTACCAGGTATATGTACTGACTTTACAGCGGTAGAGACTAACTTGGTTCTGCACCTAATAACGGCAGAAGAAGGAAGTCTTGCCTACAACTCAAGAATGGACATTGAAAGTTACAAACTTAGCCGAGATGGCTAAAATATCGGCATATCTTAAAGATCATTCAAATGAGAGATATAAACGAGACTGGAAAAAATGGATTGACTATATACAAAACAAATATGGGAGTATGAAATTCCAGATAGCCTATGCTTAAGATCAGGAATAATTTAAACTGTTCAAAGTTAGTGTAACAGGAAGAAGCTGAGTTCAATGTAGAGATGTTATTAACTTCTTTTTTTTATTTCTTTTGTCTCAATATATTTTAGACTGTGTTAAAAATCTATACCGTGTATGGGCTCTGGGAAGTCGGGGGGGGGGGAGGGAGGTGGGGTGTTAGGGGGGAGGGGGGAGGGGGATATATACTATGTGTTAGATAAAAAAATTAAATTCACCGCTTTATTCTTTTACTTAAAGGACTAATTTATCTTTAAAAAAAGTTTCTTTGGGCAATCTTTCTCAGAATAGAAAAAAAAAACCTCACCAGATGGACACACTTTCAATTCCTTCCTTCCAGAGCCATCTCTGACTTTGTTAGCCTAGGGCTGCCGTTGGCTTCAAGCACTTCCCCTGGCTCAATCACGGACTTTGCAATGTCCCTGAGACCAGCAAGGCTTTGTCTTCCTGTTCACCATCTCTACGGGACGGTTTAGGTCCAACTGGACCATCCAGTGGCAAAAGTGTCAATGGTAGTCTCAGACTGTCAAGACAGCACATTATATTATCACGACGTTGGCTCCTCCCCTCGGGTTCAATTTTTAATTTTGGGTTTTTATGAATTTTCTTAAGACATTTCTCTTGGGATCCCTTTGAATGGCCCATGATTGGTTACCAGACCCAAGCTATCCTTCCCAACTTGTTCTACAGAGATCTTCTATTATCCACTCAGATACATGTTTCCAGTCAATTCCCTGACAGGAGTTTAAAATACAGATCCATGGTCCTCCTTCATTCTGTCCTTTACCACAATCCTATTGATGGCTAGGGATCTTGTCCTTTACCACAATCCTATTGACTGCTAGGGACACCTCATTCACATGCTTCTCACACAAGTCTCAGATTCTAGCACACCTACCCAACCTCCAACTGCCTAAGTATATTCTTATTTCACCAGAATTACTCACCTAAGTTCATGCACAAAGTTGCCCAGTCTGTTCCCAGCAATTCCTTCCTGATCCCCTTCCCCTTCTGTTCTCATTGACCTCTATTTTAATCTGTGGGGTCAGACCCTGCTCTGCACTCACCGAACAACACAAACAACTGTGGACCATTGAAATCAATGGGGCATGCTGTGCTCAATTGACTCAGTGATTGGATAGGTCCTCAGGGGTTATAACTAATCTGAGGCACCTATTAAGAATACATTAACCCTCTTCCCACCCCTCCCTGCCTAAGTGCAGTTGCAGTTTTAATCCCCAACTAATCCCCAATGGTCAGAGGCTTTTTATTTTTGAATTTTGGTGTTCCCTACATGGTCTTGAGCTAGTAATGAAGTAAGGAAAATCAACAATGTATACAATTACAAAAAAGACACAGAAACTTTTGAATCTTTGATGTGGTGTATAACTTCTTTGGCCTAGGAATTTTTACTTTACTCTGCCTCAGAGTCATAAAGAAATTACTGAATGGTACCAGAGCATCAGTGGACTGGATGGATCTAACATTTTTGAATATTTTTTCCTTTTGGAGGTTGAGGAAAAATTGGTCCTTATCCCCAAAATAGAAAAATAAAACTAAATTTGGCTGTGGTTAAATTAGATCTGAAAATCAGTTGAAGAGATGGATAGTGCATGACTTTTAGGCTAAGTTATCAATAGTAAAAGAGCCAGTACCTATTACATAGACAACAATTTTCCCTTTGCTACTTTATGGCTGTGAAAATTGGTATTTGAATAAGCAGGAATATAGTCAATTGGTATGTACAGATTCAGAAAAAGTTCTTACAAATATGGTGATTGTATATTTCTTCTTGTTGAGTAAGTTTTATACTACACCTATAGTTACACTTTTAATATCATAACTGTATTTTCAGAACACAGATCATATCTAACTGTGAAAATAGCTTAAATCCAGCTGTTTCACTGACAATATAATGTGAGTGGGTTTTTGCCCTGAGTGATATCATAATGCTTCTTATTGCTCATATATACCAGTAGCTCAATTAAAATAATCAAATCTTCCCAGAATAGGTATATTTTTATATTCTGAGACCTGATTCTTCTATCCATTTCACAATGTCACAACTGATTTCACATGTAGAAACCTTTTTTTCATTATAATAGAAAAAAATGGTTCACGAGTTAGGTCTTAATCAATGGTAGCAATTTTATCTTTCTGCATTCTTATATATTTAACCTTATATATTATCACTGCATACTTGAAGAAGAGAAAAACTTTTTTTGTATTGAAAGTACAATTATTTTCTCAATTATTTTCTTAATCAACTTGTTGCCATCTATTGTTTGGTGGTGATTCTGGTGCAGGGGTGGGTTCCTGCCAGTTTTAACCTCTTATATAGAAGAGGTTTCACAAATCTACAGTGCTGTTTAGAACCGGTTCTAGCTGCTTCCCCCACCAATCCACACATCATCAAGATGAAGAGCGGGAGGAGGAATTCTGGGAGTTGAAGTCCACAAGTCTTAAAGCTGTCAAGTTTGAACACCCCTGGGTGTTTTTCTAAATGGTTAGGGGTGCAAGGGTCTTGTAACTTGACAGCTTTAAGACTTGCGTGCTTCAAATGCCAGAGTTTCTGAGGCAACATTTTGGTTGCTAAGCAAGAACGTTGTTAAGTGAGTTTCACCACATTTTACAAGTTGGCCACGCCCACCCAGCCACATGGCTGGCAAGCCACTTCCACCCAGTCACATGGCCAGCAAGCCACTCCCACCTGGTCACATGGCCGGCAAGCCACTCCCACAAAGCAGGCCACACCTACAGAAGAGGTTCTAAAAATTTTTGAAACCCACCACTGTTCTGGTGCCATTCAGAGAGAGGCAGTGTGTTTAAAATACAGTCAAGTATGGTATATTAACAAGAAACATTGTTACCCAGAGGAACATCAGTCAGAATGATTTTCCATTGATGGGGAAATATATGATATTTTGGAAGTTATATCCATAAGCAAATATACACTGTGCTTCTTTCAGAGATCTCACATTGCTTTTTAAATATCTGAAATATCGTATAAGGGTGAAAGAGTGTGCGATATATCTGAGGTTGTTGGAAATAATGGTTGGTTGGGATCACAGACAATTTCTGAGAATCAGAGCATAATACAGGAATAAAGTGCAAGATTTTGACAAGAATACTGTTTAAATCATGGTCTGAACATTATTAAATCATTAAGTCATATAAGCATTTAAATTAAAGGATGAAAACTGGATTCTTCCTGCTCATAAGTGTAAACTGATATATCAGACATTTGCCAAATGCATATTTATCTTTTCCTCAAAGCCACTAGACTTCAAAATGTCACACTACATTGAAAAACTTTTATCTAAGTGACTTCATACTTAAAATAGAAGATGGCAAAAATCTTTAGAATGCATCTTTGCATTTTTGTAGTTTTTTTGCACTTTGGTATTCTTTTGGATCATCTCTTCAATAGCAATGCAATTTTATACAGTAGGATGTTTATCATGTACTATGCTGAAAAAGGTGCAAGAAAAGAAAAGGAGTTTTCATGCTTCCATGAATATGTATTTCTAAAGGCCTGTTTACAGCTGAAAAAGCCCTGGTGGTAAACAGAAATTGCATGTGGTGATCTGAGCTTTTGTTCACATATAGCTTCAGGGTACCTTGACAATCTAATGGTTGCAATGGTAAATCCAGGTGCTATGATCTAAATAAGCTATTTGAGCATATAGGCAGGAACCATATCTAGCAGACTAATATTTAGCTGTGGTTGCTTTCTTTCCAATCAGTAAAGACATGCAACAAAGGATGACTATAATATTCTTGCATGAAATCACCTGAGAGAATTTGGACAGGCCACTGCCCAAGGGAAAAATTATTCTCATTAATGTATTTGACACCCAGAAAAGTCCACATTAAGTGCTAGAGATAAATCATAATAGTCCTTAGAGTGAAATTTTGAGAAATTAAGGGCAAGAAAGGGAACAGGAAAAGGGTGTGTAGAATATAAGGGAGAAAATAAAGAAAAGGGGCATTGACTTCTAACTCTTCCTAACACAGTACAAGATGAATATACTCCAACCTCAACTTTTTGCTTTTACCCATTAATATATAACTAGCCATTTCTATAACATAATCTTTCTGATCAATAAAATCAAGATCAAAGTTTCATTTTTTTCTTCACAAGCACAAATTCCAGAAGTGATATCCAAATAAGAACTTATTTTCCTCCTTAAAGCAATCAAGTTAACAATTCCTGCTTTATCTTCCCTGCTGTGGAAATAATGTTTATTTCTATTTGCACCTAGTAATCTTTATGAACTGTCACCATTTTTATTTACAAAATTTACTATATTCTTTCAAATTCTTTGGCTAAAAAAAGGAGGGAATCTTTTTTCCCCTTTCCCCTTCCTTTTTTTCTTCAAAATATTAAATTTTTAAAAAAACAAAAAAGGCCCTTTTAAGTCAAAACTTTCTAATACAACCTATTCTTAACTTTAACATACAAGCTCTAAACTTCAATATTGCATTTAGCTCCCTTCCACCAAACTACCCTTATAGGAAAATTATTTTTTCTTTTATGATCATTTTTTAACATACAGTTTTTCTATAAACTGGTATATCAATTTCTTTTAATTTCTCTTAATATAGGTACTCTTTTTCAATTTCAATTTCAATTATATAGTGTGTGAAGGATGCGTATTTGTGTTTTTATTTTTATAATTATAATGTACACTGAAGATGACATTTAATGTCATTGTACGATGTGCAGTGTCAATAAACTAAACTGAACTAAACTAAACTAAAGTAAACTAAAGTAAACTAAATTAAACTCAAATGCATTTTCAATAGCCTTTGCCTACTTTAAGCAATTTGTATGTATGTATGTATCTATGTATGTATGTACGTACGTACGTACGTACGTACGTATGTACGTACAGAAACTTGGTGGGATGAAACTGACAAATGGAACATACAGCTAGAAGGATTTAAATTATTTAAAAGAAATAGACCTAATAAAAGAAGAGGTGGAGTTGCACTATATATAAGAATTAACTACATCTCTACAGAAATAGAGCACAACAATGATGAGAACTATCTTGAATGCATTTGGGTCAATATTAAAGGTTGAGGGGGAATGACATTGCCATAGGTCTATACTACAGGCCACCCAACCAAGCAGAGGAAGTAGTTGAACTTTTTGCTAGTCAGCTAACTAAGGTATGTAGGAAGCACACCACAATAGTAATGGGAGATTTTAACTACCCTGACATCAACTGAGAAACAAACTCTGCACCAAGTGGAAGATCCAACAGGTTCCTAACAAACCTAGCAGACAACTTTGTTTCCCAAAAAGTAGAGAAGGGAACAAGGGGATCAGCCATATGGACTTAATTCTCATTAACAGAGAGGAAATGATAGAAGGTGTTAAAGCCACAGGAACCCTGGGGGCAAGTGACCATGCAATATTGGAATTCAACAATATGCAAACACAAGTAGTAGAATAAGTCAAACTAGAGTCTTGGACTTTAAGAGAGCTAATTTCAATAAACTTAGAGAGAGCTTGGGAAAAATTCCATGGATGAGAATCCTCAAGGGCAAAACAACTCAAGAAGCTTGGGAAATTTTAAAAAATGAGATTACAAAAGTCCAGTCTAGCACAATACCAATGAAGAAGAAAAATAACAGATCCCAAAATAAATCAGCATGGCTGCATAAAGAACTCTCTGACAAATTGAAAGACAAAAAAGGCAAGTATAAAAAGTGGAAAGAGGGGGACATAACTAAGGCAGAATATCAGCAAATAACCTGAGCCTGTAAAGATGAAGTGAGGAAAGCCAAGGCTCTCAATGAAGAATGGCTTGCCACAAAAGTAAAAATTAAAAACAAAAAAAGCTTCTTCCAACATGTTAAAAACAAGAAAAACGTTAAGGAAACAATTGGTCCATTGCTAGGAGAAAGGTGCAAGAAGGTGACAAGCAACAGGGAGAAAGCAGAACTATTTAACTCATGGTTTGCATCTGTGTTTACACAAAGGGATAAAACAGTCCAACCTATCAAAAACAGCACCACAAAAATCAGATTAGGAACACAAATTGAAATAGGGAAGAAAATTGTAAGTGAGCACCTGTCTACCCTAGACGAGTTCAAATCACCAGGACCAGATGGATTACACCCCAGGGTTCTGAAGGAACTGGCAGATGAGATCTCAGAACCACTGAATTATATCTTTCAGAGATCCTGGAACACCGAGGAACTACCAGAGGACTGGAAAAGATTTGATGGGGTTCCCATCTTCAAAAAAGGGGAAAAAATAGTGTTATATATTATGATTTGTGTTCTGTCATATTCAAAAGGGCTAGCAACTGCTCTGTGCTCCCTGATTGGTTGGGACACAGAAGAAGCTGTTGCTAGCGTACTTTGATTGGCTATTGCTGCCTATAAATACTCTGGTGACCGTTGGAACCGTTGGAATTGCTGTCATCTCTCTTCTGTAACTAATAAAGTACACCTACTGGCTTATCCATGGCTCCTGTGTTCCCTCCCACATCACTATGCAACAAATGGCGACGAAGATGGGATAAGCAATTCCCACAGGGCCTGGATCAAGAAAAAAGCCAGTCGCAGCCACCTCTGTTACGCAGAGGTCCAGAGGCTACCCGAGGCTACTGTCCAGCAGCAGCAGCTGTGGCCACCGCGGCGTCTATGCCAACTTGCACTGGTGCCAAGGACGAGTAGTGGACAGCGGAAACCGAGGCCAGCATGTGCCCAGCCAAACCAGTTCCTAGCCAACTGTCTGGGCCCGAGGTCATTGGGTGGTCTGGCCACTCCGCCTGCTTGCAAAGCCAGTCCGCCTCCCTACACATGAGATCAGCCTGCCAATCTCCAGGAGAGCTGCCTCTACTAGCCGTCGCCGAAGCCGAGAGCCGAACTCTGCCTCACCACCGGCCTCCGTTCTTCAAAACCGCACTGCCGGCTCGCCCTCTACGCCCTCGCCCTCACATACTGCCTCCGCTCCGTTTCGTGGCTTCAAGAGTGACACACCGGTCGAATTGAAGTCATTTAAGCCTCTGCCGGCTTGCAGAACTGCCTTTACAAGTTGTCAAAGCCTTCCGAGCCAAGCCACAGCTCAAATACACATTCGGCTACATTGTAACAGCCTTCTACCTTCCTGAAACCGTCTTGCTACTTTGTTTCTTACTGCCGGGCTAGCCGGTTTTCATCGATACAGTGTTACGAAACATGCTGAAAATGAATTAAAACAAAAAGGAATGTGAGGGGAAATTATTAAAACAAAAATAAATAAATTAACGAAATAAAATGGTGAATATGCACTGGGGGGGTAAGGAGAGTGGGGAAACTAAATTAATTGAAAAAGGAGTTGAAACTACTATGCTTCTGGGCGTGTTCTTTTACTGTATTCATTATTTTTGAATTGCTAAAGTTGAAACTACTATGCTTCTGGGCGTGTTCTTTTACTGTATTCATTATTTTTGAATTGCTAAAGTTGATAAAAAAACTCCCCCCTTCAACTGAGCTGGGGGGAAGGAGTGTTATATATTATGATTTGTGTTCTGTCATATTCAAAAGGGCTAGCAACTGCTCTGTGCTCCCTGATTGGTTGGGACACAGAAGAAGCTGTTGCTAGCGTACTCTGATTGGCTATTGCTGCCTATAAATACTCTGGTGACCGTTGGAACTGTTGGAATTGCTGTCATCTCTCTTCTGTAACTAATAAGGTACACCTACTGGCTTATCCATGGCTCCTGTGTTCCCTCCCACATCACTATGCAACAAATAGATCCAGGAAACTACAGACCTATCAGCCTGATCTCAATACCAGGAAATATTCTGGAAAAAATAATCAAGCAATGAATTAGCAAACACCTAGAAGCAAACAAAGTAATAACCAAAAGCCAACATGGGTTTGTCAAAAACAGATCATGCCAGACTAATCTTATTGCATTCTTTGATAATGTGACAAAATTAATGGACCAGAGGAATGCCATCAATATAGTTTACTTGGACTTCAGTAAGGCATTTGATAAGGTAGACCATAACCTACTACAAGATAAAGTAGAAGAAAATGGGTTAGGCAGCATCACCACCAGATGGATTCGTAACTGGCTGACCAACCACACTCAACGTGTAGCCCTCAATGGAACTGCATCTACATGGAGGGAAGTATGCAGTGGAGTACCCCAAGGCTCTGTTTTAGTCCCAGTACTCTTCAACATCTTCATCAATGATTTGGATGAGAGAATAAATGGGGAACTCATCAAACTTGCAGATGACACCAAGCTGGCAGGAATAGCCAACACTCCAGAAGAGGCTCACGATACAGAAGGATCTTGACAAACTTGAATATTGGGCACTAACTAATAAAATGAAATTCAACGGTGAAAAGAGTAAGGTTCTACATTTAGGCAACAAAAATGAAATTCACAGGTACAGTATAGGTGGTACCTTGCTCAGTAGTAGTAACTGTGAAAGGGATCTTGGAGTCCTAGTTGACAACCATTTAAATATGAGCCAGCAGTATGCAGCAGCTGCCAAAAAAGCCAACACAGTTCTAGGATGCATAAATAGAGGGATAGAATCAAGATCAAGTGAAGTGTTAATACCACTTTATAATGCCTTGGTAAGGCCACACTTGGAATACTGCATTCAGTTCTGTTTGCCACGATGTAGAAAAGATGTGGAGACTCTGGAAAGAGTGCAGAGAAGAGCAACAAAGATGATTAGGGGACTGGAGACTAAAACATATTAAGAACGGTTGCAGGAACTGGGTATGTTTAGTTTAAGAGAAAGAAGGACTAGGGGAGACATGATAGCAGTGTTCCAAAGTCTCAGGGGTTGCCACAATGAAGAGGGAGTCAAACTATTCTCCAAGGCACCTGAGGGTAGAACAAGAAACAATGGGTGAAAACTAATCAAGGAGAGAAGCAATTTAGAACTGAAGAGAAATTTCCTGACAGTTACAACAATTAATCAGTGGAACAGCTTGCTTCCAGAAGTTGTGAATGCCCCAACACTGCAAGTCTTTAAGAAGATGTTGGATAGCCATCTGTCTGAAATGGTGTAGGGTTTCCTGTCTAGGCAGGAGGTTGGATTAGAAGATTTCCAAGGTGTCTTCCAACTCTGCTATTGTATTGTATTGTCTATGTCTGTGCGTGTGTATATAAACTTTTCTTTCAGTTGCACATATCAAGCAGAGAAAAATGCATCCTGATTCCAGTTAACTCATTAAGCTTAAGTCATTCCTTCCAGCTTATCTTCATGGAGTAAAATCTTTTTCTTCTCTGGAAGTATCAAGGACTTGTAGTCCTTTCTTTTTATTATGAGATCCTCAACTTTGTTGATGTCCTTAAAGAAAAAGTCCCAAATTTGTCTATTTTCTCAAAGCTCTTCTTTAAATTGTGTTGAGAGGTTTACATTTGAACCATTATAGTAATGGTTAATATCTTCCAAAACTGCGATACACTCCTCTGCATTTTCAGCTACTTGTGAAGTTGGCTCAGCTATTTAGCAACATTCTCTACATGTCTGCATTTCAGCAGTACTTTGAGAGAATTTTTTTTAATCCTCAGAGAACAACTGATCTACCAATTGATGTATTTTATTTAGACATTTTGTTTCACCATCTTGGCTTCCTCTTTTAATCCGAATGAGAAGATTTTAACTACCTACAGTTGAGAAGTTCAAGCTACCAGTTGCTACAATAGTAAACTAGAACCACAGCTTCAATCTTTATCTTTTGCTGACATTTTTCTCTTTCTCAGCCCACTTCTTTATTTGGCTTGCCTTAGCAGACTTCTTCCATGTTCTTTAAGACAAAAAGAAATCCCTAAAATGGCGCAGGTCTTCAAAATGGTATAGCAGGCTGTTGCTAGAAAGGGCATCTTTTTAAACTGACAAGATAGAATAATAGTCTTTGAAGATGATTAAGATAAAGAAGGCATAATTTACTGTCGGTATGAATGATGACTTCTTCACTCCCCAAACAGATTGCCGCCCCTACACTCCCAGCTTTGGTATGCAGACAGCTTTGGAGTTCAACTTAAGTTGACCATTTTCAGATTGGTAAAGAGGGACTTTCACGGGGGGGGGGGGGGGGGGTTGATTAAAAAATTTATACAGAGCAACAAAAATTTTCTTACAATGCAAAAATAGTATTGTAATATTTTTTTATTTCAACATAACTACAATTTACAAATATAAATTGTAACTGTTGCCAAACATCCAAATTTTGATCACGTGACCATGAGGATGCTGCAATGGTCGCTAAGTGTGAAATGATCGCTATGTGTGAAAATGGTCATTAGTCACTTTTTTCAATGCCATTGTAACTTTGGTCACTATACCACCTTTCTTGCCACAGTTCTTAAGTGAATAACTGCAGCTGATAAGTTAGTAACATAAGTGAATCTGGTTTCCCCATTTGACTTTGTCAAAAGGTGATTATATGACCCCAGAACACTGAAATCATCATAAATACGAATCTGTTGCCAAACATCAAAATTTTGATCGCATGACCATGAGGATGCTGCAATGGTCGCTAAGTGTGAAAATGGTTGCTAAGTGTGAAAAATGGTCATCAGTCACTTTTTTCAATGTCATTGTAACTTTGGTTACTAAGCCCATTATACCACCTTTCTTGCTACAGTTCTTAAGTGAATAACTGCAGCTGGTATTTTGTATTTTGGATAGAATCTTTTTTTAAATAGTCTAAGACAATTTTAAAAAAAATCCACACAGAATAAATTGAAGTAAAACATTTCAAACTACTCCACACAGAATAAATTGAAGTAAAATTATTTTTAAAAATTCTATGGACAATATATTTCAAAGTATTGTGCATAGAATTTTTAAAAAATGGTTTCACTTCAATTTATTTTGGATAGAATCTTTTTTTAAATGGTCTAAGACAATTTAAAAAAATAATCCACACAAAATAAAACTATTTTAAAAAATCCTAGAGTAAGTCACTAATTGCTGAAAGCTTCTAACTGAATTCAAGAATGATTGTAGAGAAGGAATTGGACAAGTTAGAATTGTTGCATCCATCTACTACTAGAATCTTTGTACCTATTAGACTATTTGTAACCTTCAATTGGGTGAAACAATGCATCATGGGGCAGCAATTTTAAACTAATGTATGTCAAATAGGCCGGTTTAAGAAATGCATCTCTGGAACTATGATTGCTGTGGCATTGAAGTTTGACAAAGATATGGTCACTTCAATGCTGCTCATCTTCACTGATCAACATTTACAGCTCTCTGACAGCTTCCTACAATGAAAGTCAATGAAGAAGCCAGCAGGAAGTCTGAAGCTGATCTTGCTTCCATTGTTTTTTTGCCCAACCATGATTTTTCTGTTGCTCTGTTTATTTCTGTTTATCTCATATTTTAGAAACAGTGACCCAATTGGGAATTGGCATTTGGGATAATGGATACCTGGATTATTACACTGTATGAATCATATCACAATTCTTCTAGACTTGAATACTTACAAATTCAGAACAAACTCACTCAAACTCACTTTGGGATGTCTGTATTATTGCTTAAATAAATAAAGTCAGTTTTACATGTGCAAAACACTGACAATCTGTATGATGTTAAAATAAAGCTAAGAAAGTAATATTCACCTATTCCAGGTGAATATGGGTTAATATAAATCAACCCAAAATTAACTGCAGGAAATGTTTATTTATTCAATTTCTAAAGAGATCCAATTTAGCCAAGGTTTCCATGTAAATGTTTTAATTTTTAAAACAAATCAAGATGCATTAAAACAATAAAAACTTCCACAAAATAAATAACTATAAACAACAATAACATGCAGATCAATTAATTAACAGTAAAGCTGAGAAATAAATTCCAAGAGTCAGGCTCCTGCTTTGTGATTTAATTTGAGTGACCAGTTGATAGCAACATAAATACATTTATAATAAGACACTTGGCTAACTGAAGTTCTACATTTAAATTATATATATATATTTAGTTATAAGGAACATATGATAATATTTCAGAGTGGGCTGGAATCAACTTCATTTTCATGTGCCAGCAATTGTTTCCATGCTGCTATGATTTTATTGTGGTTTCTATCTTCAGACTTGTTATCCTTTTCTGCTATGTATCTCAGTAAATCATGTACTTATAACTGATAGTTCATCATTTATTATTGTGTTTTCCCCATACCAAATTCATTAGGTAATGATGAAGATGACAGTGTAGATGATTCTATCCAATTTTTCCTAGGAACATCAGTGCCTGTTAACATATTGCCTTTGAAGTTTTTGCAAAATATTTATTTCAAGGACTATGAATTGAGAAGAAAGTTCAGATATCATTTTTTTCTTAGGGTATGGCAATGTAATGCTACTGTTATTGCCTTTCATGGTCAGATCACTTACTCTTAATCTTGGAGTTTTCTGTAATTGCTCTGTACAGAGAAGAATGAATTGGTTTGCCCCAAATTGCTGATGGACCTTATGGGTTTCAGAGGGAAACTGAGATTGTCCCTAAGATCTTGGTGCCCAGTTTGTCTGAAGCCTTAAGGACAGTCCATGTTTCCTCTTAAGGGGCCTAGCAGGCACTTATGAGGCCTTAGTAATAGATCTAATCTACCACTTAATTTTGAATGAGCTATGATTAGATTGAAAAGTGGTCTGTTTCAGTAAGACAGTTTTCCATTCCAATATTTTATATTTAGAACTTTGAACTGAAAAACTTTAGACATGTACACATTGTATGTAGGTATGGTTGGGTGCATGTCTGCATGCCGGCACTGTGCATAGGGATACTGTTAGTATCATACATCAAACCAGGAAATAAGATCCTATATCATATTAGGGTGAGATCCACCTGAATAAAATGCCTACTGAGCTTATGCATTGGGATTAGAAGATATGTTTTAAAATTTATTCTTTACTAACATAACATGTATGGTTCAAAATAAAACTTCCATTAATAACAGCAAGATGCTCAAGGCTTCAGTTAGTTGATTTGAAACATACGATGCTACTAAGCTGTGAATATAATATTATGCATGAATGAGAACTTGGGTTTCTACTTGACTTGTTTCAAAAGATTGATGACAAATGTCTCAGATAAAGAAGAAAAATAGCACTGATTTTGGATAAATGCACATTATATTGTAAGGTTATACTAAGAAATGTTTTTTGTCTTCCACTGCTTAAAGCTACATATTGAATCCAACAACTATGCTAGGGAATATATCAGAATGTTAAACAGGAGAGAGGGAGAGACAGACAGAGATAGAGAAACATGTATCAGAGGGAATAGATACTTGTTGAATCCATACCCTGACATCAACTAAGAGACAAGTGGAAAATCAAACAGGTTCTTAACAAACCTAGCAGACAATTTTGTCTCCCAAAAAATAGAGAAAGAAACTAGAGGATCAACCCTATTGGATTTAATTTTCACTAATAGAGATGACATGGTAGAAGATGTTGAAGCTACTGGAACCTTGGAGGGAGTGATCATGCAATATTTGAGTTCAAATACAAGCAATAGAATGAAGTCATACTAAAGTATTGGCCTTTAGATAGCTAATTTCAATAAACTTAGGGGGAACTTGGAAAAGATTCCAGGGATGAGAATCTTCAAGATGAAAACAACCTGAGAAACTTGGAAAACTTTGAAAAGTGAGTTTATAAAAGCCCGGTCTAGCACAATACCAATGAAGAAGAAAAATAACAGTTCTCAAAAGAAACCAGAATGGTTGCCTAAAGAACTCTCTAATAAATTGAAAGACAAAAAAGACAAGTATAAAAATGGGAAAGAAGGGCACACAATTAAAGCAGAATATCAGCAAGTAACCCAAGACTGCAAAGATGAAGTGAGAAAGCTAAGGCACAGAATGAAGTAAGGCTTGCAACAAAAGTAAAAAATAACAACAACACCCCCTCTTTCAACACGTAAATAACAAGAAAAAAGTCAAGGGAACTATTGGTCCATTAATGGGAGAAAGTGACAAGAAGGTGACAAGCAATAGGGAGAAAGCAGAACTGCTTAACTCATTTTTTGCATGTGTCACTACACAAAAAGAAAAAAATAGTCGCTTCTTGTGGGGTGGGGCTTGCTGGTGGGAGCTGGTCGTTAACAGCTCCGGAATCTTGGTTGCGTTAAACTGTCTGAACAGCAATCCATCAGCCGTCTGACAGCTTGTTTACCTTTTCTTTGGGCTAAGGAGATAAGGTGAGCTAATTGTGCTGGGCAATGCGGCAACTAACCTTTTCAGACCAACTCTGGGAGGGGAGGAAGGGCACCCGCGAGAATTGTCTCCATGCCAGGAATTCCTGCTGTTTATTAGCAGCACAAAGCAAACCACCCACCCACAGAACAAAAATTTGATTTACTGAATTCAAGATGAGCAGACCTTATACACGTGAACTTTTAATTGTTTGTATTAATCCTTAGCTTCATTTTTACAAGAATTCCTGATATCTTACTTGCTAAAGAGATATTCAAAATGACGCTGAGCAGCTTTATAACACTGATCGGGCTTTGAATTTCTAGGGGGTTTAAAACTTCAAAGAAAAGGAGTGTTTCGCTGAATGGCGGCCGAGCTCTAAAGTGCCGGCATGCCTTTAAAGTGCCTGCTTGCCATCCGCACCAGCCGGCCCGGAAGGCAAGCTGACACTTTAAAGGCATGCCGGCATGGCTGGCAGGGCTCGGCCGCCATTCAGCGAAACATGTGGCGGCCGAGCTCTAAAGTGCCGGCATACCTTCTGGACCGACTGACCATTCAGCGAAACATGTCCTGGTTTGTGGCTGGGTGGCACACTTGCACTTTAAAGTGCATGCCACCCGGCCACAAACTAGGACATGTTTCACTCTATGGCTCACTGAGGCAGCATGGCTTTAAAAAATAAAAAAAATGAAAAATGAAAAATAGATGTGCCAGCCCGCGCGCCAGCAGAGGCGTAACCCCCCCCCCACAAGCACATAAACATAATAAAAACAATTACTTACATTACAAATAAATTGAATTCCTCCCCTTGCCCCCTCCCTCTGACCCACATACCTTCCAGCTGCATCAGGCTAGGCTAGTTGCTGCTAGAGTCACCACGTGGATGACTCTGCTTAAATGTTTTAAAATAGGCTCTAAACAAAGTGCCCTCTGCAGGAGGAGGTGGGAGAATCATGTGCCTCATTTGCATATGGAATTTTTTGCTTTTTAACCCTTGGTTAACTCTTAAAAGGTGAAAAAGAAAGATTCAAGGATTAGAGGTGGATTGAGTTTACCAAATTGGGAATTATACAAGAAATGCAAGGTTATTAGCTTTGTTGGGACATGATATGCAACTGGCTTGGCACACATTTTTGTGGTATGGGAAAAATATAAAACATGGTTATTTTCAGAGACAGTATGTAAGAAATGGTTTATACGCAGTAATAAAGAAGAAAGGCCCATAGTTCTCTAGCCTCCTCCTACTAACTGCACTAAGGAGACTCAGAGTCACTGTGACTTAGAGTCTGGGAGCAACTACCTTGGCCTTTTTAATTATTTTGAAAATAGTTTCCTTTCCCTCAGAAGACTGGTGAGGCCCCGCCTCCCCTGCCTCTAGTGACTGCACGTCACTGTATCTGCTATATAACAAAAAAGTGGACAAGAATTTTAAAAGTCATATTTTAAGGAATGCTTTACTGCGGGTTTTGGAAAAAATATCAATACAAATTAAATGATAAGATACCCATGTGGGCAATTCCTAGACATGCAATAGAAAATATGAACATAGTACAAAAACAGGATATAATTACTTACAGACAGCTTCTTACCCTAGAAAGGGGTGTATTACAACTAAAATCCTTGGATGAATTAAAAGAGGAAAACGTAATCCAAACATGGTTCCAGTATGGACAACTACAGGCCAGGTGGAAAACAGATCAAAAAATTGGTTTTATGCAAGTCGAGGATAATTTATTTAAACAAATAAGAGATCAAAGCTTAATGCATATAAAGGGACTATACAATGTATTAATACAGATGAACTCCGAAACAGAATTAGTTAAAGACTGTATGATAAAGTGGGCTCAAAATATTGAAGAACCAATAATGTTGGATACATGGGAAAGGATTTGGGTAAGAAATGTAAAATTTACACAAGCCAAAAACTTGAGAGAAAACTTTTACAAGATGTTTTATAGATGGCATTCAGATCCTAAAAAGTTGGCTTCTATGTATCCAAACTTACAACCCAAATGCTGGAGATGTGATTCTCTCAACGCTACATATTTTCATATATGGTGGACTTGCAAAAATGTTAAGGCATTTTGGATAAAAATATGGTGGATTATGCAAAATGTTCTTTAAAAAGGGATAAAGTTTACCCCTCAGTTATTTTTGTTAAGTATAATTACTGATTGTAGAGTTGTAGAGATTAATTTGATTTTGCACTTAATAACTGCAGCTAGAATGTTGGTGATGCAATACTGGAAGAAGGAAGATTTGCCTACGATTCAAGAAAGGACATTGAAAGTCACAAATTTAGCCGAGATGGCTAAAATATCTGCATATCTTAAGGACTACTCAAATGAGAGATATAAACGAGACTGGAAAAAATGGATCGATTATATACAAAATAAATATGGGACTAAGAAATTCCAGACAGCTTATGATTAAGATCAGGAATGATATAAATTGTTTAAAGTTGACCTAGCAAGGAGGAGCTAAGTTCAATTTAAATATGTTATCAATTTTCTATTCTCTTTTCAAATATATTTTAGATTGTTTTTGTTAAAGATTTATACCGTGTATGGGTTCTGGGAAGTCAGGGGAGGGAAGGCTGGGGGGGGGGGTTGAGGAGGAGGGTGGGATGTATATTGGGCTTGACGAGGGGTGTTAGATTTTAAAGTAATATGATTGCACATGTATACTGTCTTCTCTTATTTTTTTCTTTAAAACTAAGATATGTTAAGTATATTGATATGGAAGCATAAATACCATCAACATAGAATGGAGTTTGCTCAGAAGCTGAAATACACCAAGTGAATGAGAGGAAGGGTGGGAAGCAGAGGAGAGAAGAAAGATAGGAAGAGAGGGATAGGAGAGAGGGTAAAGGGGGAAGATGTGGAGAATAAGGAGGAGTGGAATGAAGAGAGAGGAGAAGGAGAAAAGAAGGGGAAGTAGAGTAGAAAAGCATGATGGAGGGAAGAAAGGAGGTAGGAGAGAGGCAGAAGAAAGAGGTGTATGGAGAGCAGAAGAACTAATAATGGGTTTTTATCTTTCTGGGCATTGATGGCAAGAGGAACTGATGTATTTACTACGTAATACAATATGATATTGGCTATGTAATAGTATACATGTGATTATATGTTATGAAAATGGAAAATAAAAAAGTATATTTCAAAAAATAAAAAATAAAAAAATAGTCCAAACTACCTAAAACAGACTGTAAAAAACAAATTATGAATACAAGTTAAAATAGACAAGAAATTGGTAAGTGAGCACTTGGATTACACCTCAACAGATTTTGGCCAGCGTCGCAATGGTACACACATAAAACTTTGGGCTCCAGAAGAGCGGTTATATCCTACCACTTTGGAGACCTCTTCAGAGGTCAGAACTGTCTTGTAAGGACAGTGAGGAACGGGGGCATGAGCAGATGTGAAAGGGGAGGGTGCCACAAATCCCCTGGAAAGGCTGCAACAGCTCCTGACCCGGGTGCAAGCAAGACAGTCATTGCGAGCTATCAAGAGTTGGGGCAGCCATACAAAGACAGAGAAGAAAGTAGTTTGTAGTGTCTGGGTAAGATCATGATTCTGGGGTACACTGGGGTACACTGTGTTCAAAAAAAAATTTCTCCCTGATTTGACTGAGAACAAAAAGAGAGAAGGCAAAAGGGAGGGGGAAGAGTGGATTCATGACTATCCCTCTGGCCCAGTGGTGAGATTCAGTCAGTTCACACCTTTCGTTTTTTCCCACTTTACAGGGCTAATCCTGTAAGGAAGGCAGGAAGGAAATATTCTGGTGTTGTTTCTAGCCTAATCTTTTTTGCCCTGCTTACAGAAACTGCCTCTCTCATTAACCCTTATTACATTGTAACAGCTAAGGTGAAGCACTCATCAACATGAATGACATTGAGTTGGCCATGCCCACCCAGTCACATGGGCACTGAGCCATGCCTACTCAGCTGATCATTAGGGTAGAGAACCAGTTGTTAAATTATTTGAATCCTACCACTGCTCTGGCTCCAGAAGCCAGTACAGATAATACTATTAATAGTACTATTAATTAAATAGCTTTGGGAGGATGGTTTGGAGAAATAGAAAGCAGAATGGACAGAGTTGATTGCTAGTGAAACTTTTAAATCCCAATATTGAAAAATTTGGATCTCTGAGGTTCTTTTGGATTCTTTTTTCTCCTTACTTATTTTCCCCCAGGAACAACAATGCCATCTAATGGCAACAGAGAGAATATATTAGAAAGAATAAAGAGAGAAACTAAAAATAATGACCTTGGACAACGCATAGTCACTTGATAAATAGAATGGTGATAAAAACTGCCTCATAAGACAAAACACCAGCTGTGGATTTATTTTTGTGGGTTTTGGTTTTTTCTCTCTCGCTTTCTTGACTACAACTTTGGAGTTTTGGAACTGTTTTGGAACTGTTTTGGAACTGTTTTGGAACTGTTTTGGAACTGTTTTGGAACTGTTTTGGAACTGTTTTGGAACTGTGGAGCTTTTGCTTGTATTAGGACTGGAAGTTATTTTTCTTAGGTGGATTTGTAGCTAGTTCCTTTTTTAAACCAACTCCTTTCTTGTTCTTCCTTTGATACTCTTTACTTATTGGGTTTCTCCTCCTCTCCTCTTTTTCTCCCCCCTCCTGTCAGAGCTGAAGGGAATAAGGGGGATTAAAGACTTATTTTTATTTTATAATTGTGATCAGTTTTGTTTCTCTGCTCATTGTTGGAGTTTGGTTTTTTCTTTTTTTCCCTCTACTCTCTACTACAATTGGATTAGGGTAACAAGAATCTGAAGCTTGGTCCACCAGATTTGAAATAGATAGATTTTGGATAGCTGGATACTTGGAGGATCAAGCTTCAAAATTTGGATTTCCTTTCCTTTTCTCTGCTTTTTTTGATATTTGGATTACAAAAATAAATCAACAAGATGAAGAAGATAACAGCATATTCTTCATTGACAGCAACAACCTCCAGTCCTACAGCACAAAATCATCAAAAACACCGACGTAAGAAGACAAAGCAAGTATGAAATTAAAGAGTATGTTACAGGCTATACATGAAAACATCAAAAAAAGAATAAACATAGTGGATGAAGATCTGGAAGAGGTCAAAGAAATAATTGGAAAAAATGAACAGAGATTGCAGAAAGTGGAGGAAAAGGTGGAAACAACAGAGAAGAAAATGGAGGAGATGGACTATAGGTTGACAATAACAGATAAGAATCAAGAAAAAATAAATATCCCTTGGAAGATGGACAAGGCTGACTATTATTTAAGATTTCAAAATATTGAAGAGGAACCTAGTGGAAAAAATTGGAAACATTTTAGCAGATGGACTGGAGGAAAGCAAGAAAAAGGTGCTAAGTGGAATTGACAAAATGTATAGGGTTATACAAGATATGCTATAAGAAATAAATTACCCAAAGAGGTACATGTAAGATTTACTAAGAAAACACTGAGAATCTTGCAGGCTTCAAGGAATGTTACAATAAAATATAAATATAGAGAAATAATAGTCCTTAAACAAGTGCCAAGAAGGGTGAGAGATCTAAGAAGAGAATATCAATTCCTGACCAAATGCTAAATAAAAAAAGGAGTCAATTTCAGATGGTTAATACCAGAAGGGATACTAGTAATTTGGCAGGAACAAAGGCACAGATTGGATACAGTAGAGAAGGCAGAGTTATTTTATGAACAATATTTTGGATTACAAGAAGAAGAGAGATGGAGAGAGGAAAGAGGAACAAAACTACAAGAAGAGAAGGATAAAGAACTGAGAGAACTAACTAAAGAACAAGAAGAAAGGGCATTAAGAGAAGGAACAAGAGCAAAAGAGATGAAAGAACAAATGGAGATGAGAGTGACTAGATCAGTGTTTTTCAATCTTTTTGTGCAAAGGCACACTTTTTTCATGAAAAAAATCACGAGGCACACCACCATTAGAAAATGTTAAAAAAATTTAACTCTGTGCCTATATTCAATATAGGCGGGTGTTTTTCCCACTGCACACCTTACACTATATCACGGCACACTAGTGTGCCGCGGCACAGTGGTTGAAAAACACTGGACTAGATCAACTAAAACTACAAATAACTAAGACATGGAAGAAGAAATAAAAATAATCTCATTAAACATAAATGGACTAAATCCAAGCAAAAAAAGAAAGGGGATATTTAATAAATTAGAGAAATTGAAATTAGATATAATATGCCTGCAAGAAGTACTGTGTTTTCCTGAAAATACGACCTGTCCCGAAACTAATGCCTTGCCACATTTTTCACATGGGCAAAAATATAAGCCCACCCCTGAAAATAAACCCCCCTGGACAACCCCCCTCCAGCCAGGCACAGCACCGCTCACTGACCTAGTGGTATCCTGAAGGCTCCAAGCCGCGGGAGCCAGGGTAGGTGCTCATGTTGCTTGCCGCCTTTGGGATACTGCTAGATTGGGGAGTGGTGTTCTGCCTGACCGGAGAGGGGAGTTGCCAGGTGTCTGCTCCCTTGTGAGCGGGCTCCTGAAGAGCTGGGCACAGCCTCAGAGGCAAAGCAGCCATGAGGTGACCACGCTCATGAGCAGCCGCTCGACAAATCCCCTCTCCAGCCGGGCAGAGCGCATTCATTGTCTTAGGGGGTATCACTAAGGTGCCAAGCCATGTGGCGCTCTGCCCACCCCCCAGCTCCCACGGTTTGGCACATTAGGTCAGTGCATGGAGCTCTGTCTGGCTGGGGAGGGGGGTTGTGCAAGCGCCTGTTCCACCCCCAGCCTCACCAAGCCCTTGCACAGCTCTCCCAGGGTATTGCTGCTGCCGCCGGCTGCTGCCACCGCCACACTCTGAGCATACCTTGCAAACTCCAAAACTCCATTGCCGAGTCTTCTAGCATCAGCTGCTCTAGGAGTGCTCTCTATGTTGGGCCAACTGCTGGAAGACTCTCTGTCCGAAAGACTCTCTGTCTGGCAGCTGGCCCACCATAGAGAGCACTCCTAGAGCGGCCGATGCTGGAAGACTCAGCAGCCAAGTTTTGGAGTTTGGAAGTTATGTTCGGAGCGTGGCAGCGGCGGCTAACAGTGGTGCTCTGGTAGAGCTGCGCAAGGGCTTGGTGAGGCGCTCGGGCTACCTCCCTCTCTAGCCAGGCAGAGCTCCATGCACTGACTTAGGAGGTATTCTGAATGTGCCAAGCCACAGGAGCTGGGGGGTGGGTAGAGCACCATGTGGCTTGGTGCCTTAGTGATACCCCCTAGGTCAGTGAATGGTGCTCTGCCCGGCTGGAGAGGGGATTTGCCAGGAGGCTGCTCATGAGTGTGGTTACCTCATGGCTGCTTCACCCCTGAGGATGTGCCCGGCTCTTCGGGAGTCCGCTCGCAAGGGAGCAGCTGCCCAGCAACCCCAAAACAATAAGCCCTCCCTGATAATAAGCCCAATGCCATATTTCGTGCGGCAAAAGAAAATAAGACCCTGTTGTATTTTCGGGGAAACACGGTACATATTAAAAACAACACAAAAATATTTTGACTATCTGAAATTGGGGAAACTGTATATGACACTTGCTGATCAAAGCAAAAAAGGTGTGGTACTATATATCAAAAAGTCAATACAATCAAAGCAAATATTTGAAGATGAAGAAGGAAGAATATTGATAGTGGAAATAATGATGAATTATAAAAAAAAATATTGATGGTGATGATATATGCACCAAATGAGAATCAAGAAAAATTCTATAGAAAATTACACAAAAAGATAATAGAATATAAATATAAAGAGATATGCATATTAGGGTACTTTAATGTGATAGTAAAAAGACAGAAAAGAGAAATAATGGAGAAATTAGATATTCAAGTAGTAAAAAAAGTGAAATATTTGGGGATACAGCTGACTTTAAGATGTGTAACTATTAAGGAAGATAATTATTTTAAATTAAGAAATCAAATTGAAATGGATTTAATGAAATGGGAAAACTTACAGTTATCATTAATGGGAAGAATAGCAGTAATTAAGATGAATATATTACTAAGAATATTATTTTTATTTAAAAATAAATAAAAAATTAAATAAAAATTTTTATTTAAAATTTTTATTTTATTTATTTAAACAATACCAATAAAATTGGAAAAATATTTTGAAAAACTAAATAAAATAATAGGAAATTATATTTGGCAAGGAAAGAAAGCAAGAATTAATTAATTTAAGAATGTTACAAGATTCAAGGATTAGAGGTGGATTGAGTTTACCAAATTGGGAATTATACAAGAAATGCAAGGTTATTAGCTTTGTTGGGACATTGATGCAGGAGGGGGTGTACAGGTAAACCCACCAGTGGCTGGCCAGGTTAGGTGGTCTTAATAAATGGACCTTATAAATTTATATTAGCGTGACATTTCACTCTGGTGCCCTGGAGTTCCATCTTTGACTTTTAGCTTCCAACTTTGACTTCTGACTTCCTCCTAAGTATTAAAAATAGTGCTGGAACAGTGTGGCAAGATGCTGTAAAGGAGGGGCACAGGAAACCAGGCGTGGGTGTAAGATAGAACAGAGGTGAAACAGCTGATAGCTTAAGACATTATAAGAACTTCTCTTTTTGTATTTTTCCTATGTACTTCTCTGTTTGTAACATTCCAAAATGAACTTCTCCTTTTCGAAATGTCATGTTTGTCTCGTGTATGGAAACGCCTTGAGAATGCACAGTGTGGAACACGGCATAAAAGTAGCATCCTGGGCAGAGCCCAGGCAGTTCAAATTTTGGTGAGTTAGCACGCTGAACTCGATGCATCAATAAACCTGTTTCTCTCGCACCTTCGTGGTCTCGAGTGCTGGTCTTTCGTAAGTAGATTGCAAACCTCAATCTGCTGCATCAACATGATATGCAACTGACTTGGCACACATTTTTGTGGTATGGGGAAAATATAAAACATGGTTATTTTTAGAGACACTATGTAAGAAATGGTTTATACGCAGTAATAAAGAAGAAAGGAGGAAAGAGAGGAGTAAAAAAAAAGGCAGAGAAGGCAGGTTGAGAAAATGGAAGGAGCAAGATTGTTGCAAAATAAAATGGAGACACAGGGAGGCAAGAAAGTGATCCAAACTGAATTATATTTATGTGTGTGTAAAAATAATTATAGAGACTAATGATGAATAGACAAATGTTAAATAGCAATTATAAGAATGTATATTTGTTAATGAACTTGAAAGGGAAAAATTAAAAAAAAACTTTTTTAAAACAAACAAATAAATGTATTACACCTCAAGGTTGGCAATTGGCAGATGTGATATCAGAACCATTAATCTATATCTTTCAAAGATCCTGGAGCACCAGGAAAAGAACTGATGTTCCCATCTTCAAAAAAAGAGAGAAAAAAATAGATCCAGGAAACCACAGACCTATCAGCCTGACCTGAATACTTGGGAAAATTCTGGAAAAGATAATCAAACAATGAATTAGCAAACAAGATTGAAAAAGATCATGCCAGACAAATCTTATTGCATTTTTTGATTAAATTACTGGACCAGAAGAATGATGTGGGTATAATTTACTTTGACTTCAGAAAGGCATTTGATAAAGTAGATCACAACCTCCTATTTGATAAGATAGAAAAATGTGGGTTAGACAGCATCACCACTAGATGGATTATAACTGTTAAGACGTAGTCCTCGGTGGAACTGCATCTATATGGAAGGAAGTATACAGTAGGGTGCTCCAAGGCTCTGTTTTAGGCCCAATATACTCTTCAACATCTTCATTAATGATTTGGATGAAGGGATAGATAGGAAACTCATAAAATTTGCAGATGACACTAAGCTGAAGCAATAGCCAACACTCCAGAAGATAGGCTTAAGATACAGAAGGATTTTGACAGACTTGAGCATTGCGTGCTATCTTAAAAAATGAAATTCAATCATGAAAAAAGTAAGGTTCTACATTTAGGTAAGACTAAATGCACAGATATAGGATAGGTGGTACTGTGTTCAATAGTAGTAACTGTGACAGGTATCTTGGAGTCCTAATGGACAATCATTTAAATATGATCCAATGGTGTGCTGTAGCTGATGACAAAGCCAACACAGTTCTAGGTTTCACTCATTAACAGAATAATAGGATTAAGATCACATGAAGTGTTAATATCATTTTATAATGCCTTAGAAAGACCACATTTGAATACTGCATCCAGTTTTGATTGCCATAATGCAGAAAAGATGTTGAGACTCTAGAAAGAGGTCAGAGAAGAGCAACAAAGATTATTAGGGGACTGGAGGCTAAAACATATAATGAATGCATGATGGAATTGGCTGTGTCTACTTTAATGAAAAGAACGACTAGGGGTGACATTATAGCAGTGTTCCAATATCTCAGGGGTTGCCACAAACAAGAGGAGTAAAACTATTTTCGAAAGCACCTGAGGATAGGACAAGAAGCAATAGATGGAAACTAATCAAGAGAGAAGCAACCTAGAAGTAAGAAGAAATTTCCTGACAATTAGAACAATTAATCAGTGGAACAACTTGCTTCCAGAAGTTGTAAATGCTCCAACACTGGAAGTTTTTAAGAAGAGATTGGATAACCATTTGTCTGAAAGATTTCCTGCCTGAGCAGACGATTGGACTAGAAGACTTTCAAGGTCCCTTCAACTCTATGATTCTATTCTGTTAATAATAATTAATAATTTAAATTAAATAATAATTTTTAAGAGTGAATTGTCAAAAACTGTTGGCCTTTTTTAGGGGCGTTTTCTAACTCTTAATTTTTATTGCTTAAAATTTTCTTTTATGAAAAGATTGCAAAACCTGGGAGTAATCATATTTATGGTGTGCTGGCTGTTTCATGAAGAAATATTGCACTGTTGTTATGATCCTTCCCATGTTTTGTGACAAGTTTCTAGATAAATGCTGCTTGTCCTTTGGAACAGATCTAAAAGCTTATGATAAACCTAGAAAGATCCCATGAAAAGCTGATTGAACATGTTAGAAAGCAGCCATTTAAGGCCAAAAAATGCTAAAAAAAAGATACTGCCACTTCTGCTTTTGTAACAGGATAAATCAAACTTTATTAGCAGCAATGAAGTAGAATTGTCATCAATTAGGCCATGTTTGGAAAGCTGCGGCTCAAAAATCACATGCTCTTTGTAATGGCCTTGTAAGTCCTCGGACGTACGAATGACAGCTCAGCAGCAGCCAGGCGCGCCTTAGCCAATCAGGCGCGCCTGTGGGTTGCCGGGCTGTCATACGCGAGGCTATTGGCTCGTCCGTCTGACAGCTCCATATAAAAAGCTGTCAGACGGAGGAGAGGTGCCGGTCTACCAACAGTTACTGTTCTTGCCTGTAATAAAGAGTTTCTTACGGTTACCTCAGACGCCTCTGCTTTTCCTTCCACCGATTTAACACTGGCAACGAGCAGTGGGATCACCAGCTCTGAGCATGACCTAGAGGGCAAGCAACGATCATGTTTAGGTGCTTAGACCGGACAATAAAGTTGCACCTCAAATCGCCTCAGCTACCTCGCCGCCTCAGCCACCAACCGCTATGGGCGGCATGCCAGCTTTCGCTCCGTTTGGAGCCGCCGGAGAGTCCTGGGCCGCATTCTTAGAAAGATTTGAATGCTTTCTCATCGCCAACAACCGGCAAGGCTACTCTCAAGCCAGGAAGTGTGGTTTTTTTTTAACCGCATGCGGACCCGATATGTTTGCAACGGCCCGCTCATTCGCAGCCCCTCAGGCTGTATACGATCTGTCCTGGGAGGAACTAACTGAGGGGCTCCAAGCTTACTATGCCCCAACCCCATCTTAGATCGCCCACCATTTTGCCTACCGCCGGCGAGTGCAGAAGCCGTCCGAATCAGTGAACCAATTCTTACAGGCTCTGCAAGTCACCACGGCACAATGTGACTTCCCTGACTTGGAAGACAATCTAGCAGAGCAATTTGTGTGTGGCCTCAAGGATATATTCCTGAGGCGTCGCCCTAGACTATGCCATCGACGAAGCCAGGGCCGCCGAGCTTGCCGACCTCTCCTCAGTGGAGATTGACCGCTATCTACCACAAGCGGCCGCTTCCGCTCTTATGCCTGCCTTGCCAGCCTCACAGGGGCCTGCCCCTGCACCACCACAGCCGTCTACTTACATTACCAACCTGATTGACAAGTTGGCACCCTTGCCTGAACAATTTTATGCGGATCAAATGGATCGCCTAAGGGCCACACCTCGCCAGCCTCCGCAACAGCAGCCAGCCCTGATCTGTGCTCCTGTGGCCGCCCCTGCTTGCCTCGGCTGTGGAGGCTCCCATGCCCGCTCTGCCTGCCCATTCAAGGCCGCCATCTGCCGCCGCTGCGGCAAGAAGGGCCACTTGGCGCAGGTCTGCCGGGCCTCCCTGCCACCTCTTCCACCGGCCAAACAGCCTCCCGTCTACGGCCCACCTCCTCCTCCCAAGAACCAACCGGCCAGACGCTAGCAGCCGCGCCGTGAAGACTGCTATGCCCTGACCGAGAATGTGCCTGCCACCCCTGCGGTGTCTATCAACCTTGCCTCAGCGGGTACGCAGAAGATCACCATTAAAGTGACCATTGAGGGTTCCCCCTGCTTAATGGAGGTCGATTCGGGCTCCTCCCGCTCCCTCCTTTCCTGGGCTACCTTCACTAAACTATGCCCCCATGTGTCAAAGTCCCAGCTTTCTCCATCGGACGCTGTCTTAAAGGACTACCAGGGGACTAATATTCCCACCCTGGGATGCTATGGGGTGCGGGTTTGTTATGGGAGCCATTGTGCAGTCCTCCAAGCCCTGATTGTCTTAAAACCCCTTCCATCAATCCTGGGCCTCAATTGGTTCACTCCTTTAGGTTTATCCCTGACAGGAGTGCATACTGTGGTGGACACGCCCCCTGACGTAGCAGCAGTCCTCAAGGACTATGCTGACATATTTAATGGGGAACTTGGCCAATACAAGGGCACCCCTATCTCCCTTAACTTGGACCCCCAGGTTGCCCCCATCAGGCTGAAGGCCCACAGGGTGCCTTTTGCCTTGAGGCCAAAGGTTGACGCCGAGCTCGATAAGCTCTTGGCGCAGGGCGTCCTGGAACCCGTCGACCACTCATGCTGGGAGACCCCCATAGTCATCCCCATGAAGGCCGATGGGTCCATCAGGATCTGCGCTGACTACAAGTCGACGATTAACCTTGGCCTCCAGGCAAACCCCTATCCAGTCCCTGTCGTGCAGCATCTGCTCCACTCCTTGGGGCAGGGCTGCATTTTCTCCAAACTCGATATGGCGCAGGCCTACCAGCAGCTCCCTGTGGATGACAATGCGGCAGCTGCCCAAACCATCGTCACCCACCGGGGGGCTTTCCGCTGTTGCCGTCTCCAATTCGGTGTTTCCATTGCCCGGGGGATCTTCCAGAGCCTCATGGAGCACTTGCTCCATGGGCTCCCAGGTGTCGTCCCCTACTTTGATGACGTCCTGATTGCTGCAAACAGCCGTTCAGGACTCATCGAAGTATTAAGGAAGGTCCTCAACCATTTTAGGGGCGCGGGTTTAAAATTGAAGCGCAGCAAATGCTCATTTGTTGTGCCCCAAGTGGAATTCCTGGGCTTCTTGATTGATGCCCAGGGAATCCACCCCAACCCTTCCAAAATCGCAGCCATAAGGAACGCCCCCCCTCCTACCTCAAAGGTGCAACTCCAAGCGTTCCTCGGCCTTTTAAATTTTTACACGCCATTTATTCCTCACAAGGCGTCACTAGCTGAGCCGCTGCATCGGTTGCTCGACCGATCCGTGGCCTGGCACTGGGGCAGCCGCAAAGCGCATGCGTTCACGGCTGTCAAATCCCTGCTGACGTCAGAGGCAGTCTTCATCCAATATAGTGACAAGCTGCCCCTGACTTTGGCATGTGACACCTCCCCCGTGGGTTTGGGGGCGGTTCTGAGCCATGTCCTTCCCAACGGCTTTTTGGGAAGCTTTTTACTCCCAGACACTTTCCTCCGCCGAGAGGAACTACAGCCAGATTGACAAGGAGGCTCTGGCTGTGGTGTCCGGGGTTAAAAAGTTCCACGACTATCTCTACGGTCGGCACTTTACACTCTACACCGACCACAAGCCTCTCCTTGGGCTTCTGGCTGGCGATAGGCCGACCCCTCCCATCCTATCCCCTAGGATGACCCGTTGGATGGAGTTCCTAGCTGCATACTCCTACACGCTATGCTACCGTCCGGGCAAGCATCTAGGGCACACCGCTGCCCTTAGCCGCTGCCCCCTCCCATGCGAGGACCCCCAGCCGGTCCCATGCCTGTCGGTCCTCTCCATCGCTGAGCCTGACCTGCCCCTGACCTCCACTGACGTGGCCTCCCACTCTCAAGTGGACCCTGTCCTTTCTCAAGTCATGGCATGGGTCCTGAGAGGTTGGCCTACAGAGGCTGTCCGCCCAGACTGCCGGGCCTTCACGTCCTGCCAGTTGGAACTCTCCCTCCACTCAGGCTGCCTCCTCTGGGGCGACCGCATGGTCATCCCATCGGTCCTCCGCACCCAAGTCCTACAACGGCTTCATGCCGATCACCCCGGGGTCACGCGCATGAAGGCGCTGGCCCGAAGCTATGTGTGGTGGCCTGGCCTGGACTCCGAGATCAAGGCCTGGGTCACCCGCTGCGTTCCCTGCCAGGAATCCCGCCCATCTCCCCCCTCCTCCACCTCCCGGGAGTGGGAGATGCCCCGCGGGCCCTGGTCCCGCATTCACTTGGACTTTGCGGGACCCTTCCACGGCCAGGTATTCTTGGTGGCTGTAGATGCCTACTCCCGCTGGGTGGAGTTGGTCTTAATGCACTCCACCACAGCCGAGAGCACGGTGCAGGCCTTGCGAAGGTTGTTCGCTACCCATGGGTTGCTGGACACAGTTGTGTCCGACAATGGCCCACAATTTACATCTGCTGCCTTCCAAACATTCCTGGCCGCCCAAGGAATCTGCCATGCCCCAGTCGCCCCTTACCATCTGGCCAGCAATGGCCAGGCGGAAAGGGCGGTCCGATCGGCCAAGGAGGCTTTGGGCCGCATGAACCGAGGCGACTGGCAGGCAAGGGTGGACGCTTACCTAATGGCACAGCACTCCACATCTTGCCCCCTAACACGGCAAAGATCCGCGGAGCTGCTGATGGGTCGTTGTCTGCGGACCACCCTGGATAAACTACACCCCCTCTATTCAGGAATTCAGCCTGGAAACCTGGGGTCTCCCTCCCGTTCCTTCCTTCCCGGGGACACTGTATGGGCTCACAACTACTCTGGGGACCCTCGGTGGGTGCCTGCCACCATCACCGAGGTAACAGGACCCGTCTCCTACAGGGCCCAAATATCCGATGGCACCGTGTGGTGGCGGCACCTGGATCAATTAAGAAGCTGCCACAACCCGGACGATCCAGCTCAACCCGACCCGCAGAGGCCGGCCACCGACGCCTCACGACTGGCCCCAGTTCCGCAACAGTGGATGCAATCCGACAATCCGATGGCCTTCTTCCATTCAGGCCAGCCTACCAGGGCCTCAGGGTCAATTCCTCCCTTCGTTGGCCCTTCTTCCGCCTCTCCAACCGAGCCCGCAATGCCCGTTCCCAACCAGTTAGGCCTCCTTCAGCCCAGCCTTCCCCAGGCCCAGGCTGCCTACCGGCCAGTTCCAAATTCACCGCCATCCTTGGCCGCGCCCCCTTCGCCCAGCCTACCTTGTCCTTGGGTTCCGCCTTCCCAGATAGGCCGCTCCTGTGACGTCACCTGGAGCTCCACTCCCCACAGGGAGGAGCTCTTACAGGGACATCCTCACCAGTCTACGCCTGCAGTCCAACTAAGGCGTTCAGGGCGTGTCCGCCGTCCCCCCGCCTACTTACGCGACTACGCCTGCGCCATTTCTGACGCATGCGCATCGCTGGGGGGGAAGGAGTGTAATGGCCTCGTAAGTCTTCGGACTTATGAATGACAGCTCGGCAGAAGCCAGGCGCGCCTTAGCCAATCAGGCGCACCTGCAGGTTGCCGGGCTGTCATACGCGAGGCTATTGGCTCGTCCATCTGACAGCTCCATATAAAAAGCTGTCAGACAGAGGAGAGGTGCTGGTCTACCAACAGTTACTGTTCTTGCCTGTAATAAAGAGTTTCTTATGGTTACCTCAGACGCCTCTGCTTTTCCTTCCGCTGATTTAACACTCTTCCTAATTCCTTCTTTGGCCATTTAGTTCACATTATTGTTCCTAAATGCAGTTATTTTCTGGACCACTGTTCAATAATGGGGATTAAGCGTCCTAATAAAATTGATAGGGAAAGTACCTACTGCTTTATTTTCATATCTAATCCATTTGTTTTGCTTGAAAAAAATACGTATTTATTTGTTTATTAAATTTATATTTTCATACATTTATATCCTACTCATTTCTGTGTTGAGTTACCCTGGGGAGCATGCAATGTCATAAAACAATATAAAACAATTATAGCAATAAAATAATATTACTATTTTAAATTTAACAATAAACTGGATACAGGAGTGGAGGTAGGATCTTATTCTAATCTATTAACCATCTGTAGAGTGGATATCTCTATTGAGGCCTCTAAGTCAGTTGGGAGAGCCAGGTTTTCAACCCTTTTTGGAAGACCAAGAAGGCAGATCTTATTTGGAGAGGCATGATATTCCAAAAGGTAGAAGTCAAGGCAGAAAGGGATCGTCTCCTTGGCCAGCTAAAATTCATTGACCAATGGAATCCAAAGTATGCCTTTTCTGCCAGTGCCATTCTGCAGACCAATTCATTGGGGTGAGATAGTCTGCATACATGCTATAAATGGCTTAGTGATAGCTAACACCTTGAATTGGATCCTGAAGCAATCCGACAGCCAGTGCAGTTCATGTAAAAGTCTCACCTTAGGACCCCTAGAACTGTTCATGCTGCTGCATTCTGTGACATTCTAGCTTCTGAATGTTCTTTGTGCTAGTCCAAACACAAGATAACTGAGATATGATGGTCTGAGTTCAAGTCCGATGATCTGGGAAAGTGCATCTGGTACACAATACCAAGTTATGCTAAGACTCTCCTAGCCATAACTGCCACCTTCTCTTTGAGCAGGAGTTATGAGACCAAAAGAACTGCCAAGTTACCTATGGGAATCTGCCTGGGGTAGTGCAACCTCATCTAGAATTAAATATGCTAAACTCTCAGATTCTAAGACTCCATTGCTGCTCAGACTTACCAGCATTCAGCAGAATATTGTTGTCCTCCTTCTAGACTCCCACAGCTTCCAGGCCCCATGAAACAAGGCATATTCTTTAACATGTTAAATGCAGGAACAGTGTGTACTATCCCACTCCACATATGTATACACCTCAAGGGTTGAAGTCTTTATTTGGGTTTCATCAACTTCAAAGAGTATTCCCCAGGATTCACCCCAAACAAGAACTAATGCAAAATCCAGTGCATCCAATTTTTCCATCCAGAAATGGGAGGTCCAAGTTCCAAGGTCCAAAAAGCAAGTCCAAAGTCAGAAAAGCAACATCCAGGCCCAGTAGTAGAGTCAAGGCTTAAGTCCATGGCAAGAATCACGATGGTTGAATGAATGCATGGCAATGAACTGATGAGTTGTTCCCTGCAATGCTCTGCTCCACATGCTGGGCTAAATAGCCTCTGATTGGTGCAACTTATCAAAAGGTGCAGGGCTATGTTTTCTGACCAGTAGTTTCACTGACTTCCATTGTGCCTGCCTCCTGTCAACCATGAGCAGTCTGAATCAGGTGGAGGAAGAAATTCATCCCTGCTGACCAACTGCAGGTATGCACTTTCTCCCCTCTGTTCTTCCTGTGGAACCTCTGTTCTTTCCAGCTGCAGCTGTGGTTTTCTTTTTCCTGGAGAGGCAAACTATGTGTTTGCTGGTTGTCCCTTAGCAATCTCTCCACTAAGCCTGGCCTCCTTACTCAGGGCTCAGAGCTCTGAGTGTTCCTCCTCACCTCCCTCAGAAATTCCTGGAACCAGCTCTTCCTTCTTGTCTGAGATGGCATCCATCACACAATGGGTATTTAGTCATATTTTTAAAAACTAGCTAATAGCTTTTCTGAGTTGAAGAGTGTGTACAAAAGTGGTTAATGAAATCAAATTCTTTATTTCAAAAATAGCTTTGCTTAAAAAAAATGTAGGGGGCAATACATTCATTTCTTGTCAGAATATGGAGATATCTTTACCTATTGTAAATTATTTGCAGAATTACAGCAAGTTAACCCCTTGTATACTTACAGATTGTTCCCTTATGTGAAGCTTTTGCTATTTGAAATGAGAATGCTGAATCCACAACGTTTGGATTGCTCATTTGCACAACAAATACTTTCTCCACATATAACATTGCATTACATCTTCCTTATATAACATTGATTGTTTATAACTTCATAGGCCCAGGAGTGTTTGAAAGCACCTATGGGAAACAAAGCACCTTTTCAAATGTATCCAGGAAATTCTACTTCATATAGAATCTCTGATACATCTGCACATTTGCCACATGTTTTCTTTCCTTTGTTCAGAACAATTCATCTTGTTCATAAAGCAAATCTAGAGACTAGAGATGAGAGTCTGATGACCAATGTTATATTAGAGTTGAAAGAAGCAGGCAGGTTATTCTTGGGTTATTTTCTTGAATTTTTGCAATAGCTGTGTATTGTTTTTAAATTTCTTTGACTTTTTAATAGGGCTTCCATTGTAGATAATGAGTATTTCCACCTTAAAAAACCAACAGGAATATATGACATCAAGCTTTAGTAGTCACAGTCATAAAATCTCTGAGAGGCAGAGAAAAGGGTTTTGCGGGATCATAGTTGCTATAATTACAATCAGTTAGCAATTTTAAAAAGTCATATCTTTAAAGGTCAATATTTGTTCTATTTAAGTTTAATAATAAGTTTAATATTTAAACATGCAGCATGCACAATCCTTTTTTGGTGACTACAGTTGGGACTGGCAACCTGGGTGAAGGAAGTGAAACATTAAAATTGTATTATCTTACTTCAGTTTTCCTTTGCTTTACAGATCTGGAAAGATCACAAATGCAAGATTTGGCCCAAAGATAATTTTTCATCACTATCATAACTGAGAAGTTTCAGTTTCAGTTTCAGTTGAGTTTATTTATAGGCCGCCCTTTTCCCTGAGGGGACTCAGGGCGGCTAACAACTTGTATGGGAGGGGAGGACATACAATAACATAAAAACACAATATATAATTAAAACCGAGCAACATACATACAACATTCGGGTGGGGGCGGACTATGGTCTTACCCCCAGGCCTGACGGGATAGCCAGATCTTGAGGGCTGTGCGGAAGGTCTGAAGGGTGGTGAGGGTACGAATCTCCACGGGGAGATCGTTCCAGAGGGTCGGAGCTGCTACTGAAAAGGCTCTCCTCCGCGTAGTTGCCAGCCGGCACTGGCTGGCAGATGGCACTCGGAGGAGGCCTAATCTGTGAGATCTTATGGGTCGAGAGGAGGTGATTGGCAGGAGGCGGTCTCCCAAGTACGCAGATCCACTACCATGAAGGGCTTTGTAGGTAGTAAGAAGAGAAGAGTTATTAAACAGCAACTAAATGGGGATTACATGTATAACATTGCACAATACAGTGAAAGTTATCACAAGAAAAATTGATGATAAAATATGAATATCTGAATGGGTAAGAGTATATCTATATAGATATACAGAGGTAAAGATAAATATCTCCCATTCTCTTCCCATCTCCCCTCTCTCTGTGTAAAAGAGAATGAATATACACGTGTATATATATGTTTTCTTGAAACATTCAGTTTAATTACAATTACATATTATATATTCAGCAAATTTTGCTCATAAAACCCCAACATCTTAACTGCTGAGCTATTGCACTGCTGTATAAACTGGGGATCTGCATATTTAAAAATTATCCCTGTAGTTTCTTTTGGCCAGCTGTTTTATAATAGCTAAGGCTCTCTCTGAGAAAGCTATATTGATCTGGATCCGGGGGGAGGAGCCTGTCGCCGAGGAGGGCTCAACCGAGCTCCTCTCAGAGATCTGGTCTGTATATCTAAATAAGATCATAGATATCACCCCTTTTTGGCATAAAGGGGCAGGGAGTAGCTCTGTGTGCTAGGGTCTATTCGTAATTCACAGCCTTTCTCTTTTTTTTTGGCTGTGGACAGAGATTAGATCCAGCGTGAGCGGAGCTTTTATCTCCAGCCAGTTCTTCTCAGCTGCCTTTTTTTGGCAGCCCTAGACAGGCGACCCCCCCCCCAGGACAAAGCAAAGTTGTTTGAAGCTAAGATTAATACGGGCGGGTCCCACCCCTGTGAGATTTATGCTTTTATTACTATCGTAAATACCAGCACCATTTGTCTTAGAGGCTTCTTTGTTTAAACGGACTTCAAAATGGCGATTTCTCTCCGTTGGTGACTGATAGGGGATGTACGTAGCCGGTTTTACCTTCCTGCAGACAGCTCCTTAACAAAATAATTTTTTTTTTGTTTTTTTGGAAACAGAGGGGAGCGAAAGCGCTGTTTATTTGTTTATTTATAATGGCACCCAGGTCAAAATCGAAGCGTCTCTCTACAAATGTGCCTAAAGAATCTGTGAATGAACTTAAAGAATTTACACTGGCATCGCAGCCCTTGTCTCCTACGCCCTCTACTGGAGAATTCTTAACACAGGAATTTTTTTTTCAAATGTTTAATGATTTTAAACAAGAAATTAAGGAATTTGTATTGGAGCTATATGGTGATTTAAAGTCTAAAATTGACCAAATGAAGGCGAATACGTTTGCAGCCGTGTCTGCCCTGTCAGATTATACCGCTGAAATAGAGAATAAATTAGAAAGTTTGGAAGAGGCTAATTCTAATTTGACTACTAATATTCAAATATTACAACAAAAAATTAGAGACACTCAATAACAGCTCGTTATGATAAACTTTAATAAGAAGGCATTCGCAATAAGAGTCAGAGGATTCCGCGAAAAGGAGCGAGAGAATCTGAAACAGACCTTTGTTGAAGCCCTCAGCCATGCGGTGGGAAGCCCGGGACTTAACTTTGATTGGCAGATTCGGAAAATTTATCGCCAGAATTCGTTGGTAGCGGAACAGCGACAGCTCCCGAGGGACATAATTATATATTTCTCCACAAAAGAATCCAGAAACGCGATCATGCAAAAATTTTACAATAATAGTTTGAGAGTTGATGGCCAGAACTTGATTGTCTTCAAAGAAATACCTTTCCAGATGTTAAAGGCAAGAAGGGACTATACCTTTTTAACTAAAGAGCTTAGAAATCATCAGATTCAATATAAATGGGAGGCCCCAGCCGGCATTACGGTCACATTTGAGAATCAAAGATTTCGTCTCAATTCTGTTTCGGAGGCTCGAGATTTCTATTACAAGACTTTGAAGGCGGGACTTCCTGATTCACTTGGAAAAGAGGAGAGACAAGCCGAAGGAGAAGGCAAGCAACAGACCGCTAGTACAGAATGCAGCCGCGCGAGTGATTGTGGGTGCACCTCGGTTCACCCGCATAACACCTATCCTCCGCGAGCTGCGCTGGCTACCTGTCGATCTCCGGATGCGCTTCAAGGTGCTATTAGTCACCCATAAAGCCCTACATGGCAGTGGATCTGGATACTTGAGAGACCGCCTTCTGCCAATTACATCCCTGCGACCAATAAGATCACATAGATTAGGCCTCCTCCGTATACCATCGGCCAGCCAGTGTCGGCTGGCAACTACAAGGAGGAGGGCCTTCTCAGTAGTAGCCCCGACCCTTTGGAACGAGCTCCCCGTAGAGATTCGCACCCTCGCCACCGTCCAGGCCTTCCGCACAGCCTTGAAGAACTGGCTCGCCCGTCAGGCCTGGGGACAAGGATAGTTCCCCTCCCGAATGATGAATGTATGTTGTCTACTATTTTATTATATGTCTTATCTTAATGTCTGTATTCCCCTTCCCGATTTTATGTGAGCCGCCCTGAGTCCCCTCAGGGAAAAGGGCGGCCTACAAATATTAATAAAAAAAAAAATCACTAAATCACCACATGGCTGCAAGATGGAGGGGGTAGCTCCCCCTCCTTCGGAGAAGCAGAAAAGCGCAGTTTGAGGATTTAGACATTCTAAAATATTCACTAAAGTTGTGGATTGAATGGGGGTTTGCGACCTCTCTCTGGCAGAAAAAGCGGAATTTATTGGTGGGGTGATATTGAATGTATATATGTAAAATGCATGCAGAATGATTTACGCTGTTTAAATCTTGTTAGAAGGGAAAGTTTGAAGAGATTATTTTAAAATAGAAGGTAAACTGATTCTTGCTGAAACTATTATTTGAATATGTGGAATGATCTATGCTATTTAATTTTTATTAGAAGGGAAAGCTTGGTGAAATTATTTTGAGCTAGATTTTAAACTAATGTTTGCATAAATTTGATAGTGGCAAATATTTGAGAAGCAAGGGATGAGGGTAAAATGCATGCGGAATGATTTACGTATAATGGTGGGGTGATACTGAATGTATATACTGAATGATTTACGTTGTTTAAATCCTATTAGAAGGGAAAGCTGGTTGGGATCATTTCAAGATAGAATGCAAACTGATTTTTGTGTAAAGTAATACTTGATCCACGCTGCTTAAATTTTACTAAGAAGGGAAAGTTTGGTCAGATTATTTTGAATTATTGTTTGAAATTAAGGTTAAGAAAGGGAAACTTTGATTATTCTTCTGTAAAGTAATATTTGAATATGTGGAATGATCCACGCTGCTTAAATTTTACTAGAAGGGATTATGTTTGAGTTAGATTGTATATTGATGTCTATACAAATTTGGATAAATGTTTATCTGAATACAAGGTTAAGGAAGAGGAACGGGAGAGTCTACAGGAGGTCGGGGTAAATAACAAAGAAGCAAGAGACGAGAATAAAATATAGATAGAATGACTTATACTATTTAAGCATAGATAAAGATGGGGGGCTGAGCTTAACACAAAGAGTTTCTTTTTTTTCTTTTTTCTTTTTTCTTTGTTCTTTTCTTTTTTTTTCTTTTCTTTTTTTTTTTTTGGTTTTTTTTCCCTTTAATATATTACTTTTATTTTTAATCCATACGAACATAAGATACTTTAGATAGAAGGCAGTGCCAGGTGTGGGCCCTGGGAAGTCGGGAGGAGTAGGGATGGGGATTTATGGGGGGTGGGTGGGTGGGTGTTAACATAGTCGCAATAAGAACAAGAATGCACTTATATACGGTTGTTCTTTTTTTTTCCCTTTTTTTCTCTTTTCTTTCTTTATATATATTTTTTTCCTTGGTTTATTTTACTTTTTATCAAATTATAATAAACAACACTTGAATAAAGGAATACACCAAGGAGGGAGGTAGAGGGAAAGAGGAGGGAGGAGTAAGGAAGGAGTAAGGGGAATGCAAGGAGGGCGTGTTGGGAGTAAGGGGAGAAGGAAGGTTTGAGGGGAAAGGGAAGTAGGAGGGGAGCGTTAGAGGGAGGAAAGGAAAGTTGGAGGGGGTAGATGGGGTGTATGGAGGATGGAAGTGTCAGGTGGGGTTGTGAATGATGAGTTGTGTTTCTTTTTTATTTTTATTTTTTTTATTTTTTTTTTTTTTATATATTTTTTCTTTTATAGCAAATACCCTGTATATAAGTGATTGTAAAATGGAATGTGAAAATGAATAAAATAGATTTTTTTTTTAAAAAAGAAAGCTATATTGATCTGTTTACTAGCCAACAAAGGGCTGAAATAACAATCTGTTGTTTTACTTTGAGTGTTTATGGTGTAATAACATAGCATCAAATCAGAAGGATTTTAGAAACCTGTCATCTAGTGTTAGCTTAACAGATTTTGGACTGTTGATTTTGGTCTTCTATTTTAGAACAAAGATTTATTTCTCTTCAGGCAAGCAATGCAAAGTGAGTACCGGTATACCCTGTGCTTTTTCAAAAAAGCAACAAAGGAATTTAACAAATAGCCAAGAACCTGTCCCATAAAGGTAGCTGTCCAAAAGAATTTATGTATTATTTATTTATATTTTGTATTTCTTAAACACCCATCTCCATCAAATGCTTTCTCAAGAGGCATTGAAGAGAAATAATTCTCTCACTTTTTCACTCTGAGCCACATAGCAGATAAATATAGTATGTGAGACTTTCATCTATTGAGCTTGTTTAGATGAGTAAATATACTTCAAAGCTGAGTTTAGTACTTTGGCTTTTTCTCCTACAGGCAGCTACATTTACAAGGGGAAAATGCTGGTAGTTATTTTAAGGAATTCCAGGTAGCTTAGAATGCTCCTGCAGTTGAGTCTTTAATTTGTTTTTGGTAAAGTTTTCACACCTCCATAGCATTCATTCTGGACAACCAACATACTATCTAAATTCCAAATGTGTCTACTAACTCAGAAAACCCTTCCCTGAAATGTATGTTTGGAAGTGAAAGCAAGCCTGAGTCTTAAGAAATTGTGATTCATTTAGTGATGACATTCAAATGATACTGGAATAATTCAGAACTCCATTTGTGTGTATTTGCACCAGTGGATTATATAGCTACATTTCAGCTAAAATATTCAGTTCAGTTTAGTTCCACCATGCAATTGCAAGATAAGGTTTGAAACGTGGGTATGACAAGTACTTCAGCAACATCAGTGGGGTCAAGCTAAATGTGACAGCACAAGGGAGCCTTGGACTTCTTTTTCTTTTCAAAACTAGCTATGGGCTGCATTGACTGGGATTGTGAAGCAGGGAAAAGAATTAACACTTCTATTCTTTTCTTCACTGAATATCTATTTCTTATAACAAGCAGCATTGTTAGTTGAAACACATACACACACACACACACACACATGCACAGGGGAGGGAGGGATAGATTAAAATATGTTGCAGCCATGGCACTTAAGAGCTGGGGAAACATTCTTAGGAGAGAAGGTTAATTCCTATAGTAGTCCAATCCAGATGTTTTTTTCTCAAGTGCTTTTTATACAAAGAAAATGCAGTTGGGAGCTTCATTACAGGAATGTTCCTGTTACATCTAAACTGACTTTTGAAGAGAAAGAGAGAATAAAGGGAACAGAGAATAAATCACAAGAGATGGTAACATATTGGAATAAATAAAAAAGAATGAAAACATTTCTGGGACAGGAATATGAAAACAAATGTGAAGAGTAAGGAAGGTGAAATAGAAACATGTAAGAACTATTACCTAGAAAAGAATGAAATTTTTTAAGTCTTACGGAATAAAATATTATTTGAAAGATAAAAATGCCTTAGCTAATCTTAATAAAAATAGTTTTAATCCTCCTGAAGTGTTAATTTACTGGAGTTGCCTATCTATTAGGGTTAACATAAGTCAGACTTGGTACCTGGATAAAAGAAAACATCTTTCAGTTAACTCAAGGCAACAATTTGATGAGGTAGTTATGGATGGATGATCTGACCTTTGGATTCGATCCTGGAGGAATTGTGGAATATCTTTGGTATCAAATATCATACTGAGCAAGAACTTTAGAATTAACACCTTTGCACAAACATAGTGAGTGGATATTATACTATCTGGATGTATTCTTTCCCAGAAAATGCACTTATAGAATCTTTATTTTTTTGCAAAATATATAATTTTGCCAGCAAATGCAAAATAGTAATTTAAGAAGAGAGGCCCAGAATTGTAAAACAAGGGTTCTTATAATATGAGCTCATTCTCACATGTAATCTTATTTCATTCCCCATTGTTTTCCTGATGTTAGTAATCTAAATAAGAAAAGGATGAAAATAGTTTTATGGCCTTTGTTCAGTCTATATTGCCATGTCTGCAGACCAAGATTTGGAATCACCATCCTGCTGATTAAGTTCTTTATTTGAACATGCAGCCAACAGAGATTTCCCTATCTGCCCTGACATCCCACTTCAGTCCCTTTCTGGGGATAAAGACCAGTTTTGGTATTTGAAATAGGAAGATGAAATGCATTGAACTAGAAAAGGGAGCAAGGCAACTGTTTTTAATCCACATATTCAAAATGCAAAATCTACAGGAAGCAAGATTTTTCAAGGTAAATAAATTGGATAATGAATAACTTCTATTTCATATTCATGTCTTTTCCAGAGGAATAGAAGAACTTTAACTGAGAAATATGCTAGGCTTTATTTAGTTTTTTCTGTGTTATTTTTCAGTCTAAATTTAATCTCTATGATTATTTTCTCTAGTAGTTATATCAGTAAATTATTATATCTTTTTATACAATTTGGAAATGCTTTACATCAGTTAGTTTCAAAAAAGAGCAAACCAGTAACAATTTAAGATTCCTTTAGAAAATTCTGTTTTGTACAACTTTCTATGAAAGATTCCTTTGTAATACTGTGATTTTAGCAGCATTACATAATTATTTCTTTCAACATTAATTGTTTATGCATTTGAATATGTAAAGTACATCTGTTCATTGACTCTAATAAAGAATTGATTTTGATTACTTCAAGTTAAAAATACTTTTTTATTGATAAAGTTAATCTTAAATATTAGTGGGCTGATTTCTCTGACCACAGACTTCATATTGCATACTGAAGAGCTGGTTCCTCTGGTGCTTAGTATATACCGTAGTAATTAATTATATAATTAATTTCATTTTTAACTTCTTGTTATTCACTATTAAGAATATAGGTGATTAAAAATCTAGTTATAATCTCTGGCCTTTACAATTATTATGATGCCTAATAGGATAAAGTGAGTTCCTTATCGCTGATGAAAGAAATGTCCTTCTGGGTTCGGCTCCAAGTGGGGAAAAAGACACTGGAGACATGGAGGCTGCTTGGAAAGATGGTTTATTGTTGGACAGGGCCACATGGCTGAGCCCTGAGCAGAAAAGGTGATCACATGCTTCAATGTTGGTGGAAAAGAAGAGAAGCGCTGAGGGAGGGGCTTGCTAGGCTTTTTATAACCTGTTCAGTCTCACCTCTCTGTTTCCTGTTCCTGTGTAAGAAATGTATTCTGATTGGTATTGGAAGATTGTCAAACTTCCATGGGGCCATGCAGGGGCAACTCTCTAGGCTGTGTTTTGAATCTAGGTTTGGTTGAGTTCTCAGATGCCATGTGGTCAGTTGATATTATTATGCTTTTACTCCCATCTCCCTGCAGCTGCAGTGGAGAAGCCTTTATTATGTAAAGTGGACTAGCTTGGCCTTCTTAATGGCCCATTGACAGTGGGGATGGGCAGGAAGTGGGGATGGGCAGGAAGCCCACAGAAAGCTATTCTGTCTTCTAAAACATGTTTCTTTCTTTTCACATCCAGAGAAATATTCTGACTTTTCAATATTTCCTAGGATATTTCATTTTTCTGGGAAAGGGCTGGGTGATAACTTTCTACACTGATTTACATGCTGCAATTAAAGATGAGTATATTAGAGAAAGGAAGATAGGTGGTAGCAACAATAACTATTAAGTAACTATATCGAAAAAGCAGGCAGTTCTAGATTATGAAATAGCCATAGAAATTCTAAGCAAGGAGAGTTCAGTTCTTCTAACTTTCATTAGAGTGACTCATTCCTACCAATTTATTTTTATCTTCTATAGCTAGAATGGTATTTGGAAGTCCTTTCTGATCTATAGCAAATCTACTACAGAGCCTAGTTCATTTTTTGCACATTCCTGATATATGAGCTTGTCACCCTTGGAGCTTTTTGTGCTCTTGTACTCCTATCCATGCCTTGCTTCCTACTATGTGGAGTGATTGTGATTGAGTGAATGTCTTTACAGGACTATATGATTTGCCTTGTGGGATTATGATGCAACACTGAAAAGAAAAAAGGTTCTAGTCTTGTCAATTCTGGAATTAATATTTTTAAAAATCATATTAAATATTTATGGTTGCAGGTAATTTCTGGATCAGGGAAAATAGATCAAATTAGGATGATAATAGAGATAGTGGCCAGAAACTCAGAAATTCTGGACATGTCTTTAAGCAGAAATAATACAAAAACAAATTAATATAAAATATAAATGGAAACAAAGTGAAATATTTAAAAGAAATATTACTTGGTCAGAAAAAGTTTTTTTGAAAAGTGTTAAGCTGGCAATACCCCTAATTCAAGATATGCACATTTCTCCTTGCCTCCTCCTGTGACGGGGGAGGCATAGGCCTGTGGCTTCCAAGTGTGGGGGTTGCACCTTGGATGAAAGGGGGAGACTCTGTAGTTGCAGTGCACTCCTTGATTGCCCAGCACTTGATCTGCTTCAGAGATGCTGCAGCTCCTGTCACTCCATTTGCCCATTGACTCATCCTGGAGGCGGAGTATTGGATGAATGTAATGATTTGTCTCTATCTGTGCATGGTCCACCAGACCATGCCAGGTACACAAGAATTGTTCATGTGTCTGATTTGTCCCAGATAAGTGGCTTTGGCTTTGCACCTGCATGGCCAAATTACATTATTCTGTCTGTTCTTGTACAAACACTCTCTCTCTCTCTCTCTCTCTCTCTCTCTCTCTCTCTCTCTCTCTCTCTCTCTCTCTCTCTCTCTCTCTCTCTCCCCCTCCCTCCCTCCCTCCCTCCCTCCCTCCCTCCCTCCCCCCTCTCTCAACAATAATTATTAAAGGATTAGATAAGGAATTTGTTGCTTGGAAACTATTACGACCTCCAACTAAGATAAATGATACCAATGGCATGTACATCATAGGATCATGTAACTTACGATCTGTAACTTACATATTAATATATATTAACCAAACACTGAAATTAAAAGAATATGTCAGAGTTGTGACATTGCTGCACACCTGTCATTTTTTCCACATAATGGTTTGCTGCAAGCTTCTATGCATATTATATTTTAAAAAACAGTACATTGAATAATAATATTGTAGTAATATTTTAATAATAATATTTTGATATATTATAATTCTGGTCTCAATTGGCTATGACCTGCATTATTGATCTTATACTAACCTCATGAATTATTTTTTCTTTTTTAAAGATTCTTAACAACAACACTTTTCAATCTAGATGCTGAACCACTTTAAGAAATGATTACAACATTCACTAGGATGCTATGGTTATTAAGAGTAGTTTTAATTTTTAAATAATTTAAATCTATCCAGAAATCTGTTTACAGATATGATTGTATATGTATGTGTATATGATTGTACAAAAATCAGGAATTCTAACTCAGTTTTAGAAGCCTGTCATTATAAGAGTTTATTAGCAACAGATGGTGGGAACAAAACATTAGAGGATATGAATAGCAACAAAGCTGATTTTAAATAGCAAAGAGAATCATTTCTGGCCTGAACTATACTAGACTACAAATTGTTTTTTGTTGTAGCTTAAGTGAGGAAGTGAAATGCTGCTTTCAAATCTCCTAAATGTATAGTTTATACTGGACAGTCAAATAATAAATGAACGTGGTAATCTCTTTAATCAAAACCATGTATCTTAAGAAAAGGGCAATAATTCTTTCGGATTCCTCATAAATTCAAAAAAAACTACTTTATCTTCTTCTTTTTTTAAAAAAAATATAATTTTGTGTGTTTCTATATGCCTGTAGTAGCATTTGTCAATTTTTTTTGCACTAAATAATTCAAAAATGAAAGGCGCATATAATTAAACAATTGTGCTCATTTTTAAGATAATGGAAGTTCACATCTTTTGGAAAGTAAGAATCCAATTATATTTGTGTTTAATTATTGTATTAAATTATTCTTTCCTAGCTTTTCTACATTTGAAGGCCTTTTAAAGCTAAATTTTGGAACAAAAGTGGGATCCATAATTAAGTATGTATTACTGCTTCAATTATTTAATGCAGGCCATGAGACATAGCAATTCTTAGCACAGACTTTTTAAATATTCTTGAATAGAAATCTTTCAGCAGTAGGGGACAAGGAGAGTGTAGATCTTTAGCTGAATGCAAAACAATTTTTAAATAGCCATTACAATATTTTCTGATGACACTTAGCATAGTACATGCAGAAGAACACTAAGTAATTGCAATTGAAAACAGCTCTCAATTGTCAGTTTTCTGAAATAGCTCTTAACTATTGGCACCCTCGGACAGAAATGCTTGAGGCATCAAGTAAACTTGTTCAAGTTGACAGTCAATGCTGACAAGGAATTGTGGTAAGTGGGCCTTGATTTGTAAGTATAGGAGGTGCAGTGATCACTTGGTTGGCCTTTATGTGAATCAGATCAGAGTAGCCCCAAATAATGTTTTAGATGGTCAATGATAAATTTGTCATCAAAAAAATATTCTACTTTTGGTAATGTTGTGGGTGACCAACAATGACTAATGCAATAAAACAGCCAAGATGCTCTAATTTCAAATAGGATAATAGTTATAGTTATATGGCTATTTAAAATTTTAAACATTGATTATATTTTAACATTATACATTGTTAAGCAATATATTAACAATGTATTATGTCATGCATTGTTAAGTATTTAATGTAGGTTTATGCTAATTTTACTTGTTTTAAAGCTAATTTTTTAAAAAAGAAAGCCAGTTTGGTCTATTGGTTAAGTCTCCAGACTAGAAATCAAGAGACTGTGAGTTCTATTCCTTCCTTAGGCAAGAAAGCAGCTGTGTCAGTGACTTTGGACCAGATGCTCTGTCTCAGATCATAACATCAGGTTTGGTGACAAGCCAGTAAGTCAATTCCTTTTGCAACCAACAGATCAGCATTTAGTTGATCTGAAAAAAGTAGACCCTGTAATTCTAAGAAAGATAGTTCCTCCTCATGAATTTTCCATTGCTTTTTCTAAAGTAGTTTATAAGCAGACCTATGCTCATAACACCTTAACAAACCCCCAGTCTTTTATGAAGGGGAAACAGCCTATTTCCTATTTGTAGATCAGAATCCTATCATCACTAATAAAGTTGTTAAATTTTTATCTGCAGCAATTTCCATAAGTGATAAGAAATCCTAACTTTAGAATAATGACATTGTAACATCTGAACATGATTTTTTTTAAAACTACGTTTCTATTCTATTGCTAGTCACATTTTTTCTACCTTGCTGCTCGGTGCAGTTAAAGAAACTGGAATTAGAATGTCGCAACAGTCCCTCAACCGTTTAATCACACAATTGGGATTAATAGTGCCACAATTATAACAAACAATGGCAACAGCAATTGCTCAGAGCTAATAGTAAGACACTGTATTCTACATAGATCTAGTTCACTCCCCATGATATTGCTGTAAAGAGAATAAACCTTTTATTTGGGAATCGAACCTGTGCTGTATTGCATCTTAGGCAGATGTGTTAACCACTAAGCCACAGAGTTCGACTCCTTATCAGCCAAGCCAGGGTGAAAGGTATCTATTTAGAGTTACAACCCCCGGTATGCCCAAATATGGGAGGAAGATCACTACTTCCATTCTCTGTCACTAGGCTCGTCACAAGAGACCATCCAGACAGGAACCCAATATTTTTACTGTTGCCTTTTTGTTACATTTGTTTGGGTTTCTGTCTGGATGGTCTCTTCTGACGAGCCTAGTGACAGAGAATGGAAGTAGTGATCTTCCTCCCATATTTGGGCATACCAGGAGTTGTAACTCTAAATAAATAAATAAATAAATAAATAAATAAACAAACAAACAAACAAACATACATACATACATACATACATACATACATAATTATGATTATTAAACATTCATTTGAATATAACTGTTATTACATCCTTTTATATAAAATATTCTAAATTTAAAGTAAATCTATATTATGGCATTTCATTATATCCTCCTAAAACCATCCAATAATATTACATCTTTATACCATATTCTATATAAAAATTGTTTATATTTAATAACAAGATCTTTAAACATCCTCTCCATAGTCCTCACAATTTGTATAAAATTTCATATTATCAGTCTGGTGTGTATATATATGCATTATTATCATTGTTACACATTTATTTGGCTATAACTATTATCACTCCATTTTATACATGATACTCTAAATTTAGCTAAATTTAACTTAATTTTTATTATAACCTTCCATTACATCATCCTGTGTCCTTCCAGTAGTAGTCCCTTTTCTTCTTTTATATTTTGAGGTCTGAGATAGAGTTCCATTCCGTTGATCTCCCCTTTCCATATTCCATTCCTGTCATTTCTGACCATGCTCAGTTTACTGTCAATATCAACAATTTTCTTATCTCTTTGTCTTTTTCTTCAATTTTTAGAACTCTGTCTTCAACTTTCATCATCGTTTGATAAGTATCCTCAATTTTTCCATCAATTTTTCCTGTTCTGTGTTCTATATTCTCCATTCTCTTCTCAATATTCTCTGTTGTTACTAGTATTTTTTGAATTTCTAGCATAATCATTTCCAATATTAATGTTTCTTTTTCATGTTGCACCATTCTTCCAACTTATAAACACTGCCACTAGAACATCCAAGGCTTTTTTGTTAAATTTCAAGCAAGTTCATTATAATCTTTCAAGTCAAGGCTTTCTCTTCAATCCATTCCAGCTACTGATAGTACTCCAGAAGAGCACCTGTATAAACAACCTGTGCTCTTCCCACTATCGCTTTCAATAAACAACTCAGAAGCCTTGAGATATGACAAATGTTCAAAGAGAAAAGAGAAAAACGTTTCCAAACCTTCAGCCTCTAAGTGGCAATGTTACTTCTTTTTCCTTTGCTTTTACATCCCTCTTTGTATTCCAAACTTAAGGAGAAAAGTTCTTAAAAGAAAAACAATTCAATCAAGCATTGTAAAAAAAAGAAATTCTTAATCCATAAGTATGAAAAAAGCATGAAAAATAGAAGAAGAAAAATTAACCAATCCAATTTAAAAAGTGGGAAACATTTGTAAAAATTCCATCCGTAAAAAGAAAAAATTAAAAAAAGATAACACACTAAGTTTAATTCTGGCTTAATCTCCCCGCTTATTCTCTTCTGTTTTCAATTTGAATTTACTTTTTGTTTTTTGGGGGTAATCTCTAATAATAAAATTTATCTCATCAATTCAACACACTTTCTCTCCCGCTTTCTTTCCATTCTGGAGCTGTCCCAACTTCAGCAGCTTCAATGGCTGCTTCTCTGTTGCCGGAAAAAAGAGCTTCTCCTGGATCAATCAGGGACTTTGTGATGTCCCTGAGATCAGCAGGATGTGCCCTTCTCTATCACCATCTCTACGGGGTAGTTTAGGTCCTAAAAGACTGCCAGTGGCAGAGATATGGACAGCGATCGTGGAGCTCCAAGATCGCATGTTGTATCATCGTGACATCTTCACCACCTCTCTCCTGGAAGTTTTGTAATAATTAAACTTCCATAAATCATCAATGGTGACCTTCGACAGGAATTTGGGTAAGGTAAGGAATTAAATCTTTCAAATGAGGAACTTATAAAATCTAAAGAGAATGTTCTTATTTAGTTAATTTTTTCACCTATTTCACCTATAGGTGCTAAAAGGCTTAAAGATCTTTGCTTACTGTCTGGTGTTCTTTGAAGGTCAGGCAAGATGCAGAGTAAATATGACACGGGGGAGGGGATCTTCCTACAATCTTCTCTCAACATGCATAGCATTTGACTATGTGACAGTATAGATGTGTGTATGTTTATGAACGTATGAAGGTCTATTGACTACGTAACATTATAGTAGAACCAAAAAGATAATGCATTTGTTTTTTTAAAAAAAAGCAAAGTACATTTCTTTTATTTTTCAACTAAAGTATTATGCTTTGCAAATTTTAGGGAATAAAAAGATAATGCATTTGTTTTTTTAAAAAAAGCAAAGTACATTTCTTTTATTTTTCAACTAAAGTATTATGCTTTGCAAATTTTAGGGAATAAAATGCCATATTTTCAATTTAAGCTATATGTAAAATTTAAATACTCTATGAGCATGAGATACATGCCTTTTAGTCTGACCCTGATTTTATTACTACTTTACAGAAAGAATGCACGCAACAGTAAAAATACTATAATAAAATTCTAATTTTGAAGCACTTGAAAAGCATTTTTGCTAAATGATTGTTAATGTTTTTGGAAAGTGCTTCATTTTTCTAGAAAATAATTCAATCCAATTTATTGCAAGTCAGAAGTCAGTCTTATTGACTTCACAGCAGGAACACGTCATTATTTAACTCTTCTCATTCATTCATTCATTCATTCCTCATTCATTCAGTTTTTATGCTACCAGTCTCCCCTATAAGATGACACTGGGTTTCTTCAGAAATCTGTGCCATCATGTCCAGTTTTCACACTATAGTTAAACACAATATGCCTGAGGCTCTAAAGTTATATAGGACAAAAGTCTTAGTCCAATTCCTTCATGATGAATTAATTACACCTATAATTATTTTGTTTTCCTACTAATAAGTTCAACTATGTTTTTGAGAGATGTGTTCCAACTTTTGTGTTCCAAATATGCGTATTCCAATGAAAAAGACTGCTTCGAATGGTGACTAGGCCATGGATTAAAGTTAATGAAGCAGCTTTTTCCCCCTTATTTTATTCCAGTTGGGAACAGTGCTATTGCTGGTGAATATTCTGCTGTTCTATACCATTAAAGAAACTAGTTTTATTAGAGAAGCAATTTCAGACTATATTTGTTTTTTTTAAATCAAATAATAAAATCTGTCTGTATTTAATGATGTTAGATCTCTGTCTCTCTCTCTCTCGCACGCACGGACACACACTTCATGTATGTTTTATGATGTGATCAAATATAAATCTTAAGAAAAGTCATTGCCTAGAAATGCCCTGTGGCATTAAAAGATCTAGAATACAATGCAGCTTCTAAATATAAGAGTACATTCTGAGTAACCATAAATATGCTGCAGGGAGTTTATTAGGTGTTGCTGTTTATTGTATGCTTGTTAAAGAATGATTTGTTTAATATGGACAATAAATTTGTACATGAACATCTTTTCTACAGAATGAATAATTCTATTTCTTCTATCAGCCATATTGCCAGAAGTTCTTGAATAATTTGGATATAATACAAGATCTTATGAAACAATAATGTTATCTGTCATCTTTTCTTCATTTTAGTGATTGGCATACCAGTAAAATGGTATTTTGTTAAAATATCCAATTGACACAATTGTATGCTAATGTTGTCTTCTTTTTTAGTTACCAAGATGAATCATTGTATTTTTAAATGTTGCATAAATGAATTTTTACAATAACCCGCTTTTCCAGGAAACTCATCTACAAATAGCCTTCAGAATATAACTTAATCATATACCTTTCTATAAATGTGCCCTTTCATGTCTGCTGACTTATATATTATTCATCCTTAGTACCTGAATTAAGAGCATATTTAGTCTACATGATTCTTTTCTGTGTTCCAGGTGGCCTTCAAATTTCACTATAGTGAAATTCAGTTGACATTTTGTCAGAGGAAGCACTTATATGAATTCCAAGGGAGCTTAACATTTAATTAAGCTAAATAACCTTTTAAAATGATTTAAAGTACTCAGAATTTCCAGAAATTTTATTCAAAAAGTTTTCGAGATTCTTTTTTTCATGGAATACAATTCTGAAATTCAAAGGTTCTTTAGATTTTCAGAAAGAGTAGTGAAATATTTTAAAGGAATTTACAAATTCATAGGCTATTAGAATTTTTATAAACTGAGTGAAGTATTATTTGTAATAGATAAATCAATGTTTTTCCAAATTCTTTGAAATAATAATGCAGATTAACTTCTATTAGAGATAGAAAATGTCCTAAAGACTTAAAAAACATGAAATGATTTTTAAATTTTTTTTAATTAGTTTTATTACAAAAAAAACACAAAAAGAAAAGCATCATCTTTCATTACATCTTGTAGAAAGCGTATCCATTGGTCACAGGTACATTTCGTGCGTTCTGTCCACAATCACACATATTCCATTCAGTTTAAATTGTATATGTTAAACATTTATATATTTTACTATCACCATACCACAATTTTCATTTAGTTAAGATTTCAAAAACACAGCCACCTGCTGGCATTTTTTTCCCATTCCCCCAGTTCCAGTCAATATGCCATATCTTTATACCTTTATAACATATTCTAAGAAAAAAATTTAAAGTCAATTAGTAGGACATCTAATATTTCCTCTCTCTAACATATCTTTGTTATTATTATAGTCAACCAAGGGTTATTCACATTTTTCTCTCCTCTTCTCTCCACAAACGCAAAAAGCAACAATCTCTAAACAACAATCTATTAATATGTGTTAACAAAATGACCATTTAACATCTAAGACAATCTAAAGAGAAAAGAAAAAATATTGACATTTCTAGTTAATAATCACCAGAATATATGTTAACCTTCCCTTTTGTTTTTATAGTTGAAAGACAGGGGGAAAAAACAATTGTTTGTCATTTCTAATCCAAATTAAAATTTCTAATGAAAATCTCCAAGATATGCATTAACATTCGCTTTTATTATTGTAATTAGAGAAAGACAGAGAAGAAAAGAAAACAGTTGTTTGCTATTTACGTCACATCACCTCTTATTCTAATCCAAATTATTTATAGCTTCATAACAAGGTCTAAAACACAAATTTATAGGTTTTATCAATCCACCAAATCTCAGTTGCAATTTGTGGCCTGGTTATTTATCCTAATTAAGGTTATCCTTTCATTGTTAATATCATGATATATTACATGTTAGTGACTAAACATTCAATAATAATCTATAAGAGTCTATAAAATACTAAAATCCCTATTTATTAACCATCAAAAATTAACTAATTTTTATCATCAATTGGCATTATCAGCCAGTGTCTTTCCAGTAGCAAAATAAACCTTTCTCTCTCACCAGCAGTTGTGTAATTTCTATTATTAGAATCTTTTCATGGTTTAACATTTCTCGCCTCACTTTGTAGTTTAAGGAATCTCTCATGTAGTTTCGTTGTGCTTTAATTGTTATTGGCGTAGGCTTAACTTTGGTTATTAAACTTGTTTCTGGATATATTTGTCTTCTTAGTTCCATCTTTTTCATTCTTTTTTTCCCTCCTGCATCTTGAAATTGGAAGAAAGGCTCCAAGTTGTCAAAAACACTTTTCCAGCTTCCCTTCTTTTCACTTTCGCTCATATTTAGTCCATTGATGGATTCATCTGAGATCTTATCTTTATTTTCTATGTTTCCATTCTCTTCTTTAATCTCTGGGGCTCCAACCCCCTCCTCTTTAACTGTAGCACCCCATAAACTGTCCCATTTCTTGTCAAATCTCTTAAGTCCTTCTGCAATATTTTGAAGTCCAGCCAGAATGTTTTGGATTATTAAATTTTCTTCCTCTGAATATTAATCCATTTTTCAAAGTGCAAAGAAATATAAAGGAAAAAAAATAGGAAAGGGAATCTGCCACTCTAGCCTGTCAAAATTTTAGGAAACGTGTCTGTATTTATTTTGAATCTTAAATACCAGTTTTTTCAAAGTTTTTAAAGGCGGAAGATTTTTATTCTTGCTTGCCTTTTCCTTCTCTTGCCAAAATATTTACCAGAAGCACTAACAAAAACAAGTTTCGTGATTTCAGTCTTATCAAGTTTTAAAAGTGAATTCCAAACCCTTCCATTGCAAAGTCAGTGAAACCAAGTGAAGCAGAACAAAGGGTACATTGTATCCAAAACAGAAACGAAGTTCAGACTTTGGCTTCCAGGTGGCAGATTCAATAATTAGGCAATTGTTGTTGTTTTTTTGCTTCCCTTAAATATCTTTCATATGGTTCTAACCAATAGAAGGAAAAATTTGTGTTTTTTTTTGTAATAATTTTTTTTATTTTTTTGTTACATAAACAACATATGCCCACAACAGTGGGGGGAAAAATTCAAAACACACACACACACAAAAACAAAAAACAAAAAACAAGGCAGAGAAAAAAAACAAAAAAAAACCACAACAAGTATATGTTATAAAAAAGTATATCAGCTGGTTACAACAAGTTTTTGTGCATCTCTTCCATTAATTCATATTAATTCAAATATCTTAACTCAAATGTTTACCATATTAACATCATCATACCTCCACTTTTAGTTGACTACAGTTGTTTAAACATCCTTCATCCTTAACTATGCCAAAGATTTAATCCATAACCACATGCTAGCATTTCATTTACTTGTTTATAAAATCCTCCATTAACATCAAATCCTCATATCCTATTTTAGCTAAACATCCATAATATTTAATAACAAAAATTTCATCCTCCATGTATATAGTTTATTATCATTCTCCTTTCTTTATGTAATTATATCATATATCATAGCATTTTCCCCATATTAGTTAAGATTTAACTGTATATAGTTTTATTTTATTTTTTAATAGTAATAATTATTGTGATTAATAACCTTTATATATGGTCCAAAAATATTTCTAACCTTCCCTTCTCATATCCAATTATTATTTATCATATCAACTCAACATTATATACATTACTATCATTATCAATTATTATTCAACTATATCTATTACAAATGAATTTAATTAGGTTTAGCTAGTTTTGAATTGTATTCTTCCATTTATCAACCTGTGTCTCTCCAGTAACAAAACCTCCTTAATCCTGTTGCCATTCATGGGTTGAGTTCTCCAAACATCTTTATGAGCAAGTCCATACAAAAAAATCTTTGCACCTTTTTGCTTATGGTGCCTCTCATATAATGCTGCTGTCTTCCGTTTGTTTCTTTTATCAGCTTGTCTTTAATTCTCAGTGGTGGTATCAAAAGTTTTGCAGATGATATTTCATAAAGTATAAATTCTTTAATGCTTCTCACTCCTCCTATGCTCTGTCTTTCGAAATAAATCTTCTGTGTGGCTGCCCCCCTTTCAGACATTCCATCTTTTTCTCCCTCAGAGGTAAACCAGTTGCCCGGAATATCAGCAAGTTGAAAATCTTCATCTCTGACATCCTTCGTTTGTATTTCAAGAACATTCAAAGAAGGCAGGGCTTAGCAGTGAGAAGATGGATTTTCAGGCTATTCCTGAAATTCCCCTATTCTGAAGCAATTGGATGGTTCATTTTGAACCCAAGCTGTCCTGGAGAGACAGTGAAAGGTAGGAGGAGATCCAGTGACCCCAGAGACTTTGCGAACGTCTCTTGGAATTTAACTTCCTTTGCCAGTGACTTCTGGATTAGCCATAAGGCTAACTGAAACTGCAGATAGCTCCAAAGAATGGCGAAAGTGTTTTCCAGCTGGTAAGGTGATTTTATTACTCAGAGAAAGATAGTCCGCATAAAAATTTAAGCTAATTGAAACCAAAGAACAGAAGAATCTAGCGGCGATTTCGATCTCTTTATTGGTTTATGGACAGTGGTTACCCTATTTTTTAAATGTTTTAAATGCTATTTACATGGACAAAGGAAAGATTACTCCAACATCTCCTCTGATCCTCTGTAAGTGGGCTGTAAACCAATTCACTATAATTTGGCTCCTTACAACTTGACACTTTTACTGCTTGGCTGGATTGGTCTAAGATCAGATAAGATTGTACAGTCCGCAGCTTGTTTTTACTTGCAAATACCTCAGAGTTTCCAAAGGAAAAATACTAACTGCGTACAAATATGGCATCTATTCAAGTCTCTATTCAAATGATTTCTTCTGCACTACAAAAATTATCTGCCACATATGATAGATTTGAGAGGAAAATGGATTATTTGCTGTCTCTAGCAACAAAATATGAAGGAAAAAAATGAGAAGGAAAAATTTATTGAAGAAAAGAGGTTTAATTTAGCCAACAAAAAAAAATTAGGGTAGTAAAAAGGAAAAAATGGAAAAAAGATCAGTCCATAGACTACAAGCAGGGAGAGAGGAAATGTTGCAATTACTTCAATCCACAAAACATCGTTACTGACTAGAGCAGGAAATTTTCTAGTAGCAGTCCAATAGGCGTCAAAATCGCCACTTTATTCTTACTTTGGGGACTAGATGTTATAATTTTTAAAGAAAAAAAAAGTTTCTTAACTCCGATCTTCTGAAAGTTAAAAAAGGAAAAAAAAACCTCACCAGATGGAACACTTTCGCTTCGTCTCTTCCTTCAGGAGCCCTCTCCGACTATGCCAGCCTGGGGGCTGTCTGTTTGTCCTCAGTTGGAAGCACTACCCTTGGGTTAAACAGGGACTTTGTGATGTCCCTGTGACCAGCAAGGCTTTGGCTTCCCTGTTCACCGTCTCTTCGGGACGGTTTAGGTCCTACTGGAACATCCAAAGACAAAAGTTTCATCAATGGACCCGGACTATCAGATCCGTGTGATGTGTCATCGCGATGCTGGCTCCTCCCTCACAAAATGATTTTTAATAAACTTTTAATCACTCTATATGACTTCATCTGGAAGTGATATTAATTGCAACATTTTGTTTAGCAATAGCAGTTAGACTTATATACCGTTTCATAGGGCTTTCAGCCCTCTCTTAGCAGTTTACAGAGTCGGCATATTGCCCCCACAATCTGGGTCCTCATTTTACCCACCTCGGAAGGATGGAAGGCTGAGTGAACCCTGAGCTGGTGAGATTTGAACCACCAAGCTGCAGAACTAGCAGTCAGCTGAAGTGGCTGCAGTACTGCACCCTAACCACTGCGCCACCTCGGCTCTGGTGAACAGTATTTACATATGAGGAATCATAGAGTGCCCCACAAATGAAATTGGGAAAGAAAATTGAATTTTTTTTACTGCTGATATTTAAATTTAAGAGAGGTTTGTAACACTGTTCTGAAATATATATGTGTCCTTCAGAAAGGAAGTTATTTTTAGGAACATGGCAATGAAAGAGAGAGCTGATCTCCCCAAACCTTGTCAGCATATGCTATTTACACTAGTTAATATAATTAAATAATAATAACAGACTGACTACAAACAAGACAAAGTAACAGCAATGGTGTATTGGAAGATCTGCAAGAAATTCCATCTGCCTGCAATCAAGAATTATTAAGCATAAAATTGAGAAATCAATAGAAAATGAAGAATCTGAAGTTCTCTGAGACTTTTAAAATTCAAATAGACAGGCACCTGACACACAACATCCTAGACTTAACAAGAAATACAAACAGTCAGGATAATGGATATTGGGAGAGAACAGAGTACAAGAGAAAGAACTAGAAAAGATACCGTGTTTCTCCTGATAATAAGGCCATGCCATGTTTTTCTGGTGGGCAAAAATATAAGCTCTCCCCGCAAATAAATCCCCTGGATAACCCCCCACCTCTGGCCAGGCAGAGTGCTGCTCACCAACCTAGCGGTATCCCAAAGGTGCCAAGCTGTGGGAACTGGGGGAGAGGCAAAGATGATCGCGTTGCTTGGCGCCTTCGGGATGCTGCGAGGGTGGTGAGCAGCGCTGTGCCCAGTTGAAGAGGGGGGTTGCCGGGCAGCTGCTCTCTTGCCTTATTATGAGGGGAGGATTCATTGTTTTGGGGTTGTTGTGCAGCTGCTCTTTTGTGAGCGGGCTCCCAAAGAGCCAGGCACAGCCTCATGGGTGAATGGCTTTGTTGTGCTGTCACAGCAGTGCAACACAACAGCCATGAAGTCACCACATTTATGAGCAGCCATCCAGCAAATCCCCTTTCCAGCCGGGCACAGCGCCATTCACTGACCTAGGGGTATTGCCAAGCAGAGTTTCCACCTTAGCATTCCTTCATTCCTCCAATAGCTAGTTATTTCCTTGGATATTTTCATGTTGGGCTGTTATGTTCTCACTTGGCCAGCAGCTTCCGTTTTTCTTCTTTCAGTTGATCTAACAATGAAATGTGTAGTTTATTACATTTTCTTGGCCACAATGTTCTCTTCTGACAGTACACTTCTGTTCCATCTTAGATTTCCTAATGGACAATGTTTCAATTTCTGCCTAATCTGGATAAAATACCTCTCCTTTCTTTCTCACTTTGTGCTGTAATGGTTCTCTCCCCCACCCTCTGCTTAAAAAATCTTTAAGTTGCAATGTAAGCATACTGGAATAACGTTACTAAGTTTCCTTAAATACTACTCCTATGAATCAGAACCATCAAACACTTTTTTGGCCATCAGACACTGTGCAACAAATTGTGGTTCATCTCCATCAAGAAGATATATGGCCTTTTATTTTTAGAATACAAGCAAAGTAAAATGTAGGAAGGAAGAAACAAACTTGTCTTTTTGTTTTGATCACTGTAGCATCAGAGCAAAGATGGTACAGTAAAGAAAGGGAGGGAGAAAGAAAGGTCTGTTGAAGTATCAAATGAAAAATATAGGAAGAAATTGTGAAGTATTCACACTGTGGCAACTACATTGGGAAAACAAAGGAAAAGAGTGAAGATTCATGAAGAACAGTCCCTAAATGGATGAACAAGTATTGGTAGATTCATTCCTTGGCAAATAGCATAGGAATGTCCTGCAGTAGCCATATTCTTGAAGTGCCAACTGGCTCATTGCCAAACCACTGCACTGGAAATGATTTTGATAAGTTAACTTCAGGAACAGATGGGAGCAACACAGGAGATAAGCAGTTTAGACTGCAATGTAGAATTGCTTAAGTGTGGTCTAAGCCATTCGTCTCTACGAAAGATGTTTCATATGTTGATGGAGCATAGCAAATGGCCTCTCCCACTGAGGCAAGCTAATTCCTTTCACAAAAGATGGTCCAATGTCATTTGGGGTCATAACTGGACTTTTGAATTGAATTATTGAGTCTCAGTGATTAATGATGCTGTTCCAATGAGGAACTTATGTAGAGTTCAAACATAGTATCATTCCATAACCTGAGTATAGATTATGTGGTATCTACCCCTACATGATTGTATATTTATTGTTTTTAAAATGGAAATGTTTATAGGATTGTTTAAGGCTAGTATTTTATAGCAGATGTTTCTTGGAATTAATGCTCTATCTCTGTGATGGTGAACTATGGCATGTATGTCACAGGTGGCCTGCAGAGCCTCTCTGTGGGCACATGAGCCATCATCCAGCTCAGCTCCACCACATGTGCACGCATGCTTCCTGCTGGCCAGCTGGTTTTTGGGTCTCTGTGGGAGACAGGGTGCATTTGGGAGGTGCATGGGCATGTATGGGGGATGGGGAGAACATGGGGGTCAGACATGCATACATGAGGGGTGCATGCATGGAGTGCACACATGCATGGGGTCGTGTGCACTTAGTGGGTGTGGGGTGCCTACGGCAGTCATGTGCACAACTGTGTGGGGGTGGGGGAGCATGGGGGTAATGCTTGCATGTGCAGGAGTTGTGCACTCCTATACTAGATTTCTGGAAAGAGGCAAATATAACATTGATTCAAAAGAGCATCAGGACTTATCATCTACTAAGAGCTATCAATGATTTCTCTCTTGAACAATGATATAAATTGTTTTCCATTACTTTAGCTAGAAGATTATGACAGGTTTTACAGGACTTTGTGTATGAGGAGCAGTGTGGATTTTTACCAAGATATTAGTTAATAAATAATGTGATATGAAAATAAAGTTAAATATTTAGGAGAATCATTGATTACTCAAAATTGTATATTATTTTAGAATAATTATGAAAAAGTTGTGAAATGAAATTAAAAAGGACCTAGTGAGATGGCATGAATTAAAAAAGTCTATGTTAGGTAGAATTTATGTTATGAAAACAAATGTTTTACTATGGATGTTGTTTTTATTTCAAATTATACTGATTATGGCAACTCATCTTTAATGAGAAAAGGATATTTCAAATTTTATGTGGCAACAAAAAAATTAATGTAAATTGCTTCAAGATGCTAAGGAAAGAAGGAGAAGGGATTTTCCCTGCCGGACCTGGAATTATAATTTGAAGCATGTTGTTTCGTCTGGATAAATGATTGAGTAACTTTAAAAAAATTAAAAACAACTGAAGTAAGAAGGTCATGTACTAAGATTTGGATGGCATCTTTATTTATAGTAGGAGAAGTGAAAAATTAATGTAGCATTTAAGAGGCATTTTGTGAAGTGTGCCATACTGAGATATGGATATAAAGATATAAAACCTGGCTATTTTCTAAAATGCCTTCCTGGAAGTCACTTCAAGAAGCCATTTTAGAAGAGAAATTATAGCCAGTAACCATGGATGATGTATGCTGATTTGTTAATTCATGATTATATGGACTTCAGACTCAAAATGAGAGAAGAGGTGGAAAAGGAAGGTTACATTTATAATGGTTTAAATATATGCAATCGCATATATGAATGATTTAAAATGAATAAAAATGATAAATATTGTTGGCAAAGAGGAGGAGAGGTGAATAAATGAAGATGAAAGGGCTATAGGTGTCCACAATCAAAAGGAAAAGTACAGATTGAGGAGACAAGAAAAGATGGAGGAAGAAAGGAAAGGTCAACTTCAGAATATGTGGAAAACTCTAAATAATACAATATGTTCCTGTTCTTGAAACTATTGATTTCTGTGGTATAAATGGAAAGGTCAGGGTAGCCAATTTTCAACCTCTACCAAATGAAGTAACTCTCAGTTTATATACCAGTGATGAACCTATTGCAATGAAGTTCTGGAAAAATGTCAGACAATACAACTTATCTTCCAAATGATATGTTTTGATGCCAAAAGAGTCCTTCCAGCGAGTAATGGATGGAATTCTTTTGTGAATGTTTAATGGCAAATCCATTAGATATTTAATACCAGAGATTGTCGGGTGTGAGTCTTTGCTGTTAAAGTTGGACCTCAAGGGTCAAGTGGGTCTGCTGCTAACGTACCTGCCTCCCAACAGCGTTGCAGCAGCCCTCCCCTCGCTCCTCGAGTCGGTAGCCGAGCTGGCAATTGAGTTCCCTAGGTTGATGGTCCTGGGGGACTTTAATTTGCCGTCGCTCGGTGAAAACTCTGAGGGGGCGCAGGAGTTCATGGCTTCCATGACAGCCATGGGCTTGACCCAAGTAATTCGAGGCCCAACCCATTCGGCGGGGCACATGCTTGACCTCGTATTTCTCTCGGAGCAGTGGATTTGTGATCTTGGTCTGAGGGGGAACGACATCATACCCCTGTCGTGGTCAGACCACTGCCTACTGAGGCTCGACTTCCGGAGGCCAAACCCCCACTGTAGGGAGGAGGAACCGACCAGGTGGTTCCGCCCCAGGCGCCTTATGGAACCGTCAAGGTTCCAGACAGAGCTTGGGGTTATTCCTGACACTTTCGCCCACAGTCCGGTAGAGACTCTGGTTGCTGCGTGGCACTCGGCAGCATCGGAGGCCCTCGACCGGATTGCGCCACTGTGGCCCCTCCGAGGCGGCGGATCCCGGAGACCTCCTTGGTTCACCGAGGAACTCCGGGAGATGAAGCGCCGGAGGAGATGCCTAGAGCACCGTTGGAGGTCCGATAAGTCCGAATCGAACCGAGCAATGGTAACCACCTGCACCAAGGAATACACCAGGGCACTTAGGGCTGCAAAAAGATCTCACATAGCCACCTTGGTTGCGTCCGCTGAGTCTCGCCCAGCCGCCCTGTTTAGGATAACCCGCTCCCTATTGAATAAAAGGGAAGCGGGGGAACCCTTGCAGGGCAGAGCTGAAGATTATGCCCAATTCTTAGCGGACAAAATTGCTCGGTTTCGGTTGGACTTGGACTCCACCCCCGCAGTTCCAGCCGAGGCACAGGAGGACCAACTAGAACAGCTCTGGGTTGAGTTTCAGGACGTTACCCCCGGGGATGTGGACAAGGCCATGAGGGCTGTAAGTACCTCCACCTGTGTACTGGATCCGTGTCCCTCATGGCTGGTTACTAACTGCAGTGAGGTGACACGAGGCTGGATCCAGGCGGTTGTGACCGCCTCGCTTCGGGAGGGGAACTTCCCCGCCGCACTGAAAGCGGCGGTGGTGAGACCCCTCCTGAAGAAGCCATCTTTGGATCCAGCTATCCTTAATAACTATCGTCCAGTTTCCAACCTCCCCTTCCTGGGGAAGGTTGTCGAGAAGGTGGTGGCCTTCCAGCTCCAGCGGTCCTTGGAGGAAGCAAACTATCTAGACCCCTTCCAGTCAGGCTTCAGACCCGGTTACAGCACAGAAACCGCTTTGGTCGCATTGATCGATGATCTCTGGAGAGCCAGAGATGGAGGACACTCCTCCATCCTGGTCCTCCTTGACCTCTCAGCGGCTTTCGATACCATCGACCATGGTATCCTTCTGCGACGACTGCGGGAGGTGGGAGTGGGAGGCACCGTGTTGCGGTGGTTCTCCTCCTACCTCTCGGACAGGTCGCAGTCGGTGTTAGTGGGGGGGCAGAGATCGTCCCCTAGGCCCCTAACTTATGGGGTGCCTCAGGGCTCGGTCTTATCCCCCCTACTATTCAACATCTACATGAAACCGCTGGGAGAGATCATTCGCAGGCACGGGATTAGATACCATCAATATGCGGACGATACTCAATTGTATCTGTCCGCCCCGTGCCAACTCAATGAAGCGGCAGACGTGATGAACCGGGGCCTTGAAGCTGTTATGGACTGGATGAGGGTTAACAAGCTTGTACTCAACCCAGAAAAGACCGAGTGGCTGTTGTGTTTCCCTCCCAAAGATTCGACCAATATTCCATCACTCAGGCTGGGGGGTCAAATTCTATACCCCTCAGAGAGGGTTCGCAACTTAGGAGTCCTCCTGGATCCACAGCTATCGTTTGACCACCATTTAATGGCTGTGACCAGGGGGGCATTCGCCCAGGTTCGCCTGGTGCGCCAGTTGCGACCCTACCTGAATCGGGAGGCTCTCACAACAGTCACCCGGGCCCTTGTGACCTCTAGGCTGGAATACTGCAATGTGCTCTACATGGGGCTGCCCTTGAAGAGCATCCGGCGACTTCAGCTAGTGCAGAACGCGGCCGCGCGAGTGATTGTGGGTGCACCTCGGTTCACCCGCATAACACCTATCCTCCGCGAGCTGCGCTGGCTACCTGTTGATCTCCGGATGCACTTCAAGGTGCTATTAGTCACCCATAAAGCCCTACATGGCAGTGGATCTGGATACTTGAGAGACCGCCTTCTGCCAATTACATCCCTGCGACCAATAAGATCACATAGATTAGGCCTCCTCCACATCCCATCGGCCAGCCAGTGTCGGCTGGCAACTACAAGGAGGAGGGCCTTCTCAGTAGTAGCCCCGACCCTTTGGAACGAGCTCCCCGTAGAGATTCGCACCCTCTCCACCGTCCAGGCCTTCCGCATAGCCCTTAAGAACTGGCTCGCCCGTCAGGCCTGGGGACAAGGATAGTTACCCCTCCCGAATGATGAATGTATGTTGTTGACTATTTTATTATATGTCTCTATCTTAACGTTTGTATTCCCCCTCCCCGATTTTATGTGAGCCGCCCTGAGTCCCCTCAGGGAAAAGGGCGGCCTACAAATATTAATAAAATCCAAAATCCAAATCCAGACCTCCCCAGCAACCAAATTTATTCAAATTTAACTCATGGATCCTCAATATAGCATAGAATTGAGAATGGGTATATTCCATAATGATGACATTCTCTAGATGGGTGCCACACAACCTAAACAAGCAAACAAACACACACACACACACACACACACACTACATTGGTGAAACTAGTACAATAGTGAAACCCATATATTGTACTACTTTGATTTGCGAAAGAAAAAGTTCAAGGGATGCCAGAAGCTTCAATTTTCATTGATCATGACCAGCATTTGAACATGAGAGATCTTCAAATGCACAAATTGCCAAAGAAGTCATTATACCAAACAACAATGAAAATGAACCAACATCATGGCAAACATCACCTCCAAATGATGAACAACAAGGAACTAATAGCATTCTTTTACTATGCATATCAAATAACAAACTGTGAATTGAATAACTTTCCAAGAGGAAAACATTTGCAATATTCCAACACTACAAAGTCGATATGGCTGCTAGGTCAGAAGGGAAGAGGATGAGTTTTCTGAATGAATCTAGCAGTCTTGATATCAACAACATAGAGATGCCTGACTAATGCACTGAATGGTGATGATTTTAGAAATATTGGAGGGCACGATGGTGATGATTATCCATTCAATCTTGTTTGACCCTTGGCAATTCTATGGGCCGGGTCTCTCCACATCTTCCAATCTTGCACAACTTCATTGAGTTTTTCTATGTTCTGGCTGGTGTCAGCTTTGATGATGTCCAACCACCATGTTCTTTGGTGGCCTGGTTTCCTTTTACCACTAACTCTTCCAAACATAATTGCTTTTGCCAGTGAAAAATAAGTGAGAAACAGTTTTGTGATTTTGCTTTCCAGTGTCATGTCAAGTGTTATGCACTCCTGAAATGCATATCATCCTCTTTTTAACATTTGTTGGTGAACCAAAATATATGATGGAACAGTATCAAATGCCATGATGTATACAAATCTACGGAATGCATGGAACTTTGATAATTCTTATTTTTTCATTATAATGACATGCAATCCCAACTTACTAGAAATACAACAGTATCATTTTTTTTAAATCAGCACATGAGCCATGGTCCATATCACAGCAGAAACTCAATGTGTTGGGAAAATGGTACATAGATTAAGAGGTATCCAAAATAACACAATGAGCATACAAGGTGTAATTCATATCCTACCTACAGTTCTTCAGAAATGGAACAGAATGACCAAATTGAATTATAATTTCTCAGTGGGCAGTACCTTATAATGCACAAGTATTGAAAGTGTTCTGTTGTCATGTTAATGTATAAATATGCCTATTTGTAAAATCCATCATATATATCATCAATTAATGACATTTTCATGATTCTAGGTTTATAGGTTTAAAGTTTCTATCCTTGGGCTATCAGACTTTTAAATACAACCACAATCACTCCATGCACAGGCTAGTTTTTTTTTCTTTTTCTTTCTTTTTTCGTTTCTGCTATAATTTTGCACCAGTGAGGTTAAAACCAATTTCGTTGTATTTAAGTACAATGACAATAAAGATTATACTTAGATTCTGAGAATTGTCCTTAATTTATTAAGAAGATGTCCTTCTTCAATGGACACAGTTCTGAATACAGTGATGCTTTGCTCTCACTATATGAAAAGCACAAGGACAAATCATAAAAAATGTGTTGATCTATCTGGAGAAGTCGGCATTCCAGCATGCTTATGTTATTTTATGCCAAGGAAAAATGTTAGTATATTTTTAAAGAATGGCGGATCAGTCACAAATGTTATCATCAAAAATATCTTTTGTTAAACAAAACACTTCTATATTTGTCTTACTACACATCTTTTTTCTTAATAGACTATTCATTTTTAAATTTTAAAACCAAAATGGTATCAGTTAACCCATGGTCATTCTGTTTAGGTAAGAAAATATCTTTGAAGGGATGATTCAAAAGGTCATAGGTGATCTAGTAACTTACCTGATCAGACTGTTATAAGGAGGACAATGGGAAAAATTCAGAGATGCTGCTTGGGCTTTTTGTATTCATGCACAGGGTTTTATGTGATATTAAGTGCTGATATATAACCAACTGATTAATTACACTTATCTAGTGCTCTTCATTATAAACTGCAAAGTGGTTGCTGATAAAAATGGAAACACAACACAAACACTAATATATAATGCTATTAAAATCCTAAATAAGATTTAGATCAAGTAGATAAATAAGACATAATCTATTTACATGGGCATTTCAAACTATTTTAACACACTTTAACTGTATGAGTAAAGAATTGTAATTTAAGCAATTGAAAGAATTAAACTGCCAAATTTACTTTTAAAGACACCTGTTATTGATGGTTTCAAAACTCAAGCTCTTAGTTCAGATCATAGTTTCCTCAGTATTGCCCACAGGTGGAATGAAAGTAGAGTCTGCTCTGAAGTCTGCAGAAAGCAGGCTACTCTAGCATGTTTTTGCATCTGAAGTTCCAGGCCAACATTTTAGATGAAAAATGACACATGATTCTATGTATCTTACAAAAATAGAAGTGCTTCAAAGAAATCATGTATAAATTAGAGAGTCAGTTAGTTTAGCCCAGTGTTTTTCAACCTTTTTTGTGCAAAGGCACACTTTTTTCATGAAAAAAATCACGAGGCACACCACCTTTAGAAAATGTTTAAAAAATTTAACTCTGTGCCTATATTGACATATATAAAGTAATTCTCTTGAATAGGAATCAAATAAACAAAAAGAAATTATTTTATAATTGTTCATATTTCTGTTTACTTACTCAGTGCGAAACCTGGGCCTGTTTTTCTAAACACAAAGCTGATATTCGGGGCCGCAGGGACTTAATAGAGGCATCCCTGTGTCCTGAAAGCAACTTTCGGGACACAGAGATGTCCCGAGGCAAAAACACCCGGCGGGTGTTTTTCCCACGGCACACCTTACACTATGTCATGGCACACTAGTGTGCCGTGGCACAGTGGTTGAAAAACGCTGGTTTAGCCTAGAGGTTAAGTTCCCTACAAACAAGGAACTTATGAGTTGTAGCCTCTCTGAGGAAAGAAATTGTGGGACTTTGGACTAATCTTTCAATCAAACCTCGGAGGGTTTTTGTTGCAGGGGAAATGGGAGGCAGGAATATTAGGTATAGTAATCAGATAATTTCTGACCCATGATGACATCCTTTGAGATGTATTTTGTTACCTAACAAAGAAACCTTGGGTGGATTGCAACCATTTTGATTTTAAAATAAATGAATAAAACATAATTTTATTAAAGAAGAACGATCCATAGCAAGACAGGCATTGATGTTTTTCCTTTAACAAAGGACACAAGCAGACAGGAACACTTTAAAAAGAGGATGACTTGATTCTGCCTGATTAGTGAGGGACAAGCACAAAGAGATTTGCAGGGAGTATGCAGATTGATGAAACTTATCTGAGCAACTTGAAACCATCCTTGCAAGGTTTCCCATTCACTTTCTCCCTGCTAGTTTCCCTGGAAGTAAGTTGCAAGTCCAAAACTGTCATCAAGTTCCTATAATCAGCAACAGACATGCAGTTTTCCCTCTGCAAGCTTCCCAGGTTTGTGAGAAGGTGTCAGGGAATACCTTTTAACACAACAGTGCAGCAGCATTGAAATGGTAAGAACTGTCCAAATTTCAATTTCCATGGGAGTAATGGGACTTGGCATTCTATAAGTTAGCCCATTTAATGTACCTTGATTGAAAACATTTTGCTCTATGGTGCATGGTTTTTTCCTGTTAAAATATGTAGACATGACAATTTTACTAGTATTACATATTGTAGCCTAGTCAAAATGCCTCATGCTAGTTGAGTGAATCCTCATAAAAGCTATTAATGGTCTATCCAACTAAAGATAATTTCCTTCTGATCCCTTAGAATAATAAGGGATAAAATGTAATACATTCTTAATCTTTTTAAATTCAGTACCAATATTGAGTAAATGTAATGTTGACTATTTTGTACTTTGGGTTCAAGAGGGAGAAAAATAATTGTCACTGCAATTTTAATACCTGTTATGTAGGTATTATGTGTATTTCATGTGTACTGTATTCTTCAATATTTTTAGTACATCCTTCCTCAACCTGATGTCCTTTAGATGTGTACAATTGCTGGAGGGGAATTTTAGAAGCTATAGTATCTGGAGGCCATAAGACTAGGGAAATTGTGCTATCACCAATCATCCATTGAATAATTAAAAACCTCATACTTCTAGCAGCTGGGTAAATAACTTTCTGCAGTGGCTTCAACATAAACTTTGGTTTTCTTTTTATGTAGTCATTCATTTTCCATTCCATGTCATACTGGTTGCTTAGGGCATAATTTTTAGGTTTGCTCTTCAGTGCTGCCAATTATTTTACAAAAACCATAGAGCTAGCTAACTCCGTTATCTGGGTCACACACAGGTACTGAAGAGATTTGTTTTTATGGGATTCTCATATTAAAAGCTCATTCTATTACTAAGTCATGGAATATTTTGTTTGTTCATGGAAACCAGAGTTCCTGATCTTCTCTTTTTGAAAAAACTGATTTGAAAAGCTAAAGAAGGGATGGCAAAAAATACTGTATAAATGACAATTTTGTTGATCTTATTTGCTTTTGACATTATTTGCTTCTGAAGTGGAATAATTATTGGCATAACTGTCATGGTAGAAAAGCTTAGGGTGGACACAAATATTTTTGTTCCTACAAATCAGGCTGCACAGTGACTTTTGCAGCAGATTAAATATACACATGCTTGACAAATGGACATGTGATCAGAATTAAATATATCTTTGAATATGGAAAAGTTGCTACTCTCATTTTAGTCTAAAAGCAACCATCCAATGTGTTTGGCTAAAACACATTTTAGCCAAATGTGTCAGCATTTTCCTGCAGAAACTAAGAAAACACACACATTCTGCATTCATTTAAAATGTCAATAATGTAGCTGTAATTCTATGGTAAAGGACATGCTTGGCCTGCAAAATGTTTTTTAATCCACAAAATCTTCAAGTAAGGTGAAGAAAAAACTGCTTAAAATAATAGCAGCTGTCAGTTACTATTATCAATACCCAGGCTAAGGGAAGCAACCAATTTCTCATCATATAAAAGGCAAGTTTGCCTTATGCCGTTTTGCAAATAGAAAAATAGATCCCAGTGATTCTAATGATGAAAAGATTGAAAAGCTAATTGGTAACCAGTCTGTCAATTCACAATCTGATTGCTGATCTAAGCATTTCAAATACAATCCAGCATTGAGGAAAATACAGCATTTCTAAAGGATCCCTGGATCTTTGAACAGTAGTTGAATGTCATCCTTAAAGTTAAACTGATACTCGGGATAATAGCTGGTGTTGTAGAAAAGGTGAAACAGAAGCTGAATGGTTGACTGCCTATAAAAGAAAGCAAGAAAAAGAAAGAATATCTTTATCTGGCATAAGGAAAAGGCTAGTCTGCTTGATTGCTATGCTGGAGTGATGTCATGTTACCAGCCAGGTTTAGAGCTGATGATGCCTGCTCTGATTCCTCACCACTGAGCTCATATAATCTGAAGTCACTGTCTAGTCTAGGTTAGCTTCAAGCTTCTTTCAGTAAATCCAGAGTTCAGATTTTATAAATGCTGTTCAGTGCTGCCTTATATGTAATGAACAAGCAAAAATACAGTTACCTCATGGATCCTGGTTATTTTGTTATGACTCTTAGTTTTTTCTACACTACATTATTTTTATCAGTTACTGGAGAAAACATGGACATTCACTGTGGTGCTTCCTTGTTTGCTAGATTTATATCCTTCCTTTCTTTTCAAATGCCTAATTATTAAAAACAGCATGTCTCAAAGGAATTGTACCAAATAACAATGGAAAAACTGAATTATCAATATTTCCATAAGCTGGAATATTAACATATTATAAAACAAACTCAAATAATTTACATTACTTAATTCTGAAGTGGGCTATTTAGTGGCGAGGTGAGAAAATCAGAGAGAAAATAAGCAAAGTTGAAGAACACTCTTTAATAAACAGCTTGGCTGTTTTATATATTTTTTCTGCAATTTGAACTGCAGAAGTTTTAATAAAAGTATTTTAGGCAACAATCTTAGTCCCTATTGGATAATAAGAAGAACCAACAAATGTCAGCAACCACCAAGCAGCATTAGGAAGGCCTAAGAATATCATAAGATATAGCATAACCCCACACATCACATGTGATCAGGAACAGGAGAAAACCAACATGATTTGGATGAGTGAAAGAAGAGAGTGAAAAAATATATTTGTCAATTCATAAAAGTTTCCCAAAGGTGCTTTTTCAAGAGGCAACTGTACTTTTCATGAAATGGTTTTGTTCATAAACTCATGGCATGACACAGCAAAGGAGAACAAGAAAGCTCCATACCCATTTGCTCTGCTCAGGCAACCCTAATGACACAGATAAACCTCTAAGTGGCTTTAATGACTTGCTAAAAGAATGCAAATGACCAGCTGTCTGCAAATAGTATAAATCCTTCCATTCCCCCACCATCCAATCAGAGCTGAAGAAGCAAAATGTCTTCAAAGAAAAAACAGAAAGTTCAGTTGCCTCTTCAAAAAGCACCTTTGGGACAACCATGACCTCGATGACTGAGAAAAATCCATAGTCATAAAAGTTTCTTTTCTGGTAACTAGTCGAAAACAGAGCAAAGCAAAATCTGTATTTAATCAAATTCTTTCTTCTGGTTTATTTTTGCCACAGAACAGTGGTTCCCAAACTTGGCAACTTTAAGACTTGTGGACTTCAACTCCTAGAATTCTGGGAGTTGAAGTCCAAAAGTCTTAAAGTTGCCAAGTTTGGGAACCACTGCCATAGAATATTGGTAGAAAATTGTAGTCTGTAGAGGATGCTAAAGAACAATTCCCAACTATCCATTCCATTTGCCCTGGGGCTCCTGGAAGCTGCAACTGAGCAACAACTGGAAAGAGCCAATTAATTTTGTTTCCTGTTCAAGAATGTGATCAGTATCCTTGCTACAATAAAGAACAATTTCCTGACAGATATCTAGGAATTCTTGGCCTTTAAGTGTCCTGGAAAGTGTATCCTGAAGATAGAGTTTTTCAAAAGATTATATTATTAAAAATAAGTTCATCTCAAACAACAATGAGAATTCTGTTAAGAGTTTAGAGTTTAGAGTTTATTAACATTTATAGGCCGCCCTTTTCCCTGAGGGGACTCAGGGCGGCTCACATAAAATCAGGAAGGGGAATACAAACAATAACGTAGACACACATAAGTAAAAATAATAGGCAACATTCATTCATCATTCGGGAGGGGCGGCTATCTTTGTCCCCAGGCCTGAGGGGCTAGCCAGGTCTTAAGGGCTATGCGGAAGGCCTGGACGGTGGTGAGAGTACGAATCTCCACGGGGAGCTCGTTCCAAAGGGTCGGAGCTACTACTGAAAAGGTAGTAAGCCCTGGAAACAGACAAATGAAATTGCAATAGACACTGGAGAAGTAGTTAAATCATTCTCTCTTCCTTTCTGTTTCATCCTCACCTGCAATGAAATCAAAGATCCAATGGTGATCTATTCTCACCCTGGTATGAAGGCCTGCAAGAAATCTATTACAGGTTATTATTATATGATTTTGGTCAATTGTAAAATGAATCTAAACCAAATGAAACAATGTTTTATTTGAGAATCAATCTTTCCCTTTTTGGAAGAAAAATTGAATTTACATTGAAATAGAATTCTAATATTGGGCTATTGTTGATTTTAGATTGGGTTTTTGTATGTGTGTGTGGAGGGGGAGCGGGTATGTTTGGAAAAAGGGAGATGTATAATGCTTTGCTTGGTAGTTATTTGTAATGCTAAGTTTGGAAGAGGGCATTTTTAGATTTTTGTTATACTATTTCAAATAAGTTGCTAAATACAGTATTATTATATCAGCTTTGTAGAAACAAGGCAGACTTTCCTATTAATTTATTGCATTACTGTCCTTGGTGAAACTATCTAAACAATGAAAACACTGCAGGAGATTCTGCAGATATATTGACAATGCAGAGTAATTAATAAGTATGAAGTGTATCCATATGATATAATCATGCTAAAGTCAGAAGGAAAGTTATCACTAGGTAAAATGAAAATTACCCTCTATCTGGAGAAAAATAATGGATCTTTTCCTCTTACATATTCTCATCCAAATTAATATTTTTGTAGTTCTAATTTCCCCCTTGGCTGAAGGTAATTTCACTTCTACCTAACCTGTATCTATGTGATCATAGACATGCTGGACTACAATTCCCATAATACATTGATATAGTTTCAAACATGATGTTAGATGGAAAAGGTTGAGAAAAGCTATTCCAAAGGATAATGTAAGGTAAATTGAAAGAAAGTATTTTCTTTCTTGTCCATTAGCATCCTACAGAGTTTTCCAGAATAATAAATAAGGAAGCCAGATTCACTTAAAAGCTGTCTTGTTAATTTAACAACTATAGCAGCTGTGGAATTCTGGGATTTGAAGTCCATTGTCATATCTAGCAAGATTTGCAAGAATTTTTTTTAATGGCAGGATAGAGAGGGCTGCAAGTTGAGGTCCCCCCCCCCCCCGGTCTTCAAGTCGCCAAGTTTGAGCTTATGTTGATTTTATCTAGTACATTAATTGCCAGCTTTTAAACATAATATCTTAGCCTCAGACAACAAATCAATGCTAAAAATTGTTTTTACAGAAAGACTAAAACGTGATGACTCCTTTAGGAATGTTTTTAACTGAAGAGTTAATGGACACAATAATTGATTAGTGTGCAAATTTTTGATGGCTAAAAAATTTGAACATAATATATTACAAAGAGGATTCTGCTCATATTTCCTTGTCAATATAAGTAGTAAGTAGTAAGCTACTTACCTTCTGTAAGTAGCTCTTTTATTGTTTTGGGTACTTATTTTAATCTTATTTAAGTAGTAAGTGCACAAAATAATAACATTCCTTTTTTATATCTTCCTTTTGTAGACCATCCATTGGAGCAAAGAATTCAATGACATCATCTTGGCCACTCTCACCCAGTCACATGACTGGCAAGCCACTTCCACCTGGTCACATGGCCAGCAAGCCACTCCCACCTGGTTACATGGCTGGCAAGCCACCCTCACAAAGCAGGCCGCACCCACAGAGTAGGTTCCAAAATTTTTTGAAACCCACCACTGCTCCTCTCCTATAATTCTCATAAGAGAATTGGCCATTTTTCCATGAAGATCAGAAATATATCTGCTAGGATGAAGTTAAATAGTGAAAATGATTGAGACATACAGGTGAAACTCAAAAAATTAGAATATTGTGCAAAAGTTCATTTATTTCAGTAATGCAACTTAAAAGGTGAAACTAATATATGAGATAAGACTCATTACATGTCAAGCAAGATAGCTCAAGCCGTGATTTGTCATAATTGTGATGATTATGGCGTACAGCTCATAAAAACCCCAAATCCACCATCTCAGAAAATTAGAATATTACACGAAATCAATAAAACAAGGATTCTACATAGAACAATATCGGACCTCTGAAAAGTATACACATGCATATGTACTCAGTACTTGGTTTGGGCCCCTTTTGCAGCAATTACTGCCTCAATGCGGCATGGCATGGAAGCTATCAGCCTGTGGCACTGCTGAAATGTTATGGAAGACCAGGATGCTTCAATAGTGGCCTTCAGCTCGGTCTCATGTCTCTCATTTTTCTCTTGGCAACTTTTGCCCAAAGCACCAAAAACTGGTTAAATGACCATGGGATTACTGTGCTTGATTGGCCTCTCCATTCTTCCTCCATACTCTGGGTCCTTGGTTTCCAAATGAGATGCAAAAGTTGCTCTCATCAGAAAAGAGGACTTTGGACCACTGTGCTTCATTAAAACCAGGGTCAACGCAGCCGTCTACCAGGAGATTTTGGAGCACTTCATGCTTCCTTCCTCAGACGAGCTTTATGGGGATGCTGACTTCATTTTCCAGCTGCCCACACTGCCAAAAGCACCAAAACCTGGTTCAATGACTGTGGGATTACTGTGCTTGATTGGCCAGCAAGCTCATCTGACCTGAACCCCATAGAGAATCTATGGGGCATTGCCAAGGGAAAGATGAGAGACATGAGACTGAACAATGCAGAAGAGCTGAAGGCCGCTATTGAAGCATCCTGGTCTTCCATAACATTTCAGCAGTGCCACAGGCTGATAGCTTCCATGCCATGCCGCATTGAGGCAGTAATTGCTGCAAAAGGGGCCCAAACCAAGTACTGAGTACATATGCATGTGTATACTTTTCAGAGGTCCGATATTGTTCTATGCAGAATTCTTGTTTTATTGATTGCATGTAATATTCTAATTTTCTGAGATGGTGGATTTGGGGTTTTTATGAGCTGTACGCCATAATCATCACAATTATGACAAATCACGGCTTGAGCTATCTTGCTTGACATGTAATGAGTCTTATCTCATATATTAGTTTCACCTTTTAAGTTGCATTACTGAAATAAATGAACTTTTGCACGATATTCTAATTTTTTGAGTTTCACCTGTACTTGTACAAACTTGATAATTCTTTTTCCAGTTATAGATATATTTTCTGTGACAATTATTTTTTCCTTTTTTTCTTCCTTTGTTTGCTTGCTCTTTTTCTTCCTTTTAACAAATTATTGTATTTAAAAAAAATATTCAAGTTGGGGGTGCAACTGAGAAATTGAAACTTTACTTCATTGTTACACGCATCACACATCATGATTTTTTTTACTCTTCCACCTTTGATGCAGATTTTTTATTTGGAAAACTATTTGAAAACACTGTGGGGAAGTTAATGTTCAATGGGATGATAGGTGAAAGAAGGTTAAATTAAGTACTTAGTTGATTGGTAGAAAACTACCATACAATGGAAAAAGACCAAGTGACCTGCCGCAAATACTGCAACCTTTCTTCCTGCTGCTGTCTTAGTGATTCTCAGCCATGCAATATAATGTAAATATCTTTGTTAAAGAACAAACAGTAGGAATTATGTATATAACCTTCTTCTTGCCCCCATTTTGATAAAATGTGTTTTTCATATTTCTTTCTCTTGTTAAACTTAGAAGAAAGTGGTTGATAAATCAAGAAAAAAAATCATGGCTTCTAATCTGGACTTACTTTTTGCACTAAGTCATGTCATAATATATAACCATACAATGAAGGCAAAACTCAATAACACCACATGGTGGGTTTGGGAAATTTATGAGTGGTCACTTGTGGTTTATTCAACAAACCATGGTCAGATAAGGCTTAGCATGCTGTATGAATGAGATCATAACTATTGCAAAGGCTCCCAACCATGAGAACATGTTTCTCTTACTTGAGGTAGTGTGTCCTATGGACTCACAAAATTAAAGAAATCCACAGAAAAAGTTTATAAAATTGCATTTCAAAGGCTAAAGAGCTGTTTCATAAAGCAAAATCCACAAAGCAGATAATTATAGATTTCTTTTATATTCATGGGCATTTGGATTTCTTTTTTTTTTTTAAAGCCAGGGGTATTTCATTAAACATGGCACAACTAGTAAGGAAGACTTTTCTTTTTGCATTAAAATGCTTGTTTAACCCTGATCAAATCTTATGTAAGTGCTTTAAACATCTGTGATCCTACTTAATGTCATATGGAGCACTGCATATACTCCCATGCAAGTAACAGCAAATAAAAATATTTTGCTTTGAGAACAAGAGTTCCTTGCAGATTTCAAACACTTAAAGATTTTTTTTAAAAAAATAAGGAGATGAAATATTGTTACTTTGAATAGTGAATGCATTTAGCATTCATTTTTGTATGTGCTAAAGAAAAGTGGCATTTTTCCTGCATCCTTTGAGACTCAGGGCTGACAACAGGTTGAAAAAAAGAGTTCATAATCTCTCCTACCCATTTTTTTCTTTGTAAAAATATTTATCTTCCAATTTCCTCATCAGGGTCAATGGCTCTGTGGGTGGTTATAGGAGACCATGTTTGCATAATACATGTCCCATTAAACCCAAAGCAATTCTTACCAGCAGTGTCTTGTGGATTGCCAGGAAACTTAATAGCATCCTGCTTTTGGAGTTTTAGGCAGTCAGCCTATCGAGCCCCTGAAGGGTTGGCATTTGTGGCTGATGGCTTGAAGATGGCACAATAGATCACAAATTGTGTAAGCTTGGAATACATTATTCACAGCTATTTTGTGTGGAATAACAACACTAAAAAACAATACTTCAGAACCACACTGAGTCTAATCTAATCATTGTACTTTAATGGGTGAAATGCATTGATCAAATTGCAGTAAAAGGTTTGGGAACAAATTAGGTCTTTTTTCCTAATCAGCTGATTTAACAAAAAAATGGAAAATAAGATTTATTTCCTTACCACTCACATACTCTCAGTCCCAAGAAGCAGACAATGGAAAATCACTCCATAAACCTTACAAAAAATAATATCTGGGATGCAATTAACAAGATGCCCATTTAGAGAAGTCCATTGCTTCTTTCCCCCTCCCACCCATGCCAGGAAAGCAATTAAAAATACTCTTCTTTCTGGGAAAATGCCTTTTGTCAATAATTAGGATATATGTTTAGATGTTTAGATGTTTATTAACATTTGTAGGCCGCCCTTTTCCCTAAGGGGACTCAGGGCGGCTCACATAAAAACAGGAAGGGGGAATACAAACAATGACGTAGACACATATAATAAAAGTAATAAGCAACATACATTCATCGTTCGGGAGGGGCGGCTATCCTTGTCCCCAGGCCTGACAGGCTAACCAGTTCTTAAGGGTTGTGCGGAAGGCCTGGACGGTGGTGAGGGTACGAATCTCCACGGGGAGCTCGTTCCAAAGGGTCGGGGCTACTACTGAGAAGGCCCTCCTCCTTGTAGTTGCCAGCCGGCACTGGCTGGCCGATGGAATACGGAGGAGGCCCAATCTATGAGATCTAATTGGTCGCAGGGAGGTAATTGGCAGAAGGCGGTCTCTCAAGTATCCAGATCCACTACCATGCAGGGCTTTATGGGTGACTAATAGCACCTTGAAGCGCATCCGGAGATCGACAGGTAGCCAGCGCAGCTCGCGGAGGATAGGTGTTATGTGGGTGAACCGAGGTGCACCCACAATCGCTCGCGCGGCCGCGTTCTGTACTAGCTGAAGTCGCCGGATGCTCTTCAAGGGCAGCCCCATGTAGAGCACATTGCAGTATTCCAGCCTAGAGGTCACAAGGGCCCGAGTGACTGTTGTGAGCGCCTCCCGATTCAGGTAGGGTCGCAACTGGCGCACCAGGCGAACCTGGGCGAATGCCCCCCTGGTCACAGCCGTCAGGTGGTGGTCAAACGATAGCTGTGGATCCAGGAGGACTCCCAAGTTACATATATATGTAATCCTCAACTTATTACCATAATTGAGCCCAAAATTATGGTTGTTAAGTCATGCTGATCATTAAGCAGGTCATCACATGACCGATCCAATTTTACATTTTTGTGGTAGTCGTTAAATGAAAATAGCAATCATAAATTGAAGACTGTAGTTGTTAAGTGAACATTGTAATCATTAAGCAAATGAACACCATTTTTTGGCAAAAAATATAAATTGTCACATGATCATTGGAGGCTGCAAATGGTCATAAATGCAGGTTGGTTGCCAAGTGCCAAAAATGAATTTGTGCAAATATGGTGGAGGAAGCAGCACTCACAATTGCAACTAAGTTTTCTGGGATCCATAATAATTTTGAAAAGTTGCTAAGCAACCAGTTTTTAATTAAGGAGTGTCTGAGTGGGAAATTTGGCAAAATTCTTGTCACTTTCACCGAAAAGAAATTGCTTGCACTTCCACCTTAGGAAGCTGAAGACTTGGAGAAGCACTCATATAAGCCAAGGTTACCCAACCCAATGACCCTGACAAGTTTAGCAACAACACCTCTGTCAGTACCACTTTGATATGTTGGCAAAGGATGATAGGATTCTTTGACATACATATCTGATGGGAACCATGTTGGGAAAAAGTGCTCTAAATAATGGCCATTTCAATCATTACAGTAGTTACATATATTACATTTAATTACATATGTCACTTGAAAAACATCATACATTTATCAAATGTGTTTTTGATTAAAAACACAACCAAAGTTTATTTTAATTAAAAATATCAGCAAAGTAATGAAAAGAAAGATTATATCATGTATATATTTATACAATCTTCAAAAATGATAAAAGTATCTATTCACTAATAAAGTTAGGCTTTTGAACAACTGAAAATAATAATTTAAAAATAGTTTTGTTAAAATAATTGACTAAGCAAATCATTCTCAAAATGATTATTACAGAAGATATGTAAAAGACATTTGTGCTGGATGTTATATACATTCTTATAAGTTGTAATAAGTTTTCATTTTTATTTAAATATTTACTTAAACGAGCATTCAGTTTCTTTAATGGGGATATATAAAATTATTGCAATCCCTTCTGAATTACAGAAGCAATATATTATTTTTATTATTTCAATACCCTCTGAACATCTAAGATAGGCAGCTCTACCAATTTTCAAAAATTTAAAAACATAATATACAGTGCATTCAAATATTTACATACCAATTTGAGAACTATTTACTTCTAAGAACTCTATTTTTAGTATTAAAATAACTCTTTGAACTTCAAGATGTTTGGAATATTTATTAATGTTTGGTTAGAAATCATTAAAAATAACACACAAAATTATTTTGAAGTTAGGGGCTAATCTTAGGAAAGGAGGTAACATTATCAGACAGGTGTTAGGATTGGTCCACTAATAGGAGAAGATGGCATGGAATTGACAAGTAGCAAGGAGAAAGCAGATCTGCTTAATTCTTTCTTTGCATCTGTCTTTACAGAAAAAGAAAAAATAACCCAACTTACCAAAAGCAGAACCATAAAATACAGACTAGAAATTCAAATTGAAATAGGCAAGAAACCAGTAAGAAAATAACTGGCCACACTTGAAAAGTTAAAATCACTGGGTCCTAACAGATTACATCTCTGAATTCTGAAGAAGCTGACAGATGTGATTTTGGAACCATTGAACCATATATTTCAAAGATGCTGGAGAACCGTGGAACTACCAAAGGACTGGAAAGGAGATGATGTAGTTCCCATCTTCAAAAAAAAAAGGGTGGGGGGAATAGAACCAGGAAACTACAGACCTATCAGCCTGACTTCAATACAGTGGTGGGTTGCAGGTGGTACTGGTGTACCGGAGCCTCCCTGGAGCAGGCTCTTTAAACTCTTCAGCACTTCCATGCATGCACATGGCATGTACAGTGTCTGTGCGATGCTCCATTGAGCAGCTGGAGTGTCACGGAGGCTCGTGGAGGCATTGCTGGATGGTAAGATGCATATGTGTGCTGCAAGCGCGCACACACTGCACACATTCATGTGGAGGACACTGGGCCCTGTTGCAACCGTACCGGTTGCAATGGGATCCAGAACCCACCACTGCCTCAATACTGGGGAAGATTCTGGAAAAGATAATCAAGCAACGAATCAGCGAACACCTAGAAGCAAATGAAGTTATAACCAAAAGCCAAGATGGATTTGTCAAAAACAGATCATGCCAGACTAATCTTACTGTATTCTTTGAAAAGTGACAAAATTAATGGACCAGAGGAATGCTGTTGATATAATTTACATGGACTTCAGTAAGGTATTCGATAAGGAAGTAAGTAGTGGGGTATACTAAAGTTCTATCTTAGGCCAGTACTCTTCAATATCTTTATAAACAATTTAGATGAGGGAATAGAAGGTGATCTCATCGATTTTGCAGATGGCACCAAGCTGACAGGAATAGCCGATATCCCAGAAGATAGGCTCAAGACCCAGATGGATCTTGACAGAGTTGAACACTGAGCATTATCTAAAAATATTAAATTCAATGTAGAAAAAAAATAAGGTTTTATACTTAAACAAGAAAAACCAAATGTACAGATACATATTTGGTGAAACTTGGTTCAGTTAACTGCAAGAAGGATATTGGAGTTCTAGTGGACAAACATTTAAATAAGAGTCAGCAGTGTGCTGCAGCTACCAAAAAGGCCAAAGCAATCCTAGACTGCATTAACAGAGGAATAGAATCAAGATCATGTGAAGTGTTAGTATCACTTTAGAAGTTGGAAAGACCACACTTGGAATACTGCATCCAGTTTTGGTCACCACAATATAAAAAGATGTTGAGACTTGAGTACAAAGCAACAAATATGGTTAGGGGGCTGGAAGCTAAAACATACAAAGAATCATTGCAGAAATTAGGTATGTCTAGTGAGTGAAAAGAAGGATTAGGGATGACATAATAGCAGTGTTCAAATATTTGAGGGGCTACCATAAAGAAGAGGGTCAACCTATTTTCCAAAGCACCAGAAGGCAGGACAAAAAGTGATAATTGGAAACTACTCAAGAAGAGAAGCAAACTAGAAATAAGGAGAAATTTCCTGACGGTGAGAGCAATAAACTAGTGGAATGGCTTGCCTTCAGAAGTTGTGGGTGCTGTATCACTGGAGACTTTTAAAAAGAGAATGGACAGCCATTTGTCTGAAATAGTATGGGGTCTCCTGTTTGAGCAAGGGGTTGGACCAGAAGACCTCCAAGGTTCTTTCCAATTCTTCAATTCTGTGATATGTCTCACTTTCCTGCCTTCTTATTTATTCCCTCTGCATCCTGCATTTTTAAACTATAAATATAATTATATCATTGTGTAAATTGTTGCAGATACACTCCTGTGTTAAATAATAAAAATATTTCCATAAATAAGAAGTCAGCATGAGTAGTGCTCAATTAATAACCACTTGTATGGTAAGTTCTGATGATGTTGAAATGTGATGTTTACAACCAGTCCTTGAGGTTCCAGCCTTCACAGCACCATAGCGGTCACATGATTATGTCTGGGGCACTTGGCAACTAGCTTTCATTTATTATGGTAATAACACAATATACAATTATGCACAGTCATGTAATCATGATTTGTAACTTTCCCTGCCTGCTTCTCATAAACTAAGTCAATGGGAAAGCCAGAAGGGAAGGCCTCAAATTCTTGGATAAGTTTGTACCACCTGCACATCTAGCCTAGAGATGGGTTCCTATCAGTTCAGTCGAATAGGTAGTAACTTGGCTTGCCATGCCCCCAAACTGGATCCATCGGCGGCGCCATAGGCATCACCATCTAGTTTTTTGCATCTACACATGCACAGTTTTTTAAAACTACTGTGTGTAGTTGTGTACATGTGTGCATAGTACGTATCAAGCATGCACATGTACGAAGTGCATCCCTGAATGAACTGGCAGTAGAAGAAGCCTGAACCCACCTCTGACCAAGCCTTAACCCCTCTGCATTCATGCCCTACTGTCCTGGTCACCTACACATTCTCCCCCATAAATCATTTACTTTTGCATGACTTTTCCTACCTGGTAGCAGTTGTCCCTTCACTGCTACTTGCTGACAGGAAGTTATGAGAAGATGCTTACTTAATGACTCACAATTCTCAGTTAATGACAGTAATAGAGATTGCCAGGATTGCGATTGTTAAGTGATTTAGTCATTGTGCTTTATGACTGCATTGCTAAATGGAAATTCCAGTCCCAACTGCTGTCACAACATGAGCACTAACAGTCATGAAAAGACTCTTTCCCTAACATTCATTAGTTTAACTGCTTTTGATTTTGTTGATTTAACTATTTATGTCTTAATTTCCTATAAGCGGTTTTTTTACTAAAATTAGCAGCTAATGATATAAAGCATAGTAATTTTACATATTTAATAAAATGATAAACAATTGAAAATAAAATTATAGGAAGCTCAGATTCCAGCAATTCTCACATCTTGAAATTTAAAAGCTAGTTTATTGTAAGCTATTTCTTTAAAAAAAAATCTTCATATTCTGCCCAAATAGGAAAGGAATAAGCTATATGAGCAATCCAGCAATGCATTTAAAGCAAGAATAGAATATATTGCACAAATTTGAAGTATGTGATTGAAACATTGATGGAAGTTTATTAATTTTGCCTGACTTGCCTACTTTTGCATTATGCTATAAAGCACAGAATAAAGCATTGGGGAAAAGATGACTTAATAATTGATTATTACCTATGATTCAAAATATTCTACTATTAAAGCTTTCTCTCAAGTGGTAACTGCATAAGGTTGCCAGTAAAAAAAAAACCCTTAAGAAATATTACAGCATTTCTGTGGACAACACTGAACATTTTGAAAAAAAGGAAACTTTTGCAGGATCACACATCTGATGTGGAGGAATATTCAGCAGAAAAAATAGCTGTTAATAGTTAGGTGGCAGATAATTATTATAAAACCTTTCTGTGCTCTTTTAATTTTTTCTAAATATAATGGTATTTGCTTATTTAATGAATTTTTTTCAAATAAAATAAAATAATTGCAATAGTTAATATTTCTCCATCTTCTTATCTTTTCCAGGCCAGAATTGCCTTCCAACAATTAAAATGAATTATTATATGCTGCCATTCAATAAAGATAACCCAATGAGGCAATTCACATATTGGAAATATGTTTTATGTTGTGATTTGTAACCCCATGCTATATTCACTTGGATCAGTAAAATTCATACAAATTTATAAAGAAGTTGTACCTTATTCTATCTTATTATTAAAAATGAAATTAGTATTTGACAAACATATTTATATGTTTATATTATACTTGACTGTTCCAATCAAATTCATTTTGTACTTGGCAAGAATTAATAAGTGGCTTCTTAGGGAATTATCTTCTGCCTCCACACACCATTGTTATTCAGGACCAGGTAATTTAGGACCAGGTAAATGTGACTTTTAATGGAGAAGATCTAGGTAATAATAGTATTGAGAAAATTACATCTTACCTGAATTTATTGCATAAAGCTGTACATGAATTCTGTTATCTATGAAAGTTGGAGCATCTGAAAATGGCATGATTAATCTTGTTATTAATTGGTTGTTTGTTGCAAATAAGACTATCATTTGACAAAACAATTCAAAATGAGAAAATATTTAAAATTCAAGCTGCAAACCTTCTATTTTTTTCTTTTCTTATAGAGATTGAAGGGAGGGGAGAGGCACTTGTGGCCACCCATACCTGTATATCAAATGGTGGGAAATGGGGAGATAGTGGGGGGAATGGGAGGAGGAAATGACAATGGAAGATCAGATCATCAATCCAGTTTGTACCAGGATTTTCAAGACTGTTTGCCCTGAGAATGGAATGTTACCAGTTTCACACTTCAGACTGAATCAAAACATCATAACAGCATCACATTGGCTGGCCAGGGCATTGGTCATGGGGTGAGGAATTGGGAATTGAAAACAATAGCTTTGTATTTTGCGCAGGAACACCAGATTCTGCCAGATTTTGCTGAAACTAGTTTCTTTCAGTAAAAGTTACTTAGCTTCAAAGTCACAAGTCCTACTTTCCTGAGAGAGCACACTGGGGCAGGCCTGACACTTTAGTTCAGAAAGGAGCTTGCTATAACAAGTTTGGTTCTTAGCCTTTTTTAAAATGTCCGACTATTTACTCTGCCAATAAGGATGATTTAAGGTGCTTTGAGGCTCCAAAGCAATGCCATGTTCACAGGCCCTTGCTGTGCACCAGTTCTAGATAAATATTACAAAAGGATTTCTGCAAAATAAGAAGGAGGAGCCCTCCCTAAGCTTTAGAGGAATCGCTTGGTGTACATAGTGGGTACAAAACAGCAAAGTTGAAAGTTACTTAGGAGAATGCTGCAATCTATTTATTGGTGACATGAACTTATGTTAGCCAATGAGTACAGCAACCTGCTCAAAATCTTAGATGGCCAGATTTATCTATTAATTAAAATGAGGCTATGTTAGACTATTGATGGGTTGCCAAACTAAAAATCCTATCTGACTGAGATGAACATGAAGTGTTCTCTTGGAAGCAAAGCAACAATGATTAGTAACCATAACTCATTGTATAAATTCTCCTAACTCACCCCCTCCATCCTTTTCTGGAGCCAAATTTAGATACATGCAAACACTGAAATATAATTACGTCATCTTTGTCTATCAAAGAACATGGATCCAACATGAGAAGAACATGGAGTTGGAATTTTAAATTTGAAAGTAAAAGTTGTACATTGCTTCCTATTATTTCAAATGTGAAATTGTTTACAATCAATTAAGTATACAAATTCAAATACTATTAAAATTAATATTAAAACAATATAAATGCCATATGTTTTTAAAAGGGGGGGGAGGGAATCTAAAAGCAAAATGAATAACTTCATCCAGAAAAGGCCAAAGTGATGATGTACCTTTAATTGACGTCTAAAGTGTATCTCATGGATTTCAAGGAAGAACTTATTCTAGAAAAATATGTCATCACCAGGAAAGCCCAGGGACAAGCAACCACAATAACGTAACAATTGTACAGCCTCATCTAGTCTGACTTTAGGCGCTTTATGATCACACGAGCACAGTTAAGCAAGGGTTAAAAGCCTAAAAAATCCTGATGTAGGTGAGGCAGGTCGTTCTCCTGCCTCATCCTGTAGAGGGTGCTTTTTTAGAGGCTTTTTTAAACAGTTAAGCACTAAGCAGTCATCCACGGTGATTCTGGCAGCAACTAGCTCAGTCTGACCTCAGCTCTCACCTTTTTCCTTTTACATTTTTTTTCATGATGACAGGCAAGAGCAGAGTTGAGATCCTCTCTGAAACAGCTGGAAAAGATATGTGTGGGTCGGAGGGAGGGGAAGGAATTCAAACTTCATCCTCCTGGTGCGGGCTTTGGGCAAAGGCTGGAGGGAAGTGCTCTCCCTCCCCAAGTGTAGTTTGATTGCAGGCAGAGTCACGTTGTCTTTTCAAACCTGTAATAAGTGAAGCTGGGCTGGATCCTTCCGGGGCTGGGGGAAAGTGTGTGTGCTCCAGTATGGCTCTTTGACTGGCTTCCTGCCTCCTCCTGTGGTCTCCCTGACTCCCTCCAATTCAACTTTGTGTGTGTGTGTGTGTGTGAGTGTGTTTGTATGTGCTTGTTTAAAAGAGAGTTTGTTTGAGTGAGAGAGGGAAGGGGGTAAGAGAGATAGTCCACTCCAACTTGTGTGTGTATGTGTATGTGTGTGTGTGTGTGTGTGAGGAAGAGAGGGAGGAAGGAGGGGATGGGAAAGGAAAAAGAAAAAGAAAGAAGGAAACTTACTTCGCAAAGGAGAAAAACAAATGCTGTCACTTTAAATCGGAACTGGCTGTGGAATTCTGGGAGTTGATGTCCACAAGTCTAAAAAAATTTGTGTCAGTGCCTCACCAGCCATAAACCTCAACGCATGTCACTGGTATATATAAATATATATACATAAGTATATGTGTATATATATTTATATACATATACTGTGTTTCTCCGAAAACACGACCCACCCCAATAATAAGCCCAACCCTAGTTTTCCGGGGGGCGGTTAGTATTACTCCTATCCTGAAAATAAGCCTGGGGAAATGGGCATGGCCAGCATGAGTGGCAGGGCAGGCGTGAAGGGAGGGAAATGTCTGCCTGCAGACTGTTGGGGGCAATATGCTGACTCTGTAAAACACTTATGAGAAGGTTGTAAAACACTGTGAAGTGGTATATATGTAAGTGTTACACACAGACACACACATACATACGTGTGTGTGTGTGTGCATATGCATACTCTCTCTTTCTGTGTGTGTGTGTGTGTGTGTGTGTACAGTCTATATGTATTTATGTATACACTCACATCCACATACAGGCATAGCTAGCAATAGCTTCTGAAATAGTTCCTTGAAAAAATGTGAAAGGACAAAAATTTAAACAAATGTTATATTTCAACAACACTAAATTATCTGGTCTCTGGCCATGTAATGACATTGCCCAGGTGCTTATATATTAAAATCTTACATTCTGTTGCTTGTTGCTTAATCTGTTTCCTCCTATGGGCAAAAAAGATATTTTAGCAAAAAAAATACTGATGTGATGAGTCTTTTTTTAACCTTCTGCTGTGTCATATGAAATAGGAGCTGTGCCTATGCATGAAATGCATTGGCAGACTGAGAAATAAACCAAACACACATTCTATAATAAATCTAACTTTCCATATGTTATGAATTGTGTGTTCTGAAACTGAGCATATTAGTAAGGCAGAAAGTGTCTTGTAAGATAAATAAGTATGAATTAATTTTACAAAAGATTATGCCTTGATTTCTGGATCATATATTTGCTTCAACTTAATGCCATGATTGGATTAAAAAATCCAATATGTGTGGATTTCTGATCCAGTTTAATGCTGAATGCAAATACTGAACACTACCAAAACAACTATATATCAACAGCAAAGGTAGAACAATCAACAATCATCACAATATAATTCCCTTCAGATGTTGTCGATGATAACATATACAATTCTATTCAGCATGGATAAGCAAGAATTGTCACTCAATTACATTTAAAGGGTAAAAGATTAGGAAAAGCTGACATGTATGAAAATAAATCTTGCCCCTTCATATTATCATACCAACAGTTAAACATTGCCCTGTCTTCAATCATGTCATATCTGTACAGCTTAAAAAAGACCTTAACGACCTTCCAATCCAGAGCCGGTTTGTCTTCATACATCACATTACAATATCAGGAGGGACTGCAGATGTGTTGAGCAAACTATTTCCAATTTGTTCTCTGTAACTGCAGAGAAAGAAGGTTTAAAATGTACTCACAAAATTAGGACAATTAGCTAAGTACAGGGGCTACATTTTAGATAAGTAAAAAGTAATGAGAGCTGCTAAACACTGTTATTTTATGTATGTCATTTTTATGTATAATCACATGATACATAGCTGTGTGATTTGTTCGTTGGGAACAAATAGTTTGAGCCTTTGATATGGAAGCTTTCTACATAGGTCCATTTCACATTATGTATCTAGAATCAGATAATATTTGAGAGTTATGGGGCTATTAAGAGATATTGTTCAAAATTTAATAAAGAAGTGAATGTTTCCCTGCTCTTCATTAATGATGGTCTCTGTTGATTCTGGACAATTTATTATCTTTAATAAGCAAATAGGTGTTAGAGGCAGGGCACTATTCAACACAATGCAATTTGGGGGTGAGAAAAATTGTATACTTAGGCAAAAAAGTATCAAATTTAGAGGTATAGAATAGGCAGTGCCCAGATCAACAGCAGTAACTGTGAGAAAACTCTAGGACATCAACCTTTTAAATATGAGCCACCTGTGTACAGCAGTTGTCAAAAACAGTAATGAGGTCCTAGGATGCATCAACAGATGGATAGGATCAAGGTCATGTGAAGTGTTAGCAGCATTTTATACTGCTTTGGTTAAACCACACTTGGAAAATTGTATCTAATTTGGGCCAACATGATACAATAAAGTTGTTAAGAATCTAAGAAGAGACCAAAGAAGAGCAATACAAATAATGATGTGGCTGGAAGGGAAAATATATGATAATTGCTTACAGGAACTGGGTATATCTAATAACGAAAAAAAAGGATTATGACATATGATAACTATCTTCCAATATCTATGGGGCAAAGCACTTTGGGGGCAGTACAAGAAATAATTGTTAGAAACTTATCAGAGAGAGACCAACCTAAAACTATATACTGATAATGAAGACAATTAAGCAGTGGAACAACTTGCATCCAAAAGTTGTGCTACATCATTTGACATTTTAAAAAAAAGATTGGACAGAGGAGATTGTCTGGGATGGTATAGAGTTTCCTGCCTGAACAGGGCATTAAACTAGAAAACTTCCAAGGTTCTTTCCAACTCAGTTATTCTGTATTTTATTAGATGTTGCTATTGGCTCAATATTATTTTATGCTTTTTGACCACAGCTAAACACTGTTCTATAGTCTTAACAATATAGCATATTATTAACTCCACCACTTTTTAGATATTTTAGAATAACATTTTCCTCTTTATCTTAATTAACTATGAGTTTTGTGCCTTATTTGCTGGTTGTGGTCTAATAAAGATCTCTATAAAAATAATTAAGGGGAAAATAATTTGAAGAGGGTATTTTAATGATAGTGCTGACTATTATATTCATTCATTCATTCATCAAACTAATTTGCTACCGATCTTGCAATTCAGGTTTCTCTGAGCAAATAAGTCTGTGTAAAAACTGGTGGGTTATTATAGAACAGATCTACTTATTTGGAACTATAACACTATAACGTTTGTTTGGGATACAGCTGGATATAATGCTAAAAGGTAAATAGATAAATTTCAATATCAGCAGATATAATAGCATAAACATTTCAACTGTTGCTTATTCAAAATCCTTGTTCAGATGTACCGGAAAAAACTAATTACAACAGACTTGTGGGCTGCAAAAGGTAGAAACTGAAGTGCTCAATCTTTATTGGCGGTTAGATTCCTTGACTACTAAACTCAGAATTTTTAGCAGGAATCTTGATCTCACCATTAGAGAATAGATTCTCGTGTTCTCTTTTTCATCAAAGATTCTAAAAATTTAATTAAACTTGAGCTAGGTATGCATTAATGACTAATCTTAAGCCTTCATATAACCAACCTTTGGAGTGAAATGGATAACAGAATTTCAAATATGCTTAACAAAATCCTAGCTATTTTTACAGGAACCAGCATTTCCAATACAGAACATTCCCTCCTATCATATGCCTGCCTTTTTACTGATTTACTTTTATCTTTATTAATTTACTTTTGGAAGACATTAAGAAAAAAAAACTGTTAAACCTGAAGGAAATGTGGAACAGGAAAACATTTGTGTGCAGTGATCAGCTTTGTCATGGGTTCCAAGCCTCTTTTTCTGCCCATAGCTTTAAACTTCAATGAAGTTAATGCAACCTTTAAGGTTTGTGTTTCCAGTAATGAGAAATAAAATTACTATGCCATTTTTACAACTTAGTTTCCATGTTTTCTCCAAGTTAATAGAAATTAATGGAACAGTAAGGAATCCCGGTTCTGGTTGTCTATGCATAATACAGCCTTTATGTTCATGTTTGGAATTTATCAGGTGGAATTTTTCAAACCAAGAGTACATTTTTTCTCTTTCATTCCAGCTTTACAGCTATCTCTTGTTGGAAGAAATGTTGATCAGTTCCAAGGGGAGAAAGACACTGGAAACATGGAGACTATTTGGAAAGATGGTTTAATGGTGGACAGGACTACATGATTTGAGGTCCTGGACAAAGTGAACACATGGGTGAGAGAGAGAAATAGATTTATACCTCTCTTGGGCCTCACCTTGAATCTTCCTATTCCTGTGTAAGAAATGTATTCTGATTGGTTGTCAGATTCCCATTGGGTCATGCAGGGGTAACTTTGTAATGTCTTTTGAGTCCCAAGCATGGTGGAATCTTGCCGGATGATGTAATCTCTCCAGGTGCCATGTAGTGAGTTCTGTTGCTAGATGGGTAGAGAGCTAATCCTATCATGTCCTGAGGGCCATGTCCTTTGTGCTGGCCCACCCTTTCTGGGGCTATCTTCAAAGATGGGGGCTGCTTTCCAAGAGCATGTTTCTCCTTTTCTCATCCAGGGAAGTATAATATTCTGCCTTTTTAATATTTCCTAGAATATTTCATTCTTCTAGGAGAGGGCAGGGGTGCTAACTTCCTACACTCTCATTTAGATTTACATGTTGTGACATTTTTTCTTCTGCATAAGATATGAACATGTTGAACACTAGTTAAGAGTTGTGGCTATGGTACAGGTTCATCATTTTTAAAATGGCAAGAAGTGAGGTGGCTTTATTCAGACCAGTTCCAGTTTGTTTACCTCTAATCTGAAACATTTACCCATAATTGGGTAAATACTAGTTTCCCTTACAGATTATGGTCAGACATTTCCATAAGAAATATCAGGCAATAAGAGAGTGAGAAAGTCTTCTCATACAAAACTTTCAACATTTCAGTAAAAATAACCTGGCATTCAAGAAGGGAAGCTATCAAAACTCAGCTGGCATAAACCTCTCTATATATGACATATTCATATAAAAATCTTTAAATCTCTCTCATAGAGTTTACTGCAATGAGGGTACTTGGAGACTAGCTCTATAGTCTAATTGTTTAATTTATTGTCAACTGAAAAAGTACACTACTATTTTTTAAAATTTATATTTCACCCTTGTTCCTTCTTTTATAATAGAAATATATGAGTGGTCCTCCAATGTACACAATTATGATAAGGTCAGAAATTGAGAATTTGTGACTTTCAGCATTGATCCTCCTAGCTTAATTGTTGGAGATGTAAATCAGCAATAATTTGATAGTTGCAGTCTTCCCTATTCAACATGAACCAGGAAAATCTCTTGCTATAAAGATCTCCTTTCTTTGTTTCACATGAATTTATAATAAAGACTGGCATTCCTCATCCACTAATGTCTTAATTATTCATAATTAGAACCAGGGTTGGATTTGATAAATTGCTGCAGACAAAGTGGCACCTTCAAAAATATGTAATAATTTAAATGGCCATGAAGTAACTTATGGCAGTAATATATTGAATATACTGCAGCAGGTGTGGAGAAAACATAGAGAGTGAGTTCTGTTAGCCCTTAGGATTTCTTAAACATTTTCATTTTGTTTTCCTTCTCAAGATAAAGGGCAACATTGATTTTAGCAAGAATAAAACTTACATACTAGTTATCTTTCTCTAGGTGCACTTCAGAGGCTAATCTACTCAGCAAGTATCAAAACAGTCCCAAGGCCAAAATGTTTTAAACTGTAATGTACAACCCCTCCCAACCTAAATTGAGGCACTCTATATATCGTGTTAGCTTTTTCCACAAATGCCCAAGATTCCAAAACTCAAAATAAATGGGTTCAAAGTATTTATTATAGCAGTGCTTGCTAGTTTTTGCAAGGAGACTACTTCATTTCTTTTTTCAACTCTTTTGCCTCTTTCTTCTCTTTATACATCCTCATATTCTTCAGCTTTTGTTTTCAGAGAGTTGCATTAATTTTTTTTAATGTTTCCTGACCACCTTCTAATACTGAGAATGGAAGCTTCTTGCATGATCTAGCCCATGTACCTTCTAAAATTAGGAAAAGAGTAAAAGTAAAATTATGAAGAGTTAAGGAATGTGCCTGAACAGACTTTACCACTAGAAAGGGAATGCAACAGGGGTGAAATCGAGCAGGTTCTGACAGGTTATGGAGAACCAGTAGCAGAAATTTGAGTAGTTTGGAGAACTGGCAAATGCCACCTCTGGCTGGCCCCAGAATGCGGTGAGAATGCAGATTTTGCAGTATCCTTCCTCTGAAGTGGGGTGGGAATGGAGATTTTGCAGTATCCTTCCCTTGCCACGCCCACCAAGCCACACCATGCCCATCAAGCCACTCCGACAGAACCGGTAGTACAAAAAATTGAATTTTATCACTGGAATGCAATATCTGTAATAAACGTTACTAAAGATGGTACTCTAGGCTAGCTTTTCCTTCTCTTGATAAATATTATTACAGTGCAAAGGAGATGGCCCATCTGTTTACGGAACACTGAAACTCAGAATATAAGGAAAATAAATAATAAAAATAAAAAATGAAATAAAACCAAAATCATAACAAACTCCTAATATGTTCATTAAAATTTAAGCTAAAATAAATGGAAAAAATAGATCATAAGGAAAGTAGTCTAACCTCATGGACTACTATACATGCAGATGTAATTATCAAAGAAAAGATTAATAATTTAATGTGTGCCAGTGTCCACCAAAAAAATGACAATAAAATTCTCTCCCCTTCCTATTCCATTCCATCCCATCTTATTTTATTTTATGTCATTGCCCACATACTTAGAATAGGAAGAATGAGTTAATGTCACTTAAGTTGCTATAGATGAATATGAAAATAACAATCAATAAATTGGTAATGGCTGTGTGTTATGCTCTAGTGATCAATAATAGTGGAAAAACTAGCTATGGGTTTGGGAAAAACCCTCTTCTGGTCTCAGTAAATATGACCTAAGGGACAAATATTACTTTGAAATTAATGAACAGGTTGGAGTGTGGTAACATAGTAAGAAATAATAATAATGTTGCCATTTTGACCTATGAATGAATAAGAAAAGTGAAAATGAAGAAAGATTCTGCTGAGAAAAAAATGTATTATGAATGTTGTTTGAAATATAAAATGGTTAATGTATTCAATTCAATTCAATCCTATCCTATCTATAGTTTCAAGTGGATAATTTTTGTATCTTCCTTAAGTAACAGCTGTTGGGAGGCCATTGAATCTGGTTAAGGACCTTCTGGATTTTGAGGATTGTTATGTGACTGATATACTTAGCTTGGGGTGTCAACTCACATCGTCACGTTGTCATCACATGACGTATCTCCTTCGCTAAACCAGAGGGTGGGCATGACCTGCGGGCTGTGAGTTTGATACCCCTGACTTAGTTGGTTGGAGAAGATGTGCAGAATGGTTCAAGAAGATGTTTCTGGGTAGATCTGTAGTCTGATTTCAGCTTTAGACCAATAACATTCTATTTGAGATCAGCTAGTATGTGTTAATAGCCCATCAAGGTGATGCTGCCTATGGATAGCCATACAATAGTAATCTGGCATGTATTGCCTAACTCCAGGAATATTGGAAGCTGTCAATCATAATTAAGAAAGAAGGAGAGCTTAAGCTAGTATGGGAATATGTGAATCCTTGCAGAATTGTGTTAAATATGCAGCAAGCTGTTTGAAAGATGGTTTTCAAAAACGTGGACTGAACTTTCTCCAAAAGAAGGAACGATCTGTAGGGACCCAAATGAGCTCCAAAAAGGAACTGGACTCAGATATTAGCTGAGAAGATTTTCATCACTGCAGATGTATGTTGAGCTCCCTTGAAGAAATAAAAGGTTTGCAAAGCCAACACTGTTTTTGTGCATTTAAAATAACATAGCCAGCATGAGCTTTATGATTACTAAGGTCAAAATCTGAGATCAATGGACACTATGTAGACTGATGAGCATGTTCCAAAAGAATATTTTTCAAGTAAAAGTTGGAGAGTTTAAGTACGGCTATAGATTGACCAGCCTTCTCTGAAGGCTGCCTGCTTTTCAGTCAGAATATTCTCAATTACAAGCCAATCCAGAAACTTGTTTCACAAATAATAAGTATGCTGACACTAAAAAGGCTAGTTCTATGCCTCCTTTTTGGGATCACCAAAGTTAGGCCTCAATCATCAGGAACCTTAGCATGATAATCAATATAAATGAATAGGAAAGCCAGAACAGATCTAAATTGTGTTGGATAGCCTCTATTGAAATAAAATGATATCCAGGAGATTTGTTTGGTTTCAGGTGCTTAATCTGAAGTTTTGTAATGTTAGAACCTGACACAGAGCCAGGAGGAGAGTAGATGAGCTTCATAGTCTAGTTCTTTTTTTGCGGGGTGGGGGATGGGGAAGAATTCCTTCTGTGTATACAGCAATTTAAATGGACTTCCCAAACTAAAAGCAGGAATAAAGGATTAAATTCCTAGATAAAACAAAACAGATTGAAAAGTTATATATTTCCAGAATAGAACTGAATTCTTGAAGCAAATGGTAGACATAGCTGGCTCCAAGGCAGAGGTAGTATTCAGCAGGTTCTGACCAGTTCTGGAGAACCAGTAGCAGACATTTTGAGTAGTTCGGAGAACCAGTAAATACCACATCTGACTGGCCTCACCCCCATCTATTCTCTGTCTCCTGAGTTCCAGCTGATCCAGAGGAAGTGGGGGATTTTACAGTATCCTTCCCCTGCCATGCCCAGCAAGCCATGCCCAGCAAGCCATGCCCAGCAAGCCATGCCCAGCAAGCCATACCATGCCCAGCAAGCCATACCATGCTCAGCAAGCCATATCAAAGAACTGGTACCATTTCCCTCAAAATAAGACCTCCCTGGATAATAAGCACAATCAGGCTTTTGAGCACATGCACTAAAATAAACCTTCACCTGAAAATAAGCCCTCCCTGAAAATATTGCAACACAGCAGAAGCTATGAGGTGACCACGCTCACCGCCTCCTGGACCTCAAAAATAGTAAGACTTTCCCGAAAATAAGGCCAACCAATTATATCAGGGGTCAAAAGAAAATAAGACCCTGTCTTATTTTTGTGGAAACATGGTAGTAATTTTTTTAAAATCCCACCACTGTTGCAAGACTGAATCAGGATCCATCCACCTCTTCTTTGTCTGTAATAACTGTTTCTATTTCCTCTTGAATAGGAGAAGGTGCTTGGTTGAGTAGGATAGAGGATCCCTTTTATCTTCCTTAAGGCAGGAAATTAATTGTTTCTTTGTTGCATGGCAATCACTATCAAACCAGGGTTGGTTAAAAGAGCTGTGATTCCTGTTAGAGATATATGGATGAGTAGAGAGAATTAATTGAAGAAGCTGAACTAGTTGAATGTAAGATGGCAAAGTCTGGTCATAGGACTTGTCATGCAGAACTGAACATATGAAGTGCATCCTTCGTAGAGAGCACTTTGGGTTAATTTATCCTGTCTAGCTTGTCATTTTTTTTTTTGGCAATATCTTCAAATGGAATAGGAGGTTTATTTGAAAAAGAGACAGAAGGATGCTAGCTAAGGCATAAATTTTTGTGGAAACACGGTAGTAAAATTTTTTAAATCCCACCACTGTTGCAAGACTGTATCAGGATCCATCCACCTCTTCTGTCTGTAATAACTGTTTCTATTTCCTCTTGAATACATACATACACACACATACAAGCACACACACACACACACTTTGGTAATCTCTATTTTATTATAATAGTAAAAGACACACCTTTTTTGAGAAGAAAGCTTATTAACATAAATATGTGATATATAAGGAGGGTAAAGTAGAAGAGTAAAGAAAAAGTCCAATCAAAAGAAACATTTGTCAAGGAACAAATGTGTGGTTCTTAAGCCATTTTGGTACATCATTATGATTCATTTGATCATGCTGGAGAAGAAATGAGGTCCACAGTTTCTTCAGTATCTAGGAAAACACACTGGTTATAATTTGGCTTTCCTTTGCTATTCTTATGCTGCTTATTGGATTAGATAGTTTTTTGGGAGGTTTGCACTTAACATGGTGAACATTAACTGATTGTTGTTTCATGTCAATATAAGTCAGCATGCTTCATGCTCTGGCCATGGCCACCCATTTAATAAAGAGGACAAAAGTTGCAATACATCATGTGATGACATGATACTGCAAGTTTAATACCCCTGATATAGGT